>NC_050574.1:152740105-153065473 GCF_011100635.1 Trichosurus vulpecula
TTCATGGGGAAAAATGGATATTTAATGAAGTAGAGGAATTTCAAGTATTTGTAATTAAAAGACCAGAGCTGAGTAACAAATTTGAACTCCAAATACAAGATTCAAGGGAAACATAAAAAGGTTAAAAAAAGAAAAGAAACAAGAGAAAACACAGAAATTCAATAAAGTTAAAATTATTGTATTTCTATATGACAAGCTAATATTTTCAACTCTTAACAACTTTATTAATATAAGAACAAGTAGAGCAAGTATATGTAGACAGGAAATATAGATATAAGGTGATTTTGATGGGATGATACCATTCCCCCCAAAAACAAACAAACAAAACAAAACAAAGGGGTGAGAAAGAAAATTGCACTGGAAGAAGTGGAGACATGGGAATTGAGTGGGGTAAATTATCCTGCATTAAAAAGGCATGAAATGGGAGCCAAGATGGCGGCTGGTAAGCACGGACTAGAGTGAGCTCCGTACCCGAGTCCCTCCAAAAACCTATAAAAATGGCTCTGAACCAATTCTAGAACGGCAGAACCCACAGAACAGCAGAGGAAAGCAGGGCTCCAGCCCAGGACAGCCCGGATGGTCTCTGGGTGAGCTCTATTCCACACGGAGCTGGGAGCTGGGAGCTGGGAGCGGGGAATGGAGTGGAGCAGAGCCCAGCCTGAGCGGCGTGGACCATCCAGTCCAGAAGCCGGGCGGAGGGGGCCCTAGCGCCCTGAATATGTGAGCTGCGGCAGTTACCAGACCCCTCGACCCACAAACACCAAAGACTGCGGAGAAGGTTAGTGGGAAAAGCTGCGGGAGTGGAAGGAGTTCGCGGTTCGGCTTCCAGCCCCGGGGGCAGCGGAGGTGGGGCAGCTACAGCTGTTGTTACTTCCGGCTCCAGGCCCACCTGGTTGGAGGAATTAAGTGGCGGATCACAGCAGGGGTGCACAGCCTGCCGAAGATCTGAGCCCAGTCTGGACTGGGGGTCCTTGGGGAAGGAGGAGTGCGGCTCTGACAGAGCTGGCACCTCCCCCCCAAACGTAGAACATAGAACTCTGTAATCTACAAGCAGTCATACCCCACTGAAAAACTCAAGGGTCAAGTTAGTTGGTTGGGAATATGGCCAGGCAGCGAAAACGCGCCCAGATTCAGTCTCAGACTTTGGATTCTTTCTTTGGTGACAAAGAAGACCAAAACATACAGCCTAAAGAAGACAACAAAGTCATAGAGCCTACAACCAAAGCCTCCAAGAAAAACATGAACTGGCCCCAGGCCATAGAAGAACTCAAAAAGGATTTGGAAAAGCAAGTTAGAGAAGTAGAGGAAAAATTGGGAAGAGAAATAAGAAGGATGCGAGAAAACCATGAAAAACAAGTCAATGACTTGCTAAAGGAGACCCAAAAAAATACTGAAAAATACACTGAAGAAAACAACATCTTAAAAAACAGACTAACTCAAATGGCAAAAGAGCTCCAAAAAGCCAATGAGGAGAAGAATTCCTTGAAAGGCAGAATTAGCCAAATGGAAAAGGAGGTCCAAAAGACCACTGAAGAAAATACTACTTTAAAAATTAGATTGGAGCAAGTGGAAGCTAGTGACTTTATGAGAAATCAGGATATTATAAAACAGAACCAGAGGAATGAAAAAATGGAAGACAATGTGAAATATCTCCTTGGAAAAACCACTGACCTGGAAAATAGATCCAGGAGAGAGAATTTAAAAATTATTGGACTACCTGAAAGCCATGATCAAAAAAAGAGCCTAGATACCATCTTTCAGGAAATTATCAAGGAGAACTGCCCTGATATTCTAGAGCCACAGGGCAAAATAGAAATTGAAAGAATCCATCGATCACCTCCGCAAATAGATCCCAAAAAGAAATCTCCTAGGAATATTGTTGCCAAATTCCAGAGCTCCCAGATCAAGGAGAAAATACTGCAAGCAGCCAGAAAGAAACAATTTGAGTATTGGGGAAACCCAATCAGAATAACCTAAGATCTGGCAGCTTCTACATTAAGAGATCGAAGGGCGTGGAATGCGATATTCCGGAGGTCAATGGAGCTAGGATTAAAACCTAGAATCACCTACCCAGCAAAACTGAGTATCATGTTCCAAGGCAAGATATGGACTTACAATAAAATAGAGGACTTTCAAGCTTTCTCAGTGAAAAGACCAGAACTGAATAGAAAATTTGACTTTCAAACACAAGAATCAAGAGAAGCATGAAAAGGTAATCAAGAAACGGAAATTGCAAGGGACTTACTAAAGTTGAACTGTTTTGTTTACATTCCTACATGGAAAGATGATGAGTATGATTCATGAGACCTCAGTATTAGGGTAGTTGAAGGGAATATGCATATATATATGTTTATGTATATATATAAGTGAATGTGTATGTATGTATGTATCTATGTGTATATGTATGTATGTGTATGTATGTGTATATATATATATATGTAAAAGAGAGAGAGCAGACACAGGGTGAGTTGAGGATGAAGGGAAGATAGCTAAAAGAAATAAAATGAAATTAAGGGATGAGAGAGTAACATACTGAGAGAGGGAGATAGAGAGAGATAGAATGGGGTGGATTATCTCGCATAAAGGTGGCAAGATGAAGCAGTTCTATGGGAGGAGGGGAGAGGGCAGGTGAGGGGGGAATGAGTGAACCTTGCTCTCATCAGATTTGGCCTGAGGGGGAATACCATACATACTCAGTTGGGTATCTTACCCCACAGGAAAGAAGAGGGAGGAAGATAAAAAAAAAAAAATAAAAGGCAGGGGGATGATGGAGTGGAGGGCAGATGGGGGTGGAGGTAATCAAAACAAACACTTTGGAAAGGGGACAGGGTCAAGGGAGAAAATTCAATAAAGCGGGATGGGTTGGGAAGGAGCAAAATGTAGTTAGCCTTTCACAACATGAGTATTGTGGAAGGGTTATACATAATAATACATGTGTGGCCTAGGTTGAATTGCTCAACTTCTTAGGGAGGGTGGGTGGGAAGGGAAGAGGGAAGGGAATTTGGAACTCAAAGTTTTAAAATCAGATGTTCAAAAACAAAAAAAACTTTTTGTATGCAACTAAAAAATAAGATACACAGGCAATGGGGCATAGAAATTTATCTTGTCCTACAAGAAAGGAAGGGAAAAGGGGATGAGAGGGGAGGGGGGTGATAGAGGGGAGGGCTGACTGGGGAACAGGGCAACCAGAATATACGCCATCTTGGAGTGGGGGGGAGGGCAGAAATGGGGAGAAAATTTGTAATTCAAACTGTTGTGAAAATCAATGCTGAAAACCAAATATGTTAAATAAATTAATTGCATTTAAAAAAAAATAAAAAAAAAAGGCATGAAATAGATTTTATAAAGGAAGGGAGGTTGAGGGGTAGGAGGCAATGCTTAAAACTTATTCTCATATAAATGGCTCTAAGATGGAATAACATACACATTAAGTTGGATACAGAAATCTACCTTAACCTATAAAGAAGTAAAAAAGGATGGAAGTAATAGGTAACATAAGGGGGGAGGGGGACTGGTAAAAGGGACGATATATTGGGGAAGATTGTGATCAGAAGTAAAACACTTGTGAGGAGGGACAGGTAGGGAGGTAAGATGGAGAGGGGGATAAACAAGGGGAAAATATCATGGAAGGAAATAGTTATCATTTATGTCTATGTATGTATATATGCATATATATACACATACACAAAATTACTATAAATGTGAATGAGAGGAACTCACCCATAAAACAGAAGAAGATAGAAGAATAGATTAAAAACTATAATTCTACAATATGTTGTTTATAAGAAACACATTTGTAGCACAGAGACACACAGCGTAAATGCAAGGGGCTGGAGCAGAATCTATTATGCTTCGGGTGAAGCAAAGAAAACAGTGGTAGTAATCATGATCTCAGACTAAGCAAAGGCAAAAATAGATCTAATTAAAAGAGTTAAAGAAGGAAATTATATCTTGCTGAAAGTTACCATAGACAATGAAATCATATCAATATTAAACATATATGCCAAATGGCATAGCATCTAAATTTTTGAAGGAGAATTTGAATGAGAAACAGGAAGAAATGAATAATAAAATGACACTAGCAAGGGACATCAACTTTGACCTCTCAGAATTAGATAAATCTAACCAAAAAGTAAACAGGAAAGAAGTTAAGGAGGTGAATAAAATTATGGAAAAGTTAGATATGATAGATCTCTGTAGAAAACTGAATGGCAATAGAAAGGAATAAACGTTTTTTTCCTCAGCTGTTCATAGAACCTACACAAAACTCACCATGTATGAAGACATAAAAACCACACAAGCAAATAAAGAAAATCAAAAATAGTAAACACATCCTTTTCAGGTCATAATGCAATAAAAATATATTTAATCATGGACAATGGAAAGAGAAATTTAAAATGAACTGAAAATTAGTAATCTAATCCTAAAAAATAATTATAGAAACAATTGCTAATTTCATTAAAGAAGGTGACAACAATGAGATCATACCAAAATTTGTAGACTGCAACCAAAGGAGTATTTAGGGGGAAATTAAAAACTCTAATTGCTTATATCAATAAAATAGAAAAAAGTAGATCAATGAATTGGGCATGAAGCCAAAAAAAAGAAAAAGAACAAATTAAAATCCCCAGTTAAAAACCAAATTTGAATTCCTGAAAATCAAAGAAAAGATTAATAAAACTGAAAAAAACCATTTCACTAATAAATAAAACTGTGAGATGGTTTTATGAAATAAAACAATAAAATAGATAAACCTTTGGTTAATTTGATTTTTAAAAAGGAGAGAAGAAAAACAAATTGCTAGTATCGAAAATGAAAAGTGAATTTACCAGCAATGAAAAAGAAATTAAGACAATTGTTAGGAACTCTTTTGCCCAAATATGTGCCAATAAATTTGACAATCTAAATGAAATGGATGAATATCTACAATGTAACCTAGCTTAAAGTTAAATCTTAATAAGTAATTAATAAACTATTTATTAGTTAAGAATTATAAATATGTTATAAAAATATAATACATTAATATAGTATAATGATATAATATATTAATATATTATAGTCATATAATATATTAATATATTATAATATAGTATACATTATATGTGTAACATAATATGTAAATATAAATAATTATAAACAATATAAATAATTCATTAATAATTAATAAATTATTAAATTATTTTATATTTGTTTAAATAAATAAATAATCAACCTAGTTTAAGAGAAGAAGAAATAAAATACTTCAAGAACTCAATCTTAGAAAAAGGAATAGAATAAGCCATGAATGAATTTCCTAAGAAAAAATTCCCAGGACCAAATGAATTCACAAGAGAATTTTACCAAACATTTAACAATTAATCCCAAAACTACATAAACTATTTGGAAAAATAGGTGGAGTCCTACCAAATTCCTTTAAAGACACAAATATAGTGCTAATACCTAAATCAGGAAGAACCAAAACAGAAAAAGAAAATTTTAGACCAATTCTATTGCTCTTTTTAGGTAATATGATGTTGTTCTCCGAAAATCCTAGAGAATCAACTTTAAAAATGACTTGAAATTATTAACAATTTTAGCAAAGTTGCAGGATAGAAAATAACCCACATAAATCATCAACATTTCTATATATTACCAACAAAGTTCAGCAGCAAGAGATAGAAAGAGAAATTCTATTTAAAATAACTCTAGTGTGTAAACCATATAAAATACTTATGAGTCTAAGATTAATCCAGGAATTATATAAACGCAATAATAAATCACTTTTCACATAAAGTCAGATCTAAACAATTGTAAAAATATTAACTGCTCAAGGGAAGGCCAAGCCATATTAATAAAAAAGACAATTATACCTAAATTAATCCATTTATTCAATGCCATACCACCTGAACTATCAAAAATAATTTATAGAGCTAGAAAAAATAATAACAAAATTCATCAGGAAGAACAAAAGATCAAGGATATCAAGCAAATCAATGAAAAAAATGCAAAAGAAGATCATCTAGCTGTATCAGAACTCAAACTATTATAAAGCAGTACTTATTAAAAGAATTTGGCATTGGGTAAGAAATAGACTGGTGGATCATTGGAATAGATGAGGTGCAAATTATATTAAATTACCATATGGTAATCTATTATATGATAAACCCAAAGATCCAAACTTTTGGAATAAAGACTCATTATTTGGCAAAAACTGCTGGGAAAACTGGAAAACAATATGGCAGAGTCTGGGTGTGGACCAACATCTCGCACCACATACCAAGATAAGGTTAAAATAGGTACATGATTATACTTAAAGGGTGATACCACAAACAAATTAAGAGAGAATAGAAGAGTTTTGCTGTCAGATTTATAAATATGGGAAAAATTTAAGACCAAAGAATATATTGAGAGCATTACAAAATGTAAAATAGAGAAATTTGATTATATAAAATTAAAGTTTTCACATGCAAAAAAATCATTGTAACCAAAATTTTAAGGAAATTTTGCAACAAGTATCTCTGATAAAGGCTTCATTTCTCAAATATATAGAGAAGTAAGTAAAATTTATAAAAATACAAATCATTCCCCAATTGATAGAAAGTCAAAGGATAAGAGCAGTCAGTTTTCAGACAACAAAAATCAAATCTATAGTCATATAAAAAATCTTCTAAACCACTATTGATTAAATAAATGCAAATTAACGTTATTCTGAAGTACCACCACTCACGCATCAGCGTGGCTAATATGACAAAAAAGGAAGATATTGGATGTTGGAGGGGATGTGGAAAAATTGGGACACCAATGCACTATTGCTAGAGTTGTGAACTGATTCAACCATTCTGGAGAACAATTTGGTACTATGTCCAAAGGGCTATAAAATTGTGTATACCCTTTGATCCAGCAATGCTGCTGCTAGGTCTAAATCCTAAAGACATCCATATAAATGGGAAAAAGACCTATATGTACAAAAATATTTATATCAGCTCTTTTTGTGGTGGGTAACAATTGGAAATTAAAAGGATACCAATTAATTTGGGAATGGCTAAATAAGCTGTGGCATATGATTTTGATGGAATGTGCTATAAGAAATGATGAGCAGGTGCATTTTAGAAAAAACCTGGAAAGACTTACATGAACTGATGCATAGTGAAATAAGGAGAACCAGAAGAATGCTGCACACCACAAAAAGCAATATTTTTGATGAATTGTGAATGATTTAGCTATTCTCAGCAATATAATGTTCCAAGGCAATCCCAAAGGACTAACTATGAAGCACACTATCTGCCTTCAGAGAAAGAACTGATATTGATCAAACATTCACTGAAGCATGCTATTTTTCATGTTTTTTCTTTCATTGTTTTCTTTTATTCAAATCTTCCTGTACAAAATGACTAATATGGAAATGCTTTACGCAATTGCATGTGTATAACCTATTTCTGATTGTTTACTTCTCAGGTAAGGGGGAAGGGAGGTAGGGAGGGACAGAATTTGGAAAATAAAACTTTAAATAAAAATGTCAAAATTGGGGGAAAAAAGGGAAAAAAAATCTATAACGTGCCAGGCACTTTGCTAGATGCTGGTGATATAAAGAAAAAAACAGTCATTGTACTCAAAGTTTACATTCTATTTCAGAAGAGACTTGAAGATGGAATTTTATCTAATCTTTAAAATAAACAAAATATTTCACTCTTTTCCCCCTTACATCAGCTGTAATTTTTCATAGTCTTGTATTTTTCTTTTCCATACTTCAATGAATTTAGGGACATCATCATCAGAGGGGCCTCACATGCTTTTATGGTCAACATACGGCCCAGGGAAATATGAGAAATCTTTTCCCTGTACCATATCATATTTTGTTGTATAATGTCATCTTATTGCAAATTATCTCAAGAATTTAGTATTTTTTAAAACTAAAGAGAATGCTTTTATAAAGAGGTCTTATAAATAAGCAGTGAATAAGCTACCATTTTTTTAAGTTGAGGGATTTTAAATTGGATGATCTCTAAAGACCTTTCTAGATATTATCCTGTGATCCTATAGAATTTTCTCACTTATCCCAATTCCTCTGAATATACAGTGTCATTTCCCCAAATATCCCAGTCCTATAATTTTACCTGATCTATTTTCAAAGTAAACCAGGCATTGAAAGTTAAAGTCCTATAAAACATAGTGTTAAAAATTCAATTAGTTCTGCTCTATGTAAGAAGCTGACAAAGTGTTGATATTTGATTTCTGCCCCTTTGTGAAGTTCCAGTGACACTGTCATATAGAAGGCTGAATATGGAGAAGGATGACAGCATTCATAAGAGGAGTTGGAAGCTTCCCAGAAAAATCCACACAAGTTCTTGCCTCATAATTGCTGTGCCTCCGAGGAGCCTCTGTCTCATATAGAGCATATGTCTAAAAAAAGGCATCTGAGGATTTGAAGGATCACTTGGTAGTTAACATTGCTCTCCTCCTCCTATCCCTCTACCTCCATCACAGCACTTCTCCTATTGAAATATTAGTTGAATGACCATTTTAATGCTCATTCTCCACCCCCTCAAGGTGCTAGGCAATTTCACTTAGAAATTAAAAACTGAAGCAGACGACCATTAGAAGGCCGTTTATCTCAGAGGCTCATACTTTAAGGGACTCAGAATGTGCCATCACTGAGCAATCAATGCAATCAGCTTTGACTTTATGGTCACCCCAGGCATCACCCTTTGATGGATTAAAAATGTTTCCATCAGAGTGACATCTGCTGTTTCCAAGATATGATGTGGATTTGTTTGGGCTTTTACTCAACAAGGAAATTTAAAACAAGCAAACTAAAGTATAGCATGGTCGAATTAAGGATACTTAATAATCTTTATAAGAGAGGCAGTGCAGTGTAATAAAGAGAGAGCTGTTTTTGTAGCTAGTTTGATCTGGGTCCCAGTACTGCCTCTAATACATACTGGCTGTGTGACCTTAGGCAAGTTATTTAACCTATCAGTCATCTTGTTAACTCTGTAGAATTATGAGATTCAGAGAGTTTTCTGACCTACATTTGTAGAGGGAATTTTCTCACCTGAAAGATACCAATATTAATGAAATCACAGGTCCAATCCCTATCCCTAAGAATCTTTATATTAGACAAATTCAGGTCTTAGGATCATAAGCTTAATGCACAGAGGTAAATAAGTATTTGCTATAAGAATTATTTCAATTCAAACTTCATGTTAATCTTGACAAAGATCTTCAAAATGATTTGCTGATGAAAAAGGCAATTTTGGACAGCAGTAGCTGGAGACCACATAATCATCAAAGTTGGGCTACCTGCATAAGTGGAATGGGCTAAAAATGTAAGTAGAAAGATTTCAGGAAGTTAGAAGTTAAGGTTATGTTTCCTGATCCTAATCCCCACTAGCCTTGTAAACATGGGCAAGTCAGGTAACTTTTTTGGCACCAAGATTTTTCACCTGCCAAATAGAAATAACAATACTTGAACTATACCTCACCCAGAGGTCATTGTGAGAAAAATTTTTGTAAAGGTTTTTTTTTTTTAATTAGGATTTCTTATTTTTAGTTTAGAACACTCAGTTCCGCATGATTTTGAGTTCCAGATTTTCTCCTCCCCTCTCCCCTCCTCTCCAAGATGGCATGGAATCTGATATATCTTCTACATATAACTTCTCATTAAATTTATTTACACAATAGTCAAGTTGTAAAGAAGAATTATGACCAATGGAATGAATCATGAAAAAGAAGAAACAAAACCAAAAAAAAAAATCAAAGAGAAAGAAAAAAAAAGGAGAGCAAATAGTTTGCCTCGGTCTGCATTCAGACTCCATAGTTCTTTTTCTGGATGTAGATAGCTCTCTCCATCATGAGTCATTTGGAGCTGTCTTTGAACCTTGTATTGGTAAGAAGAGCCAAATATATCAAGGTTAGTCATCACAGAATCATTATATCTGTGGCTATGTACAATGTGCTCCTGGTTCCGCTCACTCACTGAGCATTACACCATGTAGGTCTTTCCAAGTTATTATGAACTCTGTATCTTCCCCATTTCTTATAGCACAATAGTATTCCATTACATTCATGTACCACAACTTGTTCAGCCATTCCCCAAATAATGGGCATCCCCTTGATTTCCAATTCTTTGCTGCCACAAAAAGAGCTACTATAAATATTTTTGTACATACGAGTCCCTTTCCAACTTGTGTGATTTCTTTGGGATACAATCCTAGAAGTGGTATTGCTGGGTCAAAGGGTATGCACATTTTTATAGCCCTTTGAACATAGTTTCAAATTGCTCACCAGAATGGCTGGATCAGTTCACAACTCCATCAACAATGTAACAGTGTTCCAATTTTCCCACATCCTCTCCAGCATTTATCATTTTCCTGTTTTATCATGTTAGCCAATCTGACAGGAGAGATGTGGTACCTAGGAGTTGTTCTGATTTGCATTTCTCTAATCAGTAGTGATTTTGAGCATTTTTTCATATGCCTATAGATATCTTTAATTTCTTCCTCTGAAAACTACCTGTTCGTATCCTTTGACCATTTCTCAATTGGGGAATGACTTATATTCCCACACATATGGCTCAGTTCCCTGTATATTTTAGAAATGAGGTCTTCATCAGAGACACTGGTTGTAAAGATTTTCTCCCAATTTTCTGCTTCCCTCCTAGTCTTTGTTGCTTTGGCTTTTTTATACAAAAGCTTTTCAATTTAACATAATCAAAATAATCCATTTTGCATTTTGTAATGCTCTCTATCTATTCTTGTGTCATGGATTCTTTCCTTTCCCATAAATCTGATAGATAAACGATTCCTTGCTCTCCCAAATTGCTTAGTATCAGCCTTTATTCCTAAATCATGAACCCATTTTGACTTTATTTTGGTATATCATGTAGGATATTGGTCTATGCCAAATGTCTGCAATACCACTTTCTAATTTTCCCAGCAGTTTTTGTGAAATAGTGAATTCTTAGCCCAGAAGCCGGATTCTTTGGGTTTATCAAAGAGTAGATATAGTCATTCACTACTGTGTCTTGTATACCTAACCTATTCCACTGATCCACCACTGTTTCTTAGCCAATACCAGGTAGTTTTGATGGCTGCTGCTTTACAGTACAGTTTAATATCTGCTATGGCTAGGCCACCTTCCCTAGCATTTCTTTTCATTAATTCCCTAGATATTATGGACCTCTTGTTCTTCCAGTTGAATCCTGTTATTATTTTATCCAGCTCTGTAAAATAATTTTTGGTAGTTCAATTGGTATGGCACTGAATAAATAAATTAATTTAGGTAAAATTGTCATTTTTATTATATTAGCTTGGCCTAACCACGAGCAACTGATGTTTTCTATTTATTTAGATCTGACTTTATTTCTGTGAAAAGTGTTTCGCAATTATAGTCAAATAGGTCCTGGGTTTTTCTTGACAGGAAGATTCCCAAATATTTTATAGTGTCTACAGTAACTTTAAATGGAATTTCTTTCTATCTCTTGGTGTTGGGTTTTGTTAGTAATGTATAGAAATGTCAAGGATTTATGTGGGTTTATTTTATATCCAGCAACTTTGCTAAAATTGTTTATTATTTCAAGTAATTTTTCACTTGATTCTCTAGGATTCTCTAAGTAAATCATCATATCGTCTGCAAAAAGTGATAATTTGGTTTCTTCTTTCCCTATTTTAATTCCTCCAATTTCTTTTTCTTTTCTTGTTGCTGCAGCTAATATTTCCAGTACCACATTGAATAACAGGGGTGATAATGGACATCATTGTTTCACCCCTGATCTTATTGGTAATGCATCTAGCTTACCCTCATTACAAATAATGCCTGTTGATGGTTTTAGGTTGACACTACTTATAATTTTAAGGAAGCATCCATTTATTCATATGCTTTCTAATGTTTTTAATAGGAACAGGTGTTGTATTTTGTCAAAAGCTTTTTCTGCATCTATTGAGATGATCATATGGTTTCTACTAGTTTTGTTGTTGATATGATCAATTATGCTGATAGTTTTCCTAATATTGAAACAGCCTTGCCTTCCTGGAATAAATACTACCTGGTCATAGTGTATTATTCTCATGATAAGTTCCTGTGATCTTCTTGCTAATATTTTATTTAAAAATTTTGCATCAATATTCATTAGGGAGATTAGTCTATAATTTTCTTTTTCCTGTTTTGACTCTTCCTGGTTTGGGTATTAGTACCATATTTGTGTCACAAAAGGAATTTGGTAGGACTCCTTCACCTATTTTCCCAAATCATCTATAAAGACTAGGAATTAATTGTTCTTTAAATGTTTGATAGAATTCACATGTAAAACCACCCAGCACGGGAGACTGTTTCTTAAGAGTTCATTGATGGCTTGCTCAATTTCTTTTTCTGATATGGGGTTATTTAGGTATTTTACTTCCTCTCCCATTAACCTATATATATACAAAAAGTATTCCATCATAATCACATACCACAACTTGTGTAGTCATTCCCCAAATGAAGGCCATCCCCTCAATTTCTAATTCTTTATCCCAAAAAAGACCTGCTACATTTTTGTATATATATAGGTCCTTTTCCTTTTTTTATCTCTTTTGGGATACAGACCTAGTAGGGAGTACTGCTAGGTCAAAGGGTATGCATGCTTTTATAGCTCTTTGGTCATAAATCCAAATTGCTCTGAAGAATGTTTGAATTACTTCACAACTATGCCTACAATGCATTAATGTCTCATTTTTTTCCATATCTCCTCCAACTTTTGTCATTTATCTTTTCTGTCCTATTAGACAATCTAATACGGAGGTGGGGAACCTGTGGTCCTGAAGCACAGGCAGCCCCCCAGGTTCCCAGGTGCAGTCTTTCCTCACTCCCAACCAAGTCTAAGTCCCTTAATAAGGAAATTTGTTCTGTGAAGCCTGGACCCACTCAAAAGGCTACACCTGAGGACTCAGAGGGCCACATGTGGCCCCAAGTCTGCATTAGAATCTCAGAATTATTTTAATTTTCATTTCTCCAATCAATAGTGAATTTTTTTTCATATGGCTATAGAGAGATTTGATTACTTTAAATGTAAACTGATTATATCTTTTCTTCATTTATCAATTGGGGAATGGCTCTTGTTTTCTATAAATTTGGTTTAGTTCTCTATATGTTTAAGAAATGAGGCCTTTATCTGAGAAACTTGTTTCAAATTTTTTTTCACAGTTACTATTGCTAACTGCATTTCCCTCCATCCTACTCCCACTTTGTTTATTCTATTCTCTCTCTCCTTTCACTCTGTCCCTCCTCAAAAGTGTTTTGCTTCTGACCACCCTCTCTCCCAATCTTCCCTCCCAACTATCACCTTCTTTTATCCCCTCTTCCTACTACTTACCTGTAGGATAACATAGATTTCTATACCCAACTGTGTGTGTATGTTATTCCCTCTTTGAGCTAATTCTTATGAAAGTAAGGTTCACTCATTCTTCCTTACCTTCCTCCTACTTCCCCTCCACTGTAAAGACTTTTTCTTGCTTTTTTATGTGAGATAATTTACCTCATTCTACCTCTCCCTTTCTCTCTTTCTGACAGTATATTCCTCTCTCACCCCTTAATTTTAATTTTTAGATATCATCCCTTCATATTCAGCTCCCACCTGTTCCCTCTGTCAATATATACTCCTTCTAACTACCCTAATAATGAGAGAGGTCTTATGAGTTACAACTATCATCAGCTTCAACTTTGCTATCTTCTTCTGAGTTTGTGTTTTGATCTTTCTTGTCATCATAATAACTTTCTATTGTCAGAGTTGGGTTTTTTTCCATCGTTTGTTCATTTCCCCATCCTATTACTTGACATTTACCTCTTTGTTAAAGTAGGAGTCTGCTTCCAGGGTGCAGGGCACACTGTCCCAAGTTTCAGGGGTTTGTGCAGCTTAGGGACCTGTAAGTTTAAGGAGACATGCTTGCTACTCTCCTGGCCTGTGCTCTGGTCTGTAAGTAATGACAAGCAATCTCTTCTGCCCTTGAACTGTGAGGAGCGTTACCCCCTCCACTGTGACTGCAAGCTGTGCTGTGCTAGTATTCCTCCTTGCCCTGGGGCTGCCACCCAGCATTGTGACCTGGATCAGAATATAGGAAAAGTAACATATTCTTGCCTCAGTGCTAGCCAAAAGATTTCTGTAATCTCCTTCTAACCATTTGTTCTACCCGCTTACCATCTGTGCGCTGCTTCACGCTGCCACTGCTAATTCAGTGACTCCCAAGGCCTACTTTCCTGCTGACCTTACAAGTTGTCTTAGGCTGGAAATGTGTTTTGCTCTTTCTTTTTATGGATTCTGCTGATCTAGAATTTGTTTAGAGTTACTTTTTAAAGTTATTTTAAGGGGCTTGGGGGAGAGCTCAGCAAGTCCTGCCTTTACTCCATCATCTTGAATGTACCTCCTACTCCAACTTCTTGAACATGTGTCTTAGCTATTATACATTGCACTATTCTTTTCTCCCATTACTATCTCCTAATATAAAATCTCTACTCTTTTCAACATATGGGATTTTCAGGGAGGACTAGCACCTGTAGTGTACCTTTCAGGACTATTTTCCACTTTTGATGTCCACCTGTCTCCCAAATTTCACATGTGGCTCCAAGAAGCTATAGCATGTACTGTGGCCACACCCTGGTAAATTGTCTTGGCAGACAGGCTAAAAACCAGTTTGAGGGTAACTGACAGGCCTAAACCTGTTGAGGAGTTAAGGGGATTTCTACCCAAGCATATGAAGACCTTACCAGGCAGAATAGGTGGATGAAAATAATTTGTTCCAACAGCCATGAGAATATCTAAAACAGGTGCTGTAGAGTGCTTAGAGCTTGGGCAGGCATCAAAGACACCAAGGTCATATACTGTATCCTGGACCATTACCTGTCATCCTGATTTTTGTCCTACTATTGGACTTCAATGAAATAGAGAAAATAAGACTTTGTGTAAGTCTGCCTCACTTAAGACCGATTCATGTGGAGTCAAAACATCCCCAGTGATGTCACTGGTCCTCTGTGAAAATGAAAGGTCAAATGATGACGACAATAACCATATGAGCAATAACTTTTCTCAATCCTCCCTGCAAGCTCTTCTTATTTCTCTCTTTATACTCCATTTTTTGGAGATTATATCATGCTTATAGCTTAAACCAGAAGTGTCAAACACTCAGCACATGCCACCCTCACATGTGGCAGGAATCATGTTAAAATGAAATTGGAGGCTGAGCCAATATGGTGGATTAGAGGTAACCAAGGTGAACTCTCACAACATTCCCCTTCATACAATCTTAAAATAATTCCTAAAATCAAATTTTGGAAGAGCAGAGCCAACAAAAGGTGAAGGTGAGAAATTTTTCTAACCTAAGAAAACTTAGGAGGTCAGCAGGAAAAGTTTGTGACACCAGGGTGGAAGCCTGTCTGGAGCCTACACATGCAGCAAAAGCAACAGTAGTCACAGCAGCAGCAGCAGCAGCAACCTGGGGAACTCTGAGCCCAGAAATTGTAAGGGGGGTCAGACAACTGGTAAGAAAGAAATTATAGGGGGCCCTTTGCTGGCACCAGACACAGCTATAACAGATTGGCAACTTTATTGCCTATATGTTGTTCTAGGTCACAGTTCTAGAGTGGAGAGGAGTTGTGGTGGTCAGTCACAAGGGAGCAGGGGCCATGCTCACAGTTCCAAGGCAAAGAGAGTGCTAGCACTTGCAGATACAGGGTATCAGGGAGCCTTCCTGGGTAAAGAACAGAGAACAGACTGAGGGAGCTGTGCCATACCTCTCCCAGCATCACACAAATTTGGAAGCACCAAAATCTTGCAAACTCCCAGAACTAGCACGGAAAACAACAGCACAAAAAAGCTTGAAGTCTGGCACAGTGCCTACCCACTGCCAGGTAAGCAGAGACCAACATCAACATAAAATTCAAATTCAAGATATTAACAGAAAAAATGAGGAAACAACAAAAAAGTATTTGACCATGAACAGCTACTATGGTTGTAGGGAAGACCAAGACATAAACTCAGAAGAAAACAATAATGTGGAAGCAGCTTCAAACTAAGTCTTGAAAGAAAACTGCTAATTGGACATAAGCCCAAAGAATTTTTGAAGAGTTTAAGAAAGACATGAGAGTGGTAAAGGAAATATTGGGAAAATAAATGAAGTCATGTAAGAAAGTTATGAAAAGAGAAATAATAGTTTGGTAATGGAGGTACAAAGAAATACTACAGAAAATAAAACCTTAAAAAACAGAATTGGCCTAACGGTAAAAGAAATACAAATCTCATTAAGGAAAATAATTACTTAAAAATTAGAAATGGGCAAGGGGAAACTAATGGCTCCATGAGACATCAAAAAACAACATAAATCAAAATCAAATGAATGAAAAAATAGAAGAAAGTATGAAATTTCATCAGAAAAAAAAACTAACCTGGAAAACAGATCAAAGAGAGATAATTTAAGAATTGTTGGACTACCTGAAAGTCATATTAAAAAATAATCCTAGGTATCATATTTCAAGAAATTATCAAGGAAAACTGTGACATATCTTAGTTCTAGGAAGTAAAATAGAAATTGAAAGAATCTACCAATCACCTCCTGAAAGAGATTTCAAAATGAAAACTCCTAGGAATATTAGAGTCAAATAGAAAAGCTCCCAGGTCAAGAGAAAATATTTCAAAAGCAACCAGAAAGAAACAATTTAAATATCATGGCACCATAGTCAGGATCACATAAGACTTATCAGCTTCCATGTTCGA
Source organism: Trichosurus vulpecula (assembly GCF_011100635.1). Taxonomy (NCBI): domain Eukaryota; kingdom Metazoa; phylum Chordata; class Mammalia; order Diprotodontia; family Phalangeridae; genus Trichosurus; species Trichosurus vulpecula. Next base: position 152,756,823 of record NC_050574.1, read on the forward strand.
GGAGCAGGGTGCTGGAATATGACATTCCATAAGGCAAATTACAATTACAATCAAGAATAACCTACCCTGAAAAACTGAGTATAACCCTTCCAGGGAAAAATGGATATTTAATGAAATGGAATACTTTCAAGCCTTTCTGATGAAAAGGCCAGAGCTAAATAGAAAATTTGACTATCAAACCTAAGACTCAAAAGAAGCATAAAAAGGTAAAGATAAAAGAGTAATCATAAGTGTCTCAATAAAGTTAATCTATTTACATTTCTATATGGCAAGATGACACATGTACATCCTAAGAATTTTATCATTATTAAGGCAATTAAAAATGACTTTATACAGACAGAGGGCATGGATGTGAGTCAATTATATTGAAATGATTTCCCCCAAAAAATATGAATGGGTAAGAAAGAGGGATACATTGGAACAAGAGGGAAGTGAGGTAGAATGGTGAAAATTTTCTCATTTTAAAGAGGCATTCAAGGGAGAGCTTTTACAGTGAAGGGTGGTGGGAAAGAGAAAAGAATATATAGACACATTCAGTTGTATAGAGAAATGTAACTTACCCAGTAGGGAAACAGGAAGGGACAGGGATAAAAGGAGGCCAGGGTGGGGCTGGGGTGATTTAAAAAAAAAGAGGAGAGATTAAGGGAGGCAATGGTTAGAAGAAAAACAGACTTTTGAGGAGGGAAAAGATTTTTTAAAAAGAGAAAAGAAGAAAAATAAGAAGAAAATGGGATGGAAGGAAATATGCATTAGTAAGCACTACTGGGAATGTGAATGGGATGAGTTCGCCCATAAAACAGATGCAGATATCAGAATGGACTTGAAACCAGAACTCAACAATATATTGTTTACAGGAGACATGCTGGAAACTGAAAAACACATAGAGAGTTAAAATAAAGGGTTAGAGCTAAATCTAATTCACTTCAGCTGAACTAAAAAAAAAAGACAGGGCTGGTAATCATGATTTCAGACAAACCAAAGGCAAAAACAGACCTAATTAAAAGATAATCAAGAAACTCATGTTTTGCTAAAAGGTACCATAGATAAGGGGGGCTAGGTGGCACAGTGGATAGAGTGCTTGGTGTGAGTCAGGAAGACTCATATTCATGGCCTCAGATCCTCACTAACTATACGACCATGGCCAAGTCACTTAACCCTGTCTGCCTCAGTTTCCTTATTTGTAAAATTACCTGGAGAGGGAAATGGCAAGCCAGTCCATGATCTTTGCCAAGAAGAACCAAAATGGGGTGACAAAAAGTTGGTCACAAATGAAAACTCAACAACAGCAACCACAGACAGGAAAGTAATATCAGACATTTCTACAGCAAGTTTCTCTGATAAAGACCTTATTTCTCAAATATATACTGAATATAGAACTGAGTCAAATTTATAAAAATAAGAGCCATTCCTCAATTTATAAAGGGTCAAATGATATAAACAGGAAGTTTACAGAAGAAGAAATCAAAGCTATCTATAATCATATGAAATAATGCTCTAAATCATTATTGATTAGAGAAAGGCAAATTAAAACAACTCTGAGGTACCAACCTTCATTTATCAGAAATGACAAATGCTGGAGGAGAGGAAATAAAAAAAGGACACTAATGAACTCTTGGTAGAGTAGTGAACTTGTCCAACCATTTTGGAGAATAATTTGGAATTAGGCCCATGAGACTATAAAACTTCATACCCTTTGCCCCAGCAATACCACTACTAGGTCCCAAAGAGATCCAAGAAAAAGGAAAAATGATCTTTAAGTGAAAAATATTTATAGAATCTCTTTTTCGGATGGCAAAGAATTGGAAATTGAAAGGATGTCCATCAATTGGAGAATGGCCGAATAAGTTGTGGCATATGATTGGAATGGAGTACTATTGTGCTGTGGGAAATGAAGAGAAGAGTGGTTTCAGAAAACCATTGCAAGAACTATATGAACTGATGCAAAGTGAAGTTATAATAAATAGGAGATTGTTGTGCACAGTAACAGCAGTGTTGTAATGATGACCAGCTGCTAAAGACTTGGCTCCTCTGTTTAATATATTGAGCCAAGAAAATTCCAAAGGAGTCATGATGAAAAAATCCTATCCACCTCGAGGCAGAGAAATGATGAATTTTGAGTACAAATTGAAGTATAATTTTCTCACTTTCTTTATTTTTCTTGCTTTCTTTTGAAACATGGCTAGTACAGGATAATGTTTCGCATGATTTCACATGTATACTTGATGTCATATTGATTACCTTCTCAGGGGCTGGGAGATGCATTGGAAGGGAAGGACAGAATTTGGAACTCAAAATTTAAAAAGAGTGTCAAAAATAAATAACAAAACTTGAAAAGATGAAATTGGAACATTCATAATAAAATCAATAAAAATAACAACAAAATAGAGATAACATTGCATTTAAAACTAAGTCAATGTGCCACCTGCAGGGAACCTTATGTACAGGTTAGTGGTCGTCATTTCTACTTGAGTTTAACACCACTTCCTTCACCTATCACCATTATGGAGAAGACTTCTTCAGTCCATATCAGCAGACCCAGCTTGCCTCCTACAGTGCAGCCTTGCATTTTCAATTACCTTCTGAATATTTCTGCCTAGTTGTCTCCCTCAGTCCCAATATTTAGTCAATAAACATTCAGTAAGTGCTGTAATGACAATGTTGCTAGCAGCTACTGTGGGGTGAAAGAACAACAATACCAGCACACAGAAAGGCTGCTAGCACAGGTTCTTTGATCTGCTTCTCTAAGGAAAGCAACTTTAAGGGGTTAACAATCTCACTACATACATACATACATATATACATATATGTGTGTATATATATATATATATGCCATTCACTTAGTTCAGGGGGAAAAGCCAACATCCTGAACTCCAGAGCAATACAAACAGAAATTACAGAGACAATATAAACAGAGCAAATACACAGAGTTATCAACAGACAGGTCTCTAGAGTCTGACCAAGGAATTACACAATTATTAGAGAGAGAGGCACCACCATCTGGGTTTTCAAAGCCAGGGGGCTCCAGTGGCTACCCAGAGTCTTATATGGTCAAATCACACTACACTTTTCAAGTGAGTGAGAGCCCAAAACAAAATGCTAACATCTGAGTTTATATACCATATTCAGGGTCAAAGGGCATCACAACCATGTGACTGAAATCTATATGAACTAGGCTTTCCCTTGATGTAAGCAGGTCATCAAAGACTCCCAATTTAATCAAATAAACAAAGGCCAGACTCATCAAAGGCACTTGACTATAACAATTCTCCAAAAGAGAAAACAATAAAAAAGTCCCACTCTAATTACAAATACAAGTGCCTACTGTGTGCCTGGTATGGTGCTAAGCACTGGAGGTATAAATGTGAGAACAAAAAATAGTCCCTAACCTCAAATTGCTTACAGTATAATGAAAATGACATGCAACAGAAAGCTGAAACTGAGAGAGAAGAGGGAAGGTACCCATCACAAGGAACGATGGAGTCCAGTCCAAAGGAATTTACCTGGGTGGGAAATGAAATAGAAAATGTTTCACTCCCCTATAATCCACAAAACTTTAACAAAAAATTCTTCATATTTTCTCCTTTGCTTGGGGGTCAGGGGGAGGGGAGGGGTAAATTCCAAACTTAGCTGTAATGGTAATCCTTGTGTATTATAAAAAGCCACGAACTTGAAGTCCAAAGTCCTGGATTCAAGTCCCAGCACTACACCACTTGCTACTTATATAACAATGAGCAATTGATTTAACCTTACTGCATCTCGCTTTCCTTATTTGTAAAATGAGGACATGATAGCTGTACTTACGATTTATGGCAGAACCAGGAGCAATGGGTACAAGTTGAAAAGAGGGAACAAAAAAGCTAATTTAGGATTGACATCAGGAAAACTTCTACCAATTAGAATGTCCAAAAGTGGAATGGTGAAAAGCCACTTATCATCTGTGTTCTAGTGGGGATTTCTGTCCCGACTAGATGGCCCTTCCAACTCTCAAATTCTGTGATTCTATAGTATTTATGCTCCATAACACCCAGGGTTCTTATCAGGAAATGCCTAATGAAGGGTTTATACATAAGAGCTTTTATTACTGTTTTTTTTTTAATCATCCTGGCATTTATATTTCTCTCCGACAGAGTCCCAACTTACCCCGCCAGTTATCTCTTCCAATACCATCCTACAAGAAAAAGTAGATTAAGCCTGATATTCTATGCACTTCAATTTTTTTTTAATTTCAACATCTTTGCCCAAACTGTGGGAAAACTCCTCCACCCACCACACACACCTGAACACATGCACCTAATTCTTTTTCATTTATACAAAATCTAAGAAATCTGTAAACTTCCATTAAAGAACTACCTATTCTATGAGACTTTACCTGATTTCCCACCCCCTCTACCTGCAGGTGGAAGTAATCCCATCAAGCAGTAAACACACATTGCACCTATTTATAGTACTGATTTTTGTCCTCTTTATATATTGTTCCTGCATGTATGTATGCACACACGTACATGTGTGCACATTCATATATGTAACATGTATGCATACACCAATGCTATAAGCCAGTACTCTGGGTATTTGTATTTGTGTGTATTTATGTATTTTTATGTAGATGTATATTCACCGAGGAACTGGGATGCACGTATTGTGTATATTCACATATTTATGTATGTGTATACATATGTATTATGCATGCATATGTATATCTACATATATGTGGAGGGTAATACAGGGTGCCACAAAATTCTTGGAGCAATTTTAAACTATTTGAGCTTAAAACCTTATGAAGATTTTTGGGGGGACATCCAGTAGCTTATCCATCTATTTTTATACTGTATAAACCAACATCTCAGTCACTTTTTAATTATTTACATGTAAACAATTGTTAAATATTGCTAAATTTACTTCAGTGATATCTCTTCCATTTCATTCTTATTTTTCCATTGACAATTAGTACTATGCTAGTTGAAGCCATTATTACCTCTTGCCTAGGCTATTGTTATATCTTCCTAAGTAATCTCCCTGCATCCAGATTCCCATCTCTCCAACTCAGATTTCACACAGCTGTTAAAAGTGATCTTCCTTCTAAAACAATCTATGCAAACCCTCCGCTCAAAAGCTTTCTGTAGCTCCCTACTGCTTATAAAAGTTTCTTGTCCTGATATTCATGAAATGCCATAAATCTACCTCAGAAGTACCTTTCCAGTCTTATTTCAATCATTTCCCTTCGTTTGCTGGATAGGCCAACCAAATTACTCTTCTGAAGACAAATGTTGTCCACTTTTTCCTCCCCTCATTATTTCTCATTGATTCACTATCATTCCCACTCCTTGGAAAAAGTTCCAGCCTGGTGGAATCCATTCTCTACCAGGACCTACTTAAGGGCCACCTCCTTCCTTAATTCTCTAAGCTAAAAGCGATCTTCCCCTTTGGTATTTTCTAATTGCACTTTTTTGAATTTTCCATATGTATTACCCGAGTACTTCAAGGAGGTCATAAACTCCCTGGGCCCCAGTTTTCTAATCTGTAAAATGAAGAAATTGAAGTAAATAACCACTGAGGCTCCTTTAGCTCTAGACTTTTGATCCTTTGATAGATTTTTGTTTGATTTTTCTTATTTTTGGTGTGTTGAAAATTTTATTAAATTCCAAATTCATCGATATTAAGAGCTATTGTAAGTGTATGACAGAATGGAATTTACTTAAGCTATCTGGTCCAGTTGGACATAGTAAAAGTAGGCCTTAAGTTCTATCTATGGCCCTTCTTTGTGATTCACCCAAGGCAGCAAGTGGCTATGATAAGCAAATGAGCTGGCCTAAGGTGGTAAGACTGACATGTAAATGAGTCAATCCTAAAATGGATCCAATAAAACCAGTGGGTCCCTTCCCTTTTTACCCTATGGTTCCGCTGCTTGATTCTCATGTCAAGTGGTAAAATCTGCCACCCCAGCGTAGTGAAACCTTGTACCTTCTTCCAGAGATGGGATTCAAATAAATTAACAACTGGTTCTCTGCCCTAATGATCATTTTTTGGTCTGTTTGCTTTTTTTCATCAGTCATTTAGTAAGCATTTATTTGGTACTGGACAACCTCAGTCCAAATCATGTATAAGTCACTAACCATGTGGGCAGGGAGCAGATCTCAGGTTTTTATTTTTGTTCATTACTTCACAGAATTTCAGAATTAGTAGGTATCTCAATGTCTAACTAATCTGGATGCCTTGAGACTATAACAAACAAAAAACATAGAAGTCCTACCAGAAGCAGATGCTTGAGCCATTCTCCATCACAGATAGAAGTAAAGCTTTCTCCTCACTAGTCTCCCAGGCCAGTTTTTTCTCCCACCTCTTTCCCTGCAATTCATCCTTCAAACCACTAAATGAGCCAAGCTTCCTAAACTGTCAATACCATCATGGGATCAGAGATTTAGAGCTGGGAGGAGCCTCTTAGATCATTAGCTCCAACTCCCATACTATTCAGATAAGAAAATGAAGTCTGGATAAGTTAAATGACTCATTCAAAGTCATGCCCTAGCCTTGTTTAAAAATGTGACATTATTCCCTACCTAACTACTTAGCACTGGATTATAGATTAACTTTATTTATCTAATTGTTGGTACCATTGTCTTGTCTTTACTAACTAGAATCTTAATTTCTTGAAATAGGGGATTATTTTCTATTTCTGTATCCCCAACAGCCCTGAACACATAACAAATATCTTAATATCTAGTTGTTGATTTAACCCCTGTAAACAGCCCTGCCCAAGATTCTTAAGGAAGAAAGTGAGAGCTGGTGTTAAGGCTATTCTCAAGAACATCTAGATTACTTTCATTTCAGCAAAATACATACCATTAATTATCCCAGGAGTCTTTGAAACAGTCCTTTCTCTCCCTCCCTTTGCCTATTTTGCACCCTCTGTCTTCTGGGAGACAATAGACTCTGACACTATGAAGCAAGAAGTAAAGAAGGAGAGAAAGGAGGCTATTTGTATTGAAAAGAGCCTACTTTGATGGGATGGGGGTGCTAAATGTGCTGGCATCTTTTCCCTCGTTAAATATAAACCAAACTAAAAGTTAAGCTTGACAACTTTTTACCATTAGCCTTAAAAATTCCACAACATGTTTCACTGATTCACCAATTTTTAAGCCATCTATTGAGCTCAGAGGTGTTTGGCACCTATGGGAAAGCCTGCTTGGGGAGGGGGAGGGGGAGAAGAAGGAGGAGGAGGAAGAGGAAGAGCAGGAGCAGGAAAACGAGGAGGGGGTGGGGAGAGGAAGAAAGAAAGCAAGGCAGCCAGCCTTTCAGCCACTCCACCCCTTGGCTTGGCAAAGGGACCAGAAGTAAGAGTGGGGTGGGTAGAAAACAATGATACTTATGCCTCCTCTGAACCTTGACCCACAGTTGCCAAGACAAAAATGCCCTCATCAGTCAGCCAGAGGAAACAATCCCTTCCCCACTCCAAGCATCCAAAGAGGATGTGACAGCAAAGTTTGAAATACTCGAAGCACTGCTATCCTGAGATGCGCAGTTGGCAAACAGCCCTTCCCAAAGTGCCACCCAGCAGAGACCTGGGCTCAGCCAATGAGAGCCTGTGTGCCTGGGATAATGACAGGTCATGACACAACTGGACCAATCAGAAGCCAGGAGCTACCCTGAGGACAGGATGAGAGGAGAAGGCATGTAGTTGAAGGGACGATGGAAAGGGAAAAAGATCAAACAAGTTTCTCACCTTGGGAAGCAAGGGACGCTTCCCTATGAACATTACTACAGGCACTTAGAAAATGCTGTTGCACAGATGAATGTTAAACAAGACTAAGGAATTCGTATCCACCTTAGAGAGAACCCTGATTACAAGTGCCACTTGCACAACCGGTTCACCTAACTCAACATAAAATTAGGTATCAGTTCTGACAGGTGCAAACCGGCTGAACCCCACCTCTGCCTTCTTCCCTCTCATATGAGTGGCCCTTTGGGGTCCAGATTCTACATTTTTGTGTTCCCCCTCTTCTACATATGTCTCATTTCTGTACTTTCATTTATACTATGTATTGTGTGATAATAAATTGAGTTGCAACTGAGTCCTGAGTACACATTCTTCCTGAATCTTTGAACTTTCTGCTGCCGCCTCATTGCCAGCCTCCTAGAGTGAGAATAGGGGCCATGGCCCCTCAGTTTGTGTGAGTACCTTGCGTCTTCCATCTCCTGCCCTGTTGACAAAACCTGTTGTTTGAGGGAAGGCTATAGGAGGTTATAGCATATATCTTCCTTCTACCCCAAAGCAATGACTCTCATCTGTGCTGTAATAAGACAATTTTTACCTCCCGATGTCAATTTCCCAATTGACACTTAGAGAACCTCCAGTGCAAAGAGGAACTACTTACTTATTGACTTCAGGCTTTCCATCTCTTGCTGTATCTTTCCTTTGAGGGAAGAGGAAAGTTGGTGGGGATTTTATTTTATTTCTCTTGCTGTGGGAGTTCAACTGCCATCTCCAGCAGTGCCTTTCCCCTGCCTAATCCCCAGCCTTTCTAGGAAAGAAAGGGTTGTGAAATGGGCCTTCCCATTGTGACCATCTGACCATGTGACTCCCATCTCATTTGTTACTTGCCTCCAGCCCAATCACCAACTTCTGCTGGAAAGAGAAGTAGTGCCCTCTATTCAGTGATGAACCTTCTCATACCTGGTCATACCCTTCACATCCCAGTGACTATGCATTCCCCTACAGACCATAATCCAAACCCCTCTCCGCTCCCCCCCCCAATTCCTCATTCCTATTCCCCTCAACCTTTCTGCCCTAAAGTTTCAGCAAAGCAATACCAAGCCTTTCCACTATGCCCTTTGGATGTCTGCTCCATAGACATCAAACTTCTCTTTATTTTAAATCTTTTCCTCTTCCAATTCTTTCAACTACTAGGTATGATGAAACCTAGCTCTCCTCTTACACATAGGCTCCCTAGCCAAACTTCACTCATTCTCTTCAGTTCACTAGTCAACGTGGTTGTTGTTGTTGTGTTTGTCCTTCATTCTCAAAGAGGACCATGACATCAGGGAAATGATGACATGACTTGCAGTTAACTTTGATTTGAGGGAGGGAAGCCTGTGCAAGGTCACCAGCCTCACTTTCTCCTCCACAGCCATCTGGGTCCAGTGGCCTGACAGTCACCAGGATGACTGGAAATGGCCCATAATGTATTGGGAGACCGTGGCCCTTTCAGGCTAAGGTCTTTTCAGGTTGTCACTTTAAGTGAGGTAGTGGCCATTCAGTGAACAGACCTCTTTAAGAAGTTAATCAAGGGATGGCCCCTTTTAATCAAAATTCAAAGAAAAAATCAAGCTGGGAGGGGTTCCTAGCCAAAAGAGAAACAGTTACTATTTAGTACTTACATTCACTCTGTGCCAGGAAGGCAGGGACCTATTGTCATATCTATGAGCTCCAGAGTGAATTGGGTTTAAAGAAATGGATATGAAAACCTTTCTGAATTTTTAAAGTAAACGAACCTATAGAAGACAATTTGAGTATGTTTTAAAACTCAAAAATGAAATCAAATACGTAGTAGTGGCTGAGGCAGGGTGAAGGAGTAGTCGAGGCTTAGTTTTTGAGAAAGCAGAGGCAGAGAGGCAGAAGCCTCTGCTCCCCATTGCCACTTTCAGTCTCTCTCCCTACCCCCCTCACTCAGTAACCTCTCTTTTTTTGAGATCCATGCTATCATATCTACCACCAAATCCAAATCTTCTTTCTTCCTTAATGAGTTCAGTACACGGCTCACAATAATGCTCCCTTTTTCAACTTCTGCCTTCATACTAATGGACTTCAACATAAATACTGGCTCTCCCTCAAACACTCAAATCACACAATTCCTCAGCCTACTCACTTTTCCTCAACTATTCCTTCACCCCACCTCAGCTGTTAACTACTACATATTTGATTTTATATTTGAGTTTTAAAATATATTCAAATTGTCTTCTATAGGTTCATTTACTTTAAACTTCAGCAAGGTTTTCATATCCATTTCTTTATTTAAAAAAAATTGTGATTGAACAACAACAGTAATAAAAAAAGAAAAATAAATAGAAATGTGGACCAACTAGCCAAATTTCTATGGAGAGTGAGTGTGACAAGTACATGAAGCTGCTTTAAAAGCTGTTCCTTGAGGGCAGCGACTATATCATTATGTTCAAGGTCACACAAGGTACAGGGTGTTCCTAAAGTCTGGACACATAGGCAAAAATGCATATTTTGAAGAAATGAAATTTTCAACATTTTATTTAATTGGAATATTAACAAATAACATCTTCAATATTATTTCCACCATTTGTGATGCAAAGCTTGATGCGCTTTGCAAGATTTATGTGAACTTGATGCAATAAGTCCACATTGCCGAAAATTTGAGCACATTCACTCTTTATGCGTTCAATCAAGTGTGTTCCATCTGTGATTTCCAATGAGTATACCTTCTTCTTTAGCATACCCCAGAAAAAGAAGTCAAAGCAGCTAAGGTCTGTTAATATTCCAAATATTTTAAAATATGCATTTTTGTTTAGGGACATGCTGTATACGGACATAAGTGAGATAGCAACAAGCAATATCAAATATTCTAGATTGAATAATTTCCATTGTTTTAAAAACAAGAATTCCATTCTATTTTTATAATTTTTAAAAATGACTCATGCATATGCATTTAATCCTTAGGCAGCCACATACTTATCCCTTTTATGCAGAGGGATGACTCCTGAATGCTTGAACCACTTTTTTTCTTTTTATCTTAAGTTATCCTTTAGTTTATTTTAACAGTAGTTAATGTTACCAAAAAGGGACTCCCTATCTTCCAGTATGAGTGACATGATAGGCAGGAAGACACAGCATAGCTTTTTGTTTGTGCCTTCCATTGAGAAATTTTTAGGTCTCAATCTATAATAACACATTTGAAAGGTAGCGTGTTACAGGTGAAAGAGCACTTGACATCAGAGTCCTAGGTTCGAGAACTGGCCTGATTAGTTATTATTTGCATGACCTTAGTCACTTCACTCATCCTTTCTGGGCATCAGTATCATTATCTATGAAATTGATGGGCCGGTCTATGTGACTTCTGTGTTTCCTTCTAAGTAGAAGTCTATAATTCTATTTCTGTAGCATTTAAAGTTTTCCACAGGCCTTTTCCTCACAGCAATGCTGCAAGAAAAGTAGTACCAGTCATATACCCCCATTTTAAAAATGGGGAAACTGAGTGTCCAAAAGGCTGTGATTTACCCATGATTGCAAAGCTACTAGGTGCCTCAGACAGGAAGTGAAAGCAGGTCTTCTGACTCTAACTCTAACCCTTTATCCATTAGTCCAGTGGTGTCAAACTCAAATAGAAATAGTCTAGACTTAGGATCATACCAGTGTTTCTTTTTAATATGCCCTTGACTTAAATTGCAGGAACTTCTGGATTCTTAACCCAAGTTTACCTTATTCTCTGGGAATTATTTGTTCTCTCCTGTCTCTGCTTTTTTTTTTGCTGGCTTCTGGGATTTTGCTTGTATCTACTACTGAGAATTATAACCTGTCTGGCCTCTCCTCTGATCCTCTAGCAGTCTAGCTCATAGACATTTTCTTTGACCAGTTCCCTGACTTCTACTTTGACTTGCTGAATTTCTGGCCCCCCGATTTGTTGTGACCTCTAGCTTATTTAAGGTATATTTACCTTTGATGGGCTTGTTTTTGACCTAGCCTTCTACCTGATTCTCCTAATACTAGCTTCTGCCTAATCAGTCCTACACAGCTGCTGTCCATACTCCCATGTGACATGCAGTTAAATAACACCATTCACTTAACCTATTTGGGGGAAGAATTCGTTTAAATTGTTGGAAAATGCTATCCTGAGAGTTGACACAAAGTAATGAGCATACCGAGCAAACAATTTTTTGAGACATAGACTCTGCCAACAAAATCTATTTTAGACAAACAATAGGAGTCCCAAAATAGCCACATGCTGTTGTGGTGGCCATTTTGAAATGAATAAAGTGTTTCAGGTGACAAATGGACATGTTTTCTCTCCTTTCACAAGGTCACAAGGGAAACCGAACAAGCTTCAAGGATATTCTACAATAAAAGGGGATAAGGAGAGTATGATAGTGACTACATGAGATTGAAAGTCACATCTGAGCTTTACAGACTTTTGACATTTCAGTAATATATACCATTCCGCACCTTAGCAGAATTGAAAATATGATAAAATTAGATATATTTTTTTCCATATATATAATATACACACATACACATACAGATACATGTGTACATGTACATGTACACACAACATATATACACATATGTATGCACACAGATGCATAAATTTGTACACATGTTTACATATATCTAGCTATATATTTATGTATACAGATATAGATATAGATATAATCCCCTTTTCATTCCATTTTGTCTAACTTTATATCACTTTATAAGATTAAATACTTTATAAACAGCAGAGTAAAACTAATATAAATCCTAAAGAACTATAGAATCATAACCTACTTAGCAAATATTTGAAGAATAATTATTTTAAAAATTAAGAATTTGAGAGCAATAGAATAACAGCATAAAGTTTTATCTGTTTGTTTTTTAATCCTATTAAACTCTTTCTCTACATGCTGAGCAGGGTGGCACAGGATTTTAATACAGCTACATAGGATGTTGAGGCTGGTGGATTGCTTGAGTTTCCTGGTATTTGAACTGCAATAAGGCATGGTCAATCAGGTGTCTGCATTAAATCCAAAACCAATGTGGTGAGGTTCTGACTAGCATGCTTTAGCTTCTTGACTGGGGACAGCCATACTTTAGGAACAGCTTTGGCTAACCAAAAGAACTTAACATCTCAGGATTCCAGACAACTGTCTAAGATTATAAATTGCAGAGAAGTTGCACTTGGCAACTGGGTTGACAAAGGATATTTTTCACCCAAAAGGGAATTCCGCATGCTAATGAAATCACAAGTTCAGTCCCAATCTGTACAGCAGGTGCAGCTCTTTGTCATTTCTCTGACTTGACGGCTGGAAACAGGAAAACAGTTTCCTGTTGCTGCTCAGATTTTTCCTATCTTTTATCATCTATTGGCCTAGGAAAGTAGCAGACTCTTGCCTGTTCTCCAGATCTCTTCCATTCTGGTTAGCCTCAAGTGATCAGCCAGCTGGAAAATACACTGATCCTGATCTGTTCCAACTCATAGTTGAGCCAAATGGTAGGAACTTGGCATTGCAATCACTCTGGTTCCCAGTCCCCGCTTTTTCCTATGATTTGGGAAATATGAAAGGCTTCCTATACAGGCAGGCCTTGATAGGTCTGGATGCCATGATTAGTCTATTATCATCCTCTTTGTAAGGATATACATCTGCCTTATAGTTTTAGAATCAGAATTATTGTTAAGGACTCTACTTTCATTATTTGAGTCATTTTAACAGATTTATATGCCCATTATCAAGTTATTATTATCCCCTAATAATCTGCAGGCTTGGTAGTTCAGCTTATTTGCATAGTTATTACTAATTTTATAATTTCTCCTATAGGCTATATGCTGATATTTTTCCAGCAAAATTATACACTTATTTTATGAGGATTAGCTGTGCTGCTAGCCTATGAACAAAGCCCAAAAGATCCCAGGAGTTCTGATCCAAAACAAATTATGATCATAACAGACTTATTAACAAGTTATCAGTTCATTAGAGAAAAAGGCTTTCAGATTTCAGTGGCCTAAAAGTTCAATCAACAACATCATAAAACAGTCAAGAAAGCTTACTAAATCTTACATTTTACTTACAAAAAATATGTATGTATATATGTGTGCATATATACACACATATATGTATATATTTACATCTATATCTGCATATTATTCATAGAGATTAGGAGTGGTTATATGGATTTGAGAGTTATCTCCATAGAACTGAACCCACAGGAGCCAGTTGGTTAAATCTCTTTCATAATTGCCAGTTCTGTTTCACCAATTGTCTCCAAGTATGCTCTGGGTTCAAGTTCTACCTCTAATATATATTGGCTATATGACCCTGGGTAAGTCACTCCATTACTCACTTCTCTGGGCAATTATCTTAAAATAATAAATTTCATTGAATCTGCCAACCACCATTACTATAGACAGCTTCTTCAACATTGGAGGTCCCTATGTCCATGAAATTACAAGTCCAGGCCTGTCCCTATCAAACTGGTGTTCATTCACACACACAGTTTCCTGAAAAGTGAAAGAGCAAAAAATTCTTAAAATATTATGAGTGAACTATAGGATTTGTTCTACAAAGAAAAGGAATGCTAAATATGGACTCAAAGCTTGCACTGATAGGATTCAGCAACAACTTCCAATACAATTTCAATATGCTTACAGAATGAGATATAATTCTCAGTAGACAATAATGCAGTTTGCATGATTAGTAATTAGATATTCTACATTTCACTTAAGCTCTACACTATTCAAACAACTCCTGGCAAGTCTGCTGGTAAAACAGCGGGGCTTGGGCCAATCCTCTTGTAATTGGCCATCTTCTCTGATAATTTTTATTTCCACCACTCAGCTCTAACCTAATTGAAACCAAGGTTCTGGCACTTTCCAGACTCACAAGATCACCTCCACTCCTAAAAACATCCACCTCAAAAGCAATATTCAATTGCCTATTCAGGAAAGGAAATACAAAGCAAAAAAGCATCCAAAGGTCAGGAGCAAGCTCAAAAAGTTAAGTCCATGCTCCAAGAGGCAGCAGTCGTAGGGAAAAGGGAAAAGGGCATAATCAGTTCCACAATCTTCCCTCACAGAATCCAGAGAGTGCACAATACTTATCACACTAGAGAGCACAGGCAAAAGACCGAGAAACTTTATCTTCCTTTAACTGAAATAGCACCAAATCTCCTTTTCTGGATCCCTGACCTTCTTCTTTCTTCTCTCTGGATTACTTTACTTGGTGATATCATCAGCTCACATGGATTTAATTTCCATCCCTATGTTGATGATTCTCAAAACTACCTATCCTGCCTCAAACTTTCTGCTGACCTCCAATCTCCCATCTCCAACTGCCTTTCAGACACCTCAAACTGGTTATCCAGTAGACACCTTATACTTGTTATGTCTAAAACGGAACACATTTTCTACCTCCAAACCCATCCCCATCTCCAAACTTCCCTATTACTATTAAAGGCAACACCAAGCTCCTAATTCCTCAGGCTTACAACCTAGGTGTCATCCTCAACTCCTCACTCTTACCTCCCCATACCCAGTCTGTTACAACAGCCTATTCATTTCACTTTTGCAACATTTCTCAAATACACCTACTTTTATCCTCTGCTACTGCCACCCCGCTGATGCAGGCCTTACCACTTCATGCCTGGGCTATTTCTTTGCCTTTTGGTGAGTCTGTCTGCCTCAAGTCATTCAAAGTCCGTCATAAACTAACCCCTGATCACTTTTCCAGCTTTCTTACACCTTACTCCTAGTCACATAATCTTTGATTCAGTGACACAGGCCTTCTTTCTGTCACCCATCCATCCCTGGAAACCTAACTTTCTCCCTCTCTCTCTCCTTCTCTCTCTCTCTCCCTCTCTCTCTCTGTGTCTCTTTGTCTCTGTCTCTCTCTGTCTGTCTCTCTCTCTCTCTCTCTCTGTATCTCTCTCTCTCTGTCTCTCTCTCTCTCTCTCTCTCTCTTTCTGCCCCCCCCATCTCTGCCCCCTGCTTCTCTGACTTCTGTCAGGTCTCAGCTAAAATCTTATCTGCTATTGGAAGCTTTTCCAAACTCCTGTTAATTCTAGTGCCTTCCCTATATTAATTATTTCCTATTTATCCTGTATATAGCTTGTTTGTACATATTTGTTTGCTTGTCTCTGCCATTAGATTATGACCTCCTTGAACACAGGGACTGTTTTTATTTTTTTTTTATTTTTTGTTCATTTGACCACTTTTTGTATTCCCAGCATTTAGCACACAGCAGGTGCTAAATAAATGTTTATTGACTGAATATACATTGCCACTGTACAGAATAGTAATCAGACTAGCAGATCACTCTGGCCTTTTCACATTATAGCAAAATGCTAAGTTCTTCAATCAACGAGCTACCACATATATTGAAATAGTTCCTAAAGCATGATGAGGAAGGGCAACTCTGAGCATACACCATGGGATCCTCCAACCACTAAACTATGACTCACCTATTTTTAGTTGTCTGTCTCCATATTGTTACCACCAAAAGAATATAGGCTCTTTCAATACAGAGATTGTACTTTCTTGCCTTGTGTCCCTAGTCCTGGCATAGGACCTTGCATATAGTGGGTGCTTAATAAGTGCTTACTTTTGAATTAAGAAGTTTGTCTAGGGCATGTCCCAGAAAAGCTGAAAACTTTTGCTCTGCATCTGTCCCAAAATCCAATTTCTTTCTCCAATCTTAGATGCAAACAGTCCTAAAAACAAGAACAAAAACTTTGACTCAGTGTCAACCACTTCTACTTTAAATGGTTCCTTTCCCCCAAACTCTGCCATGCACTATTCCTTTAAAGGGAACTATTTCCCTCAGTGAATTTCTCATTGCCCTTATCAGCTCTTCTAAACCTGCTCACCAAGAATATTAATATCTGGAAACAGATTTCAAAAAAAAATAGTGAGAAAGATTTTTGCCATGGCAGCACTGATCACACTTTATAATCCTCAGAACAGCAGCTGGAGGCACTGAGAACATCAAGTTTTTAATGAAAACTCCTCTCCCTGATAGCAGATGTGGATTTAACACTCTGACATGGCTGTATTTTCTTTCTCCTTCCTAAGAGTTTGAGGTAGGGAGGGGGTATGCAAAAGACAAGGCACTTTCAATTTAAATGATTATTAGTTAATTTACAAAGAAATTAGTGCTAATAAATCTTTAGAAAGCAATAGAATGACATTATTTGGCCAAGTCACACAATATAAAACTTGGAATGCATTGGTCCATGCCTTTTTCCATGTGATTTGTCTGTAACCATCTCTTTTCACTTGTGTATGTTTAGAATTTAACCAGAATAAAAGCAGAAACACTTTGACTCAGCCACTTTTCACCTGAAATTCTCTAATCAAGCCATAGGTATAGTTTTTCCCACCAAACACAGCATGTTAAACCAAACCAGTGACTATATTTCAGGGTTCCAGTGTGACATTGGACAGCTAGGTGGCACAGCAGTTAGAATGCCAGAGCTGGAGTGAGGAAGATAAGTTCAAATCTGACATCAGACACTAGCTGTGTGACCCTGGGAAAGTCATCTAACACTGTTTGTCTCAGTTTCTTCATCTGTGAAATGAGATGGAGAAGGAAATGCAAACCATTTCAGTATGTTTGCCAAGAAAACCCCAAATGGGGTCATGTAGGATTGGACCCACCTGAACAATGACTAAACAACAAAGCGTGACCATAGCCAATTATTCTGTCTAATAACATAATCCTTTAATTAGAGGAACAACGTTTTCTCTAGTCCTGCAGTATCACCTCCCCATTGTATATTTCTAAATGGATATTTCATAGGCATCTCACACTCAACATGTATAAATTTTTTTTTGTTGTTTTTATCTTTCCCCCAAAACTACCACTCTTCCAAACTTTCCTGTTTCGCTCAAGGGCACCACCATTGTTCCAGCGACCCAACTCTACAACCTCCCAGTCTTTATTGACTCCTCAATCTTTCCAGCCTTACCTCATCTAATCAATTGGTAGATTGTTTTGATCCCACATTCACAACTATGACATCACTCTTCTTTACCCATCTAGCCATGTGCTTTTTTAGCCTATTAGTTTCTTCCCTCTTGGGTCTATCTTCACCACAGCTGGCAAAATCATATACCTAAAGCTCCCCTATTCTAAAACCTCAAGGGGCTCTCTCTTACCTCCAGAATCAACTACAAAATTTGCTGTGTGACATTTGAAGCCCTTCACAACCTGTCTCCAGCCTGCCTTTCTAGACTTATGCACATTTCTCCATTTACAGACTCCACTGTTACAGCCAGTGGCCTACTAACTTTTCCTCAGAAGATACCATCCATCTCCAGTCATGCTACCTTTGCACAAACTGTTCCCTCTACGTGGAATGCATTTCCTCCTCATTATCCCTTCTGAAGGTTCCCTAGCTTTTTCCAAAGCTTCACTTGAGTCCAATTAAGGGTTTCCATGACTCTACTCTCTATACACAAATCACCTTTTACTTCCTAATACACACACACATTCTATATGTGTGTGTGTGTGTGTGTGTGTTCATGTAGTTAATAAGTAATGGAGCTGGAATTTAAGCCCTAGTCCTTTAACCCAGGTATGACACCATTGTAGGGGCTTGGAAATGGCTTTCTTCAGAAATATGGTAGTGCCCTGCTCTAGATCAGTCCTATGGGTCATGGGAGCTCTTGAGTGGTACCTGACATTTTTATTAATGAATGGTGAAAAGACTAAGAAGCCTAGGGCCAAGGTCTTGCTCTCTTCCACCTGCTCAATCGTATTCCTTCCTCACCTTAACCCCTATCATTGCCAGAAGAGGCCTAAACGAAGCTTTGAGATACACTTTTATATATACTTTTGCAAGTCGCAAGTTGGGGAGTGAATGAAGGGAAGAGGAAAGAAAGAAGTAAGACCACAGACTCCTACTACCTACCTGTGTACAAGTCACTTAAAGTTCCTGGCATTAGTTTCTTCATGTGTTAAAAAGCATAGATTAATGACTTCTAAATTATCTTCAGGTATCCAAAAAAATCTAGAGCATATTCCAATTTCCAAATACAAATTCTGGCACATTTGGACCAGAATCTATTATATCAGTGGTGGTGGTGGTAGTTGTTCATCCCTAGTTCTCAAAGAGAACCAATGACATCATGAGGGAGAGGCCTTGACTTGTGCACAAATTGGATATGAGTGGGGCACAGCTGGGCAAAGGGGAACTCTCTCCTCCAGGGTCATCAAAAAGAAAAAGTCAAGAATGTCAAAGGAACTAGTGAAAACAAAAAGTGTAAAGGAAGGAATTTTAGTAGTACTGGATCTCAAAACTACCTGGTATTGGCTAAGAAATAGAAAAGTAGATCAATGGAACAAAGTAGACATACAATTTTCAGCAGCAAACAAAAGTAGTTACTTTGTATTTGACAAGTGTGAAGACTTAAGATTTTTGTATAAAAATTCATTATATGGTAAAAACTTTGGGGAAAACTGGAAAACAGCTTGGCAGAAATTGGGCATAGAGCAGTATCTTATACCACTTACCAAGATAAGGTAAAATGGATACATGACTTAGATGTAAAGAGATATATTACAAGAAAATTATAAGAACATGGAACATATTACTTAACAGACTTATGGATAGGTGAACAATTTATGAATAAACAAGAGATAAAGAGCAGAGTGAGGTATAAAATGGATACTTTCAATTACATAAAATTAAAAAGCTTTTGTACAAATAAAATAAATGTATCCAAGAGCAGAAGGAAAGCAGAAAATTTGGGAAAAAATTTATAGACAGTTTCTCAGATAAAGGTCTAATATCTCAAATATATAAAGAACTTTGTGAAATCCATAAGAATATGAGTCATTCCCCAACTAATAAGTAGTCAAAGGATTGAACAGGCAGTTTTTACATAAAGAAATCAAAACAATTTATAATTATATGAAAATACATGCTTTAAATAATTATTGATTGGAGAAATGCAAACTAACACAACCTTCGGTTATCACTTTATACCTATCAGACTGGCTGATTTGACAGAAAAGAAAATAATAAATGTTGGAGAGGATATGGAAAAATTGGGACCCTAATTCATTGTTGGTGGAATTGTGAACTAATCTAACCATTTTGGAGAGCAATCTGGAATTATGCCCAAAGAGTTATTAAACTGCCTTTGACCAAGCATATCACTACTAAGCCTGTTTCCAAAGATAGGGAAAAAGGAAAAGAACCTATATATTCTAAAAATGTTTATAGCAGCTCTGTTTATAGTGGCAAAGAACTGAAAAAATTGGGAAATGGCTGAACAAGTTGTGACATATATTTGTGATGGAATATTACTGTGTTATAAGAAATGATGAGCTCGATGATCTTAGAAAAACATGGATAGACTTGCACAAAATAATGAAGAGTGAAATGAGCAGAACCAAGAGAATAATGTATACAATAACAGCAATATTGGCTCAAGAATAACTTTGAGAGAATGCCATTTTGACTATTATAAATTCCCACATTAATTACAAAGGACATATGAAGAAAGACACTATCTGCATCCAGAGAAATAACTGATAAGTAGAAGTATGTGTAGAACGACTTTACATGCATACATACATACACGCTGTATCACCAACGCAATATTCACTGCGCCAATGGTGATTATGAATATGCTGGAATGGTTCTGAATTGCAAAATATAACAGACTCTCTGTATGGGAGACAGAACCAAAATATTTATTCAAAAACCAGAAAGCCAAATCCTAACACCAGAAAACCGAATCCATCATAGCAATAAAGAAATTTATACACAATACACAATTTATACACAATAACAATGACAAGTTTTCTCCTACTCTGGCCTTCCCACAAACAAAAACTCACAGCTGGGCACCTGCTTGCCTGCTTCCTCTCTCTCCCTCAGCTGTTATTGCTCTGACCAACTTCCTCCATTCTGCTCCACCCTTCCTGCTCCACCTTTTCCTGTTCTACCTATTTGGCAAGCTCCTCCCACCACAGGCTTCATGTGACTTAGGCTTCCATGTGACTCAAGCAGGTCACATGGGCCTATTGATGGATGGGAAGATGTTCAAATTTACATTACCATTACACATGCACACACATTTGGGTCTAATGGTAGCCATGGCTGGGGGAGGGGGGAGGGACAGAAGAAAAAAAGGGAAAAAATTAATTTACTTGATAGCTTTATAGATCTGCAGTTTCATGTGCAATCATGTTTTTTATTATACTATATGGAAGTGCTATTTTTATTCCATAAATCAAAAAATAAAGTCCAGTGGCAAGACAAAGCTCAGGAGGACCAGAATGCAGTTATATTGGTGGTAAAAAAGGGGGAGGGGAGGAAATTAGTATCTATATAGCACCTACTATTGCCAAGAACTATAAAAGATTATCTTATCTATTCCTCACACTAACTCAGCAAAGTTATTGCTATTATTATCCTTATTTTACAGTGGAGAAAACTGAGAGAAACAGAGGTTAAGTGACATACTCAGGGTCACACAGCTAGTAAATGTCTGAGGTTGAATTTGAACTCACATTTTTTATTTTGCTCTAGGTCCAGTGCTACCACACCACCTACCTGCCTCAAGATGTAGGGAAATTCTTAAAAGGAAACTCCCTCTACCCTTGTAACTCAGTAATCATTCAGTAACGTGATGCTGCAGCTTCTACCAACAGACAATGTTATAAAATTATATTGGGGGCAAGACTAGAGAGGGAAGGTCCATGCAGCTGTTGATAGAAGCAGCTGCTACTACAAAAACTCAAGTCTCTTTCTCAAGGCCAAAGGAAACTACCTAACAGTCAATTAACAACCAGTTATTCAAAAACAAGATTTGTCTTCATTATCTGGGCATTCCTGTGAACTAGAGCAATTTATTGGTTATAAATAGTAATTTCTTTTACTTTCATCAACAAGCCTTTGAATGGCTATTACATTATGGATATCAAAAAAAAGGCTAAAATTCAGGATGAGCTAAATCAATTCATTTTCTTAAGCGAAAAGAACGGACTAATCCTGTACTGATGCATCAGTATAGAACAAGAGACTTGGGGTCTTACTGCCCTTTATGTGAATGTCCAAATGAAAACTGAGCAATTATATGACATAGTCGACTGTCTTGTCAAAATGCCATCATCCTCCTGTGTTAATATTTACAGAACTTTTTGAAATGGAAGAAGGAATGTACATATGCTGTAAGTGGCAGATATCTCTCTGATTACCCAGAGATGATAGATATCAAAATCCCATCAAATTGATGCTAGTGTCTAATCAAAACTTTGTAGTCTCAGGTAGTTGAGTCCCTGAGTATATTTCCTACAGACTTTTGTTTTGAAATATAATATGGAAAGGTGATACAGCTGTAGCATTCAGCACTGTCTTGAAGAATTCCCTCAGTTGAAAATGACTAGAGAGTTTGTTCTATCGAACAGACGAACTCAAATGCTGGGGTTACTAACTGGCATCTAATATTAAAAGCTGTTAGTCTGTTACTAACGTACCCTTCACTTCTGGAAGTCCTTGGATGTTGTGAGTAAAGCAAGGGACCGAAATCCAGGTTGCCTGGGTTCAAGAGTGTGCTACATAAGCTATAAATGTCAGCTGTTACCATTTTTTATACATATGTTATTCTAATGATTCCTGTCATCATTGTTTGTAGGAGTAGCAGCCGCAACAGTAGTAGAAGTAGTTGTAATTGTTCTTGTAGTAGCCATCTTGGCTCTTCTGTGTGGTATTGGCTAAAATGCTTTATCTCCCTGGGCCTCAGTGTCCTCAGATGTAAAATAAATCCATTGTTATCTGGGTCAATTGCATTCAGTTCAATAAGTATTCATTGGTGGCATAGTGGATAGAGGGGCAAGGCCTGGAGTCAGGAGGATCAGAAGTAAAATCTGGCCTCAAATACTTACTAGCTGTGTGACCCTGGGAAAGTCACTTAACCTTGTTTGCCTCAGTTTCCTCATCTATAAAATGTGCTGAAGAAGGAAACATCAAAACCACTCCAGTATCTCTGCCAAGAAAATCCCAAACAGGGTCACGAAGAATCAGACATAACTAATCAAATAAACAACATGTGCAAGGCACTAATCCTGGGAGATACAAAGACAAAACAAGGAAAAGACCCTCTCCACAAGGAGCTTAGCTAGTATACAATCTCAAAAGTCTGTCCCATTCTACCATTCTCCAAGTCTATGCTTTACTAAAAGAAGCTAAAGGAAGCTCTTATACTTTCAGATCTACAGATAAAAATGAATTTCATGCACGACAAAGCAAAGGATTTAATAATTACACATGTGTCTTAAATCTTCTTTGCTTTATCCACTGCCCCCTCCTTCCATAATCATGCACGCACAAAACCCTTGAAATCTGCATTGGTGCTGATAACTATTACCCTTCTCCCTGCTCTATTTTGCCTTGTTTAATAATGTTGTCTAGATGACCTCTTAAATCCCTTCCAACATGGCCAGCTTTTTATGTAAGTGACAATATCCAATAATGCAATGGGAAAACAAAAGGCATCAATACAACTTTAAAATATATATATGTATATATATGGAACCCACGTGGGAGACAGGCTGGGAGAAAGCTGGGTGCCCGAAACCGGCGGAAATCCCCAGGCCTCCCAACACAGGACAGCAGTCTGTGGAAGCGACAAGAGGCAGAGCAACACCACTGGCCATGAAACATCAATTCCTGAGGCTTGCAGCCCAAAGGTATGAAACTCAGCTTCTTGAACTTCCAGGAGACATAATGTCCAGGTAAACAGATCTAATCCCTCTCACCCTCACCCAGAGAATTCCTCAGAAAAAAAAAATGCTGGAACAGAGGAGATAGAAGTAGGGCTTCAGTGGCCAAATAGTAGCAGTTCGTTAGTCCCAGAAGGGCAGACCAGCAGGGGTCAACACCAGGAGCCCCAACGTAATCTTGCTCCCCTAGGGGAAGTACCTACACCAGCTCAAACAATAAAGAGCTGAGACCATTGCTGAAGAGCAACAGTGCTGGAAAGCACCCCTAGGGAAAGAGACATCAGGAAGCCAGACCCCTCCCCCACACCTCAGGAAACTGAAGGCTATAATTCACAAAGAAAACAACCAGACTCACAATCCCCAGAATAAGAAAGCTGGGACAGAGAGCCCTGAGCCCCAAAGGCAGAAATTTGTTGTAAAGCCAGGAAAAGGCTAAACAACATGGAGAAGAACACAAAAAAACCAAGGACCATTGATTTGTTTTATGGAGACAGGCATGATCAAAATACCAATTTGGAAGAGGACAAGCAATGACACTATAGATACATCTGATACCTCAAAAGGTAGTGTGAACTGGTCTCCATTCCCAAAAGCATTGCTTGAAGAGCTAAAGGAGGATTTTAACAACCAAATTAGGGAGCTAAAAGAAAATATGAAAAAAATCCACTGATGAAATCAAGTCCCTAAAGAATAAGATTGGCAAAATGGCTATGGAGATTCAAAATCTAAAGAGAGAAAATGACATAATTTTTTCAGGAAAGGAAATGGGCATTCAACAAAATAAGGGAATTCCAGACCTTCCTGATGACAAGGCCAGGACTCAATGGAAAATTTGATCTCCAAATACAAAACTCAAGAGAGACATAAAAAGGTAAACAGGGGGAAAAACCCCCACAAACCTTATTAATCAATAAGGGCAAATTACTTGCATCTTTATATAGGATTATATCATCTTATGTATGTTCTGTATATATCACATATATGTCAGTCTTGAGAATAGTACAGCTATTATGACAATTGAAAGGGATACACATAGACTGTGAATGTCTGTATGAAATAACTGATATAAGGATAAAAAACATAAGTAAGAGATGTAAAGGGAGGACTATGAGAGAAGAGGTAAGGAGGTAGTAGAACAGGATAAATTACACCAAATGAAGAGGCACAAAAATATATTATAGTAGAGGGAAAGAAGGGAGGGAGAAGAGCAGTATTTGAGCTTTACTATCATCTGATCTGGTTCCATAAGGGAATGATATACCCTGATAAGTATAGAAATCTAACTTGTCCTACAGGAAGTGGGAGGGGAAGGGAGGAAAAAGGGAGGGGGGTGGTCAGAAGAGAGGGGAGAATTAGCAAGTGGGAAACGGTAAGATAAGGGAGGGGAATAAAGAGGGAGAGTAAACTGAGGAAGGCGGCGGTCAAAAGCAAAACTTTGTTGAGGAGGGGAAGAGGAAAGGGAGAAATAAAAGCATAAACAGGGGGAAATAGGATGGAGAAAAAGACACACTTACAAATCATTACTGTGAATGTAAATGGGATGAACTCTCCCATAAAATGGAGGCAGATAGCTGAATGGATTAAAAACCATAATCCTACAGTATGCTGTTTACAAGAAACACATTTGAAATAGGGGGATGCACACAGGGTAAAGGTAAAAGGCTGGAGTAAACTATATTGCACCTCAGCTAAAGTAAAAAAAAGCAGGTGTAGCAATCCTAATCTCAGACAAAGCAAAAGTAAAGATAGATTTAATTAAAAGAGATAAGGAAGGACATTACATCCTGCTAAAAGGCACCATAAACAATGAAGCAATATTATTGTTTAACACATATACACCAAGTGGTATGGCATACAAATTCTTAGAGGAGAGGTTAAGGGAGTTACAGGAAGAAATAGACAGCAAAACTATAATATTGGGAGACCTCAACCTCCCCCTTTCTGAACTTGATAAATCTAACATCAAAATAAATAAGAAAGAAGTTAAGGAGGTAAACAGAATTTTAGAAATGGCAGATATGATAGACCTCTGGAGAAAACAGAATGGGGATAAAAAGGAATATACTTTCTTCTCATCGGTACATGGCACATACTCAAAAATTGACAGTGTACTAAGGCATAAAAACCTCACAATCCAGTGCAGAAAGGCAGAAGTAATCAAAGCATACTTTTCAGATCATGATGCAATAAGAATTATTTGTAACAAAGAACCATGGAAAAATAAGCTAAAAATTAATTGGAAACTAAATAATCTAATTCTAAAGAATGAGTGGGCCAAAGAACAAATCAGAGAAACAATTAATAAGTTCATTCAAGAGAATGACAATAATGAAACAACATACCAAAATCGTATGGGAATGCAGAAAAAGCAGTTTTTAGGGGAAATTTTATATCCCTAAAAGCTTAAAAGAATAAAACAGGGAAAAAGGAGATCAATGATCTCAGCATACAGCTGAAAAATCTAGAAAAAGAGTAAATTGAAAATCTCCAATTAAATACCAAATTAGAAATACTGAAAATCAAAGGAAAGATTAATAAAATTGAAACCAAGAAAACTATTGAATTAATTAATAAAACAAAGAGCTGGTTTTATGAAAAAACCAATAAAATTGATAAACTTTTGGCCAATTTGATTAAAAAAAAGAAAGAAGAAAATCAAATTACTAGTATCAAAAATGAAAAGGGTGAAGTCACCTCTAATGAAGAGGAAATCAAAACAACAATTAGGAATTATTTTGCCCAACTGTATGCCCATAAATTTGACAACCTTAGAGATATGGATGAATATCTACAAAAACATAAACTGCCCAGGTTAACAGAAAAGGAAGTAAAATTTCTTAGTAACCCCATCTCAGAAAAAGAAATTGAGCATGCTATCAATGAACTCCCTAGGAAAAGATCTCCAGGGCCAGATGGTTTTACAGGTGAAATCTATCAAACATTTAAAGAACAACTAATTCCAATACTTTGTAGACTATTTGGGAAAATAGGTGAAGAAGGAGTCCTACCAAATTCTTTTTATGACACAAATATGGTACTAATACCCAAACCAGGTAGAGTCAAAACAGAGAAAGAAAATTATAGACCAATTTCTCTAATGAATATTGATGCAAAAATTTTAAATAAAATATTAGCAAAAAGATTGCAGCAAATCATCACGAGCATAATACACTATGACCAGGTAGGATTTATTCCAGGAATGCAAGGCTGGTTCAATATTAGGAAAACTATTAGCATAATTGACCATATCAACAACAAAACTAGCAGAAACCATATGATCATCTCAATAGATGCAGAAAAAGCCTTTGACAAAGTACAACACCCATTCCTATTAAAAACACTAGAAAGCATAGGAGTAAGTGGAACCTTCCTTAAAATTATAAATAGTATCTACCTAAAACCATCGACAAGCATTATCTGTAATGGGGATAAGCTAGATGCATTCCCAATAAGATCAGGGGTGAAACAAGGATGTCCATTATCACCCCTATTATTCAATTTGGTACTAGAAACATTAGCTGTAGCAGTAAGAGGAGAAAAAGAAATTGAAGGAATTAGAATAGGAAAAGAAGAAGCTAAATTATTACTTTTTGCAGATGATATGATGATTTACTTAGAGAATCCTAGAGAATCAAGTAAAAAACTACTTGCAATAATAAACAACTTTAGCAAAGTTGCAGGATATAAAATAAACCCACATAAATCCTCAGCATTCCTATACATTACTGACAAAGCCCAACAGCAAGAGAGAGAAAGAGAAATTCCATTCAAAGTTACTGTGGGCACTATAAAATATTTGGGAGTCCATCTGCCAAGACAAACCCAGGGCCTATATGAACATAATTATGAAACACTTTTCACGCAAATAAAGTCAGATCTAAATAAATGGAAAAATATCAGTTGCTCATGGTTAGGCTGAGCTAATATAATAAAAATGACAATTTTACCTAAATTAATCTGTCTATTCAGTGCCATACCAATTGAACTATCAAAAAATTATTTTACAGAGCTGGACAAAATAATAATAAAATTCATCTGGATGAACAAGAGGTCTAGAATATCTAAGGTATTGATGAAAAGAAATGCTAGAGAAGGTGGCCTCGCCATACCAGATATTAAACTGTACTATAGAGCAGCATTCCTCAAAACTACCTGGTACTCGCTAAGAAACAGAGTTGTGGATCAGTGGAATAGGATAGGAACACAAGATGGAGAAGTCAACAACTATAGCAATCTACTCTTTTATAAACCCAAAGAGGCCAGCTTCTCAGCTAATAATTCACTATTTCACAAAAAACTGTTGGGAAAATTGGAAAATGGTAGGGCAGAAACTGGGCATAGACCAATATCTTACACCATATACCAAAATAAAGTCAAAACGGGTTCATGATTTAGGAGTGAAGGCTGATAGTATAAGTAATTTGGGAGAGCAAGGAATAGTTTACTTATCAGATTTATGGAAAAGAAAAGAATTCATGACCCAACAAGAAATGGAGAGCATTACAAAATGCAAAATGGATAATTAGGATTATGTTAAATTGAAAGGTTTTTGTACAAAAAAGCCAATGCAAAAAAATTAGGAGGGAAGCAGAAAATTAGGAGAAAATCTTTGCAACTAGTATCTCTGATAAAGGCCTCATTTCTAAAATATACAGGGAACTGAGCCAAATATATAGGAATACAAGTTATTCCCCAATTGAGAAATGGTCAAAGGATATGAACAGGCAGTTTTCAGAGGATGAAATTAAAGATATCTATAGGCACATGAAAAAATGCTCAAAATCACTACCGATTAGAGAAATGCAAATCAAAATAACTCTTAGATACCACATCTCTCCTGTTAGACTGGCTAAAATAACAAAACAGGAAAATGATAAATGCTGAAGAGGATGTGGGAAAATTGGAACATTGTTACATTGTTGGTGGAGTTGTGAGATGATCCAGCCATTCTGGACAGCAATTTGGAACTATACCCAAAGGGCTATAAAAATGTTCATACACTTTGACCCAGCAACACCACTTCTAGGGTTGTATCCCAAAGAAATCACACAAGCGGGAAAAGGACCCACATGTACAAAAATATTTATAGTGCCTCTTTTTGTGGTAGCTAAGAATTGGAAATCAAAGGGATGCCTATCAATTGGGGAATGGCTGGACAAGCTGTGGTATATGAAGGTAATGGAATACTATTGTGCTATAAGAAATGGGGATGATACGGACTTCTTAGTAACCTGGAAAAACCTACACAACATAATGCTGAGTGAGCAGAGCAGAACCAGGGGAACATTATACACAACCACAGATATATGGATTCTGTGAGGACCAACCCTGACAGACTTCGCTCTTCTCAGCAAAAAAGGTAAAAAGACAACTCCAAAGGATTCATGATGGAGAATGCTATCTACATCCAGAGAAAGAACTATGAAGTATGAATGCAGATTGAGGCACACTTCATGCTAGCCTTCCCTCCCCTTTTTTTTTCTTTTTCTCTCTTTTGTTTTTGTTTTTGGGTTGGTTTTTTTTTTTTGGTCATGTTTCTTCTTTCACATGATTCATTTCATTGATCACAGTTCTTCTCCATAACTTGACTAGTGTGTAAATTAATTCAATGCGAAATTATACATGGAAGCTATATGGGATTCCATGCCATCTTCAGGAAGGAGTAGGGGAGGGAGGGAAGAAAATCTGGAACTCAAAATTATGTAGAACCAAATGTTGTAAACTAAAAAGAAAAAAAAGAAAAAATATATATGTATAGGACTAGACTTTTCCAGTGCCAAGATAGTGGAGTGAGGAAGGAACCCTTCAAAGCCCTCCCAAATTCCCCTCCAAAAAACTAGAAAACTACATCACAATTGATCTAGGAGCAGGGAAGCAGCTTACCAGCCTGGTCAAAGAGGTCCGTCTCACTGGGGTGTGAGAAGAGCTAGGTCCAAGAGCAGTAGCAGCAGCCAACCTAACAGCAGAGGGCCTGTAGCAGGGCTCCAAGTCTGGAGCAATCCACCAGCTGTACTTTAGGCAAGTGAGCAGCATGTGCAGCACAGAAAAGTTACATCCCAGCAATCCCACCCCCAGTACAAGGCTGCCGTCAGGCTTTGACCCCATTGCTGACCAGTAGTGAAGCCCTGCCCTGGGGCTGGCTAACAGGGGGACCCTGTTTCCACAGCAACACAGCAGCAAGGCCCCACCCCTGGGGCAGACCAGAAATAAAATCCCTCCTCCAGAGCCAACCACCAGAAAGACTCCATAAGTGATCCTGGGGCAGACCAGCAGCTAAAACCCACACCCAGCATAGGCCAACAGGGAGGTTCCACCAGCCAAGTACAAGCCAGAAGGATAACATACCCTACAGCGAAAGCAAGCAGCTAAATCCTGAAGTCCAGTGAAAGCCAGCAGTAAGAGCCTGAGCCCCAGCACAAAAAGCTTGGGACACTGCAAGACCAGAGCCGAACTCTCACATAAAAACACCAAGTTACAAATGAGCAAAAAACATAATAATTTGACTATAGAAAGTAACTGTGGTAACAAGGAGGATCAAGGCATACACTTAGAAGAGGAGAATAGAGTCAAAATAGTTACATGTGAAGCCTCAAAGAAAAATGTAATCTGGTCTCTGGAGAAAAAGAATTCCTGGAAGGGCTTTAAAAGGATTTTAAAAAACAAATTATAGAAGTAGAAGAAAAATTGGGAAATGAAACGAGAGTAATGCAAGAGAAGCATAAGAAAAGAGTCAATAGCAAGGGATACAAAAATTTACTGTGGAAAATAACTACCTAAAAAATAGAATTGGCCAAATGGAAAAAAGAAATGCAAAAGCTCACTGAAGAAAATAGTACCTTAAAAATTAGAATTGAGCAAATGGAAGCTAATGATTCTGTAAGACAATAAGATATGATAAAACAAAATTTAAAAAGTAAAAAAAAGTTAAATTTCTCATTAGAAAAACAACTGACCTAGAAGATAGATCTAAGAGTATGTCGCCAAGCAACCTTATTTGCTGTAGCTTAATTTAGTTTCAGTTTGGATTGGTTCAGAAATGACATAGAGTCTCAAGTTTTTTATATATATGATAAAGGTCTCAATAAGTAAGTCCCAATACTTATGTCACAATCAGTAAATCCCAATAGTTATGTCACAATCAGTAAATCTCAATAGTTATGTCACAATTAGTATCTTAATAGTTATAGTTATGCCACAATCAGTATGTCTTAATAGGTATATCATAATCTTACCACAATTGATCTAAATCTGGATCACATGGCTGGGGAGTCCTGGGTCAGCTTCCAGAGTCAGGATGGGAATGTCCTGGGCCATGTTTCCATACTGCTGTGGGGGTGAGGGGGGGAAGGGGGGGAACTCTCACAGGTGGCTCAGGACTATCTGCCCTTAGTAGTTCCTTCTAACCAAAAAGGCATTTTGCCAGTTAAATGCATGATTGATGTGAAAGGAGCTATTTTCAAAACATCCTTGAGAACATTTCTGTTTAGGAATGTCTGATTCTGGGAGAAATGGGCAGTCCTCCCAGGTAGCTGAGAGTCCTTCAGTGTCTGGCTTGGAATAAGATTAAAGTCAGATAGCAGGCATATTGAGTGAGGTCAGAATGTCCTGATTAATTCATGCATCACAAGGAAGAATAATCTAAGAATTATTGGAATACCTGAAAGCCATGATCAAAAGAAGTCCTACCAAATTCCTTTTATGACACAAATATGGTGCTGATAACTAAACCAGGAAGAGCCAAATCAGAGAAACAAAACTATAGACCAATTTCCCTAATGAATATTGATTCAAAAATGTTAAATAAAATACTAGCAAAGAGATTACAACAATATATCACAAGGATCACAGACCATGACCAGGTGAGATTTGTATCAGGAATGCAGGGTTGGTTCAATATTAGGAAAACTATCAGTATAATTGACCAAATCAATTAAAAAAAACCAGAAATCATATGATTATCTCAATAGATGCAGAAAAGACATTTAACCAAATACAGCACAAAACACTATTAAAAACACAAGACAGCATAAGAATAAATGGAGCTTACCATAAAATTATAAGTAATATCTATCTAATACCATGAGTGACCATTATTTGTAATGGGGACAAGCCAGAAGCCTTCACAATAAATTGGGGGAGAAGAAAAGATGCCCATTATCAACTCTATTGCTTAACATTGTACTAGAAATGTTAGCTATAACAATAAGAGAAGAAAAAGGAATTAGAAGAGGCAAAGAAGAAACAAAGTTATCACTCTTTGCAGATGATATAATGGTATTATTTAGAGAATTCTAGAAAATCAACTGAAAAAACACAAAGTTACAGGATACAAAATAAATCCACATAAATAATCAACATTTCTACATGTTACCAACAAAGTTCAGCAGTAAGAGATAGAGAGATTCTATATAAAATAACTGTAGATAATATAAAATATTTGGGAGTCTGCCTGGCAAGACAAACCAAGGAATTATATGTTTACAACTATAAAACACTTCACACAAATAAAGTCAGATCTAAACAACCAGAAAAATAATAAGTGCTCAAGGATATGCCAAGCCAACATAATAAAAATGATAATTCTTCCTAAATCAATCTATTTATTCAGTGCCATACCAATCAAACTCTCAAAATCATTTTATAGAGCCAGAAAAAAATAATAAAATTCATCTAGAAGAACAAAAGCTCAAGGATATCAAGGGAATCAATGAAAAAATGTGAAAGGCGGTGGTCTAGCCATACCAGTTCTCAAACTGTACTATAATGTGGTAATTATCAAAATAATCTGTTACTGGCTAAGAAACAGAGTGGTGGATCAGTGGAATAGATTAGGTACAAATTACATCATAATAAATGACCATAGGAATCTAGTATATGATAAAACCAAAGATCCAAACTTTTGGAACACAAACTCACTATTTGACAAAAACTGCTGGGAAAACTGGAAAACAATATGGCAGAAACTAGGTATAAATCGACCTCTCAAACCATATACCAAGATAAGGTCAAAATGAGTATATGATGTATATCTAAAGGATGATACCATAAGCAAATTAAGAGAGCATGGAATATTTTGTCTGTTAGATTTACGGATAAGGGAAGAATTTAGGACAAAAGAATACATAGAGACCAATACACAACATAAAATAGATAATTTTGATTCTATAAAGCTAAAAGGATTTTACACAAACAAAAAAAGTAACCAAAATTATAAGGAAAGCAGAAAAATGGGGAAAAATTTGCAATAACTATCTCTGATAAAGGCCTCATTTCTCAAATATAGAGAACAGAGTCACATTTATAAAAATACAATTCATTCCCCAGTTTATCGACGGCCAAATAATATGAGCAGATAGTTTTTACACAAAGAAATCAAAGCTCTCTATAGTCATATAAAAATGCCCTAATCATTAGTGATTAGAGAAATGCAAATAACACTGCTCTGAAGTACCACCTCACACCCATCAGCTTGGCTAATATGACAAAAACCAGAAAATGTTGGATGTTGGAGGGGATATGGGAAAACTGGGACACTAATTCACTGTTGGTAGAATTGTGAACTGATCCAACCATTCTGGAGAGCAATATGGAA
Source organism: Trichosurus vulpecula (assembly GCF_011100635.1). NCBI lineage: Eukaryota > Metazoa > Chordata > Mammalia > Diprotodontia > Phalangeridae > Trichosurus > Trichosurus vulpecula. The sequence continues at coordinate 152,789,854 of NC_050574.1, forward strand.
CTATGTCCAAAGGGCTATCAAACTGTACATAATCTTTGATCCAGAAATATCCCAAAGATATCCTAAAAAAGGGAAAAAGACTTATTTATACAAAAAATATTTATAGCCAGTCTTTTTGTGGTGGCTAAGAATTGGAAATTAAAAGGATGACCATAGATTGGCTAAACAAATTGTGGTATATGATTGCAATGGAGTATTACTGTGTTATAAGAAATGACAAGCAGTATGATTTCAGCAAAGTCTGGAAACACTTAGATGAACCAATGCATGGTGAAGTGAACAGAACCAGGAGAACACTGTACACAGTAACAGCAATATTTTTCAATGAAGCATTGTGAATGACTTAGCTATTCTCAGCAATACTGTATAATGATCCAAGACAATCCCAAAGGACAAGTGATGAAGCATACTATCCACCTCCAGAGAAAGAACTGAAATTGTTTGAATACAGACTAAAGCATGTTATTTTTCATTTTCTTTCATTTTTTTCTTCTATTTAAGTCTTCTCATACAAAATTATTAATATGAAAATGTTTTACTAAACATCTCAGGGAGGAGGGATGAGAGGAGGGATAGAATTTGGAACTCAAAAATTTAAATAAAAATGTTCAATATGTGTGTATGTATATGCATATACACACATACATACATATACACATACATCCATACACATATTATGTGTGTATATATACACACACACACACACACACACATATATATATAATATACACACATATACATGTATATACATGCATATACATATGGCTCTTAACATAAGCCATGGCGTAGTCCCATTGCTGGGTAATTTCTTTTAATACACATTTTCTATTTTGTTATGAACGTAACACATATTAACAAACAATGTAGTCACTGGCTGATGGGATTCTGGGTTTGATCTAAGAAGGGACCGTCCAGGTTGTGCATCCCAAAGGTGTCAAACACATTACCAGTGGGCAGCTAGTGTACCATAACTCCACAGTGCTCCAGGACTTTATTAAAATGCCACTGTGAGATACTTAGAAAAATTAATTTAAAATGCAATAAAATAGATATAACCTTATATTTTAACATTAATTCAAGATGCAAGCATTAGCCATTCTTATATATAGATGAGTTGCCCCTGCTGCTATTTGAATTTGATACCAGTGCTCTACCCCAGCTGCCTTGTTTTACAAATGCAGAAACTGAAGCCCCAAAAGTTAAGTGATTTGCCCAAGGTCATATAGTTGGCTGAACTAAGATTAAAACGCAGCATTTTTTCCATTGCTCTGTGCCTCATGTCCTCGTGCCCTACTCCTTTGCAACACCTAATCTGACAGAAGCTGAGGAATAGAGGCATACTGCTATGCCCTCATTTCAAAGACCTAGAAGTGACCAATGGTCTGTCAATGATTATACCATTGTCTGGGTCAGTTAAGCAAGTAGCCTCCTAACACTATGACTGGCTGCTTTCCACAGTAGGACAATCCTGCGCCTAATCAGTTGGGGAGCACATCTTTGGAAAACCTGTGCTAAGAGTGATCAACCTCTTTCCAAAGAGCAACAAAATCCCAAACCCCATAGTGTGACTGATTTCTGAAAATCTAACAGTGAGCTGGCAAATGCATATAGGTATTGACATAGCTATAGATATACAGAACACCTGATTCTCCACTCCACAGGAATAGTAGCTCTCATTAAAATTTGACTGCCTTAAACATTCTGGCTTCAAAGTGGGGAAAAGAGATTCTAAAATTAAATATTGAACAGTAACCTTTATTCAACAATTGTCGGGAGCATTTTCCTTGGTTAGCCATCATTCTAAAAATACCAATCCATTCTGGGTCACATTTTCATTAAAGGAACACACTTCAGTCATTGAGATCAGATTCTTCTACCTTATACTGCTTTCAATCTGCCATATATTTATCCATTGTACTGTTTCTCTCTTCTCTTTAACATTAAACTGTCATGACCACTCTTTAAGTCCATAACCTACTTGCTGTACTCCAGAACTTTCTGTCTACTAGACTCTCACCTGTCTTGACTTCTTTTTCTCCCTCCTGGATTAATTCTCTCCATTGATCTTATTATTCCTCCTTCTTGCTTTCATCTTTTTCTTTCTTCCTTTCCTGTATTCAAATTCATCCATATTCCTCCCACGTAGTGATAGAGATAGGGACTAAATCTGTTACTTCTTTAGTATAGCATTTTGTAGATAAGAAAACTGTACCAACGCATGGGGGTTCTCTTTAACTGATACTTTTAGACTGTGACCTAGAATACAGCAAGGTTAAGTGATTTGCCCAGGGTTACACAGTCAGTATATGTCAGATGCAGGACTTGAATGGAGATTTTCTTGGCTCCAAGGCTGTCTCTCTATGCACTGTCACATCACGTCTCAACTAATCATGTAAAAAAAATCTTTCATACATTCATTAATAAAGCTTACAACCAATCAATTATTACTAAGTTCCTTCTATGTTCTAAGTACTATTGATAAAATATCAGATAGCCCTCAAGGAACTCAAGGAACATATACCCTATTTAAGAGATATAATATGTACACAGACAAGTAAATCCAAGACGCACACATAAATATAAAGTAATTTTTGGATCACTAGCAATTAGGGGGAATGAGAAAAATATTCATGAAGAATTCGTATTTGAAATGAACCTTGAAGAGTTGAAGGGGAGGAGAGAAGGGAGTGTATTGAAGGCACGGCACAATACCTGACACATAGTAATCAATTAATAAGTGATATGTGACTAACTGACCATAGGTTTTGTGCAAATGAACAGAGGAAAAAGTACAAAATGTCAAGTTAAGGAGAATACGAAGTGGGTCATTTTGGCTACAGTGTTGGGTATATGAAAGAGAGTAATGTGCAGTCATCCTAAAATATAGTCTGGAGAGAGATCTTGAAGTATTTTAAATGCAAAATGAAGGACTATATTTATGTGTATGCACATGTATGTGTTTTCCAAAAGGTAATATGGAGCCAGTAAAGTTTCCGGAGCTGTGGAATGGCACGGCCTGATATTGAGATAATGCTATTTGCTGATTGACCTGTGCTGGGGGTGATTCAGTTTCTAGTTGTTTTTGTATGTTTTTAAAAAAATTTTTTAGGGGAATGGAATTCCTTCAGGTGACAGCTTTTCTTTCTTTCCTCCGTACTGTTCAGGGTAGGGGGAGAAGTGTAACAACAATGCTACTTGTTGCTACTGTGGCTGTGTAAGGCCAGTAACACCAGCACACAGGCGGGCTAATAGCACAAGTTCTTTGATCTGTGTTTCTAAGGAAAGCAACTTTAAGGGGTTAACAATCTTACTTTAATTAAACATACACATATCATTCACTTAGTTCAGAGGAAAAAGTCAGCACCCTGAACTTCAGAAAAAACACAAACAAAAATTATATAAACAGAACAAAATAGCAAAAATCCATAGGCAGGCTTCTAACTATTTGACCAAGACATTACATACATAGTTACAAGGGAGAGATGCACCAACATCTGGGTTTTTCAAAGCCTGGTGGTCTCCTTAACGGCTGCCCAGAGTTTCATTTGGTCAAATCATGTTACATTCTTCCAGTGAGTGAACCCCAAGCAAAATGCTACCCTTAGGATATATATACACTTCTTCAGGGTCAGAGGTTGTCACAATCATGCAACTCAAACCCATGTGACCTAAGCCTTCCCTCGACTTAAGCAGGTCATCAAAGACTCTCAATTCAGTCAAAGACTCTTGACTGAAACAAAAGCAAGACTCAGAAGCACTTGATTGCCTTAGTGCTGAAAAGCACTCCAAAACAAAAAACAACAAAAAGTCACACTTTACTTGCCATTACAGGGGGAAGCACAGACCAGGAACTTAATAACTGCTTAAGTACTGATTACCTACATAGGTGAGATGACAAAATCATTTTCGCAATTAAAGGAAAAGCACATCCTTCCCATTAGCTACGCTCCTCTCTTTGCTTCCACAAGAGGTCAAACTCAGAATGAAGGACTAGAAAATCAGAGATTTAGAGCTGGATGAAACCATCAGTCTTCTCCCCTCATTTTATAGATGAGGAAGCTAAAGATTACAGGAGTTAAGTCATTTGCCCAGGATCATTTGCCCAGCTAGTGTCACAGGCAGGATTTGAATCCAGGTATTTCTGATTCCACATCCAGCGTATTATCGACGGTACCATATTGCCTTTCTAGAGCCCTGCCTTCCTTTTGTACATGCAATTCACTAGGGCAGTGGGGTTGAGAAGGAGATCCCCTCATCCTCTATGAACTGTCAACATAGTTCACATTGTTTTAATCAGGACAATATCCAATATGTCCAAGTAAAAACTCACATTTAAATTCAAAAGCTCTAGAAGTGACAAGACATCTAGGCACATAGTGGATATGACACCAAGCCTGAAAGCAGGAAGATCTGAGTACAAATTTGGCCTCAGACATTTACAGACATGTGGACAATTCACTTAACTTTTGTTTGCCTCAGTATCCTCATCTGTAAAATGAGGATAATAGGGGGGAACAGCCAAGATGGAGGAGTAAAAGTAGGGACTTGCTTGAGTTCTCCCTCAAATCCCTCCAAACACCTGTAAAAAATGACTCTAAATAAATTCTACACCTACAGAACCCACAAAATGACAGAGTGAAACAAGTCTGCAGCCCAGGACAGCCTGGATGTTTGCTGAGAAGGGTCTATTGCACCACGCTGGGAGCAGAGCACAGATCAGTGTGGGCCACACTGAGGCAGACCAGGCTGGAGCAGACCTGGCAGAGCAGGCCTCGGGGCACTGAATCACTGAACTGTGGTGGTTTCCAGACTTCTCAAACCACAAATGCCAAGGACAACTTAGCAGGTCAGTGGGAAAACTCTGTTGGACTTGGGTGAGGGAAGCACATGGTCTGGCTCCAGCCCCAGGACAGCAGAGGTGGCTGCAACAGGCTACAATGGGGGACAGCAGCAACAGCAGCAGCAGTGGCTGCTTCTGGAGCTCCAGGCACATAGACAGTGAGAGGAATCAAGTGGCTCATCAGAGCAGGAGTGCAGGGATCCCTTTGCTGGTGCTGAGGCAGGATTCTCTTGCTTTGCCCTACTTGGATCTGGGTCATAGTCCTGGTTGGTGGTCCTGGGGTGAGGAAGAGTGCTGCTGTGGCAGAGCTTGTGGTGGCTATGGAGAAGGGGTCCTCCTAGCAGTTCCAAGGCAGAATACAGTGCTTGAGGTCACTCACAGACCAGAACACAGGCTAGTAGAGGAATAAACACCTCTCCTTGGATCATATCACCTCAGAAGAACTGAAAATTGACAGGTGCTACAAGTAGCTCAGAAAACATCAACACAAAACCCCTGAAACTTGGGACTGAGCACTCCCCACTCTGGAAGCAGAGTCATACCTTGATAAAGAGCTCAAAAGTCAAGTAATTGAACGGGAAAATGAGCAGACAGCACAAAAAAAAACTAAGACTATATAATCTTACTTTGGTGGCAAAGAAGAGAACACCAAAGTCAAAGATCCTATATCAAAAGCCTCTAAGAAAAATCTGAATTGTTCACAGACCATGGAAGAGCTCAAAAAGGATTTAGAAAGTCAAGTAAGAGAAGCAGAGCAAAAATTGGGAAAAGAAATGAGAGGGATGCAAGAAAATAATGAAAAATGAGTCAACAGCTTGCTAAAGGATACCCAAAAATACAGAAGAAAATAATGCCTTAAAAATAGTCTAGCCCAAATGGTAAAAGAGTTCCAAAAAGCCAATGAGGAAAAGAATGCCTTAAAAAAAACCAGAATTGGCCAAATGGAAAAGGAGGTCCAAAAGCTCCCTGAAGAAAATAATTCCTTAAAAATTAGAATGGAGCAAATGTAAGCTAATGACTTTATGAGAAATCAAGAAATTATAAAAAAAGAACCAAAACAATGAAAAATAGAAGATAATGAGATATATCTCATTGGAAAAACCACTGACTTGACAATAGATCCAGGAGAGATAATTTAAAAATTATTGGACTACTTGAAAGCCATGAACAAAAAAAGAGCCTAGACATCATCTTTCAAGAAATTATCAAGGAAAACTGCCCTGATATTCTAGAACCAGGGGGTAAAACAGAAATGGAAAGAACCTACTGATTGCTTCTTGAAAAAAGATCCCAAAAAGAAAACTCCTAGGAATATTGTCACCAAATTCCAGAGCTCCCAGATCAAGGAGAAAATATTGCAAGGGGCTAGAAAGAAACAATTTGAGTATTGTGGAAACACAATCAGGATAACACAAGATCTAGCAGCTTTTATATTAAGGGATCGAAAGGCTTGGAATATGATATTCCGGAGGTCAAAGAAGCTAGGATTAAAACCTAGAATCACCTGCCTGGCAAAACTGAGTATAATACTTCAGGGGGAAAATGGATTTTCAGTGAAATAGAGGCCCTTCAAGCTTTTTTGATGAAAAGACCACAGCTGAATAGATTATCTGACTTTCAAGTATAAGAATCAAGAGAAGCATGAAAAGGTAAACAGGAAAGGGAAATTATAAGGGACTTATTTAAGTTGAACTGCTTACATTCCTACATGGAAAGATGATATTCGTAACTCATGAGTCCTTTCTCAGTATTAGGGTAGGTGAAGGGAATATATATATATACATACATATATATATACACATATATATATATAGACACACACACACACACATATATACATGCACATATATATGTAATATATACATAGAGAGAGAGATAGAGACAGAGGGCACAGGGTGAGTTGAATATGAACTGATGATATCTAAAACCTAAAATTAAGGGGTGAGAGAGGAATATATTGGGAGAAGGAGAAAGGGAGAGATAGAATGGGGTAAATTATCTCACGTAAAAAGGCAAGAAAAAGCTGTTATAATGTAAGGGAAGTGAGGGGAGGTGAAAAGCAATGAATGAACCTTACTCTCATCAGATTTGGCTTAAGGTGGGAATAATATGCATACTCAATTGGGTTTCTTACTCCATGGGAAAGTAGGAAGGAAGGAGATAAGAGAGGGGGATGATAGAAGGGAGGACAGATTGGAGGAGAGGGTAGTCAGAAGCAAACACTTTTGAAAAGGGACAGGGTCAAAGGAGAAAACATAAATGCAGGATGGGATAGGATGGAGGAAATATAGTTAGTCTTTCACAACATGACTATTATGGAAGTGTTTTGCATAATGATACATGTATAACCTATATGGAATTGCTTGCTTTCTCAAGGAGTATGGGTGGGGAGGGAAGAAAAGAGAGAAGGTGGAATTCAAAGTTCTAAAAACAAATGTTAGAAACCATTTTTACATGCAACTGGGAAATAGGATATATAGGTAATGGGTTATAGATATCTGTCTTGCCCTACAAGAAAGTAAGGGGAAAGAGGATAAAGGGCGGGGGTGGGGGTGGTGAGTGAGGTGATAGAAGAGAGGGCTGACTGGAGAAAGGGGCAATCAGAATACATGCCATCTTGGGGTGGGGGAGGGGAAGGGAGAGACGGCGAGAAAATTTGTAACTCAAAATCTTGTGGAAATGAGTGTTGAAAATTAAAAATAAATTAATAAGAGAAAAAAATAAGGATAATAGCACTGACCCCTAAAGGTTACTGTAAGAATCAAATGAGATGATAACTATAGAGCTTAGCACAAAGTAAAGACTGTAAAAATGTTAGGCATTATTATTATTACTATTTGTATTCCTTATCTATTTGGCCTTAAATGCTATCTGTAACATTGGTTATTCTTCGTTGCTTTCTACTGAAAGATAAATACCCCACTGCCCCCACCAGCATCTGTAAAAGCTTTATTCAGAGGTAGATAATTTGATAGTGTCAGGATTGCCTCATACTTGTTGAGCCACTGAAACACTTGTTTGAGTTTTACCAGGATGCAATTATAGCTGGTCAGATTTTCCCTCTGTTTTATTTCAGACTTTGAGAGATTTCTATAGCAACTTAGTGCTTGGACAATATACATGGGACAAAGAGAGGAAAGACAAATCTGTCTCATTACTACTAGCCAGTATTGGCAGTTAGTAAGCTGCTCACAATAATTTCTTATTCATTGGCAGGCAGATGTGTTGTGCATAAATTAAATATAGAGAGCAGAGTCTGCAGGATTATGAGTCAGACTCTGAGCTAAGCAGTCAATAACATTCACTGAGTATTCAGAGAGCTCCCTCCTGAGTAGTGGCAAGTTCCAAAATAGAAAACAGGACCCAGGAGTTAATAACACACGAAGAGAGACACACCAAGTCATATTTAGAACTCAAGTAATAGAAGTGGACAAAAATCACATTTCAAAGCTTAGAAGGGAAGCCATCTAGTTCTAGCTGTATCTAAATAAGAATCTCTACTACAACAAACCCTACCAATGGCCACTCAGTCTCTTATTAAGCTCTTCCTGCTAAGGGGAATTCATCACTTCTTAGACAATCCATTCCACTTTGGGATAATTCTAATTGTCAGGAAGCTTTTCTGACATTATATCTAAACCTGCTTCTTTGCCACGCCTATCTCCTTCTCCTAGGTCTGTTCTCTGGGGCCAAATAGAACAAGTCTGATCCTTCTTCCACTATTTGAACTAAATGATAACAACACCAATAATAATAATAATAATAATAATAATAATGGCGTCATTTATATAGAGCTTACTATGTGCCAAGCACTATGATAAACACTTTGCAATTATCATCTTGATTGACCTTCATGACAACCCTAGAATGTAGGTGCACTTATTATTCCCATTTTACAGATAAAGAAACTGTGGCAGACAGAGGTTAAATGACTTGTCCAGGGTCATACAACTAATAAGTGTTTCAGGCTAGATTTGAATTCAAGTTCTCCTTATTCCAGGGCCAGTGCTTTATCCACTACACCTCCTACCACTATATCTCCAATATATATCACAAGAGGGTCTTTCATTTGATAACTATCTTCTATCAATTCACCAATAATTATCATTTTAGCACCTACTATATACCAGGCATGTGCTCAACACTGGAGATATAAAAGCAAATGTGAAATAGTGCTTTTCTAAGGATCTTATATTCTAAAGAAAAGGAAGAGGGAAAACAAACAGATATATAGGTCTGTTCACTGGGATCTCATGGGTTTCTATCTTTCCAACATATATGGCCATCCAGGGAAAGCAGCCTAGCTTTGTATTTTCCTTACTGGGGCTATAAACAACATAGTCACCTTTCATCCAATCATCTGGAACTGCAGAGCTTTCCTCCAATTAGATTGGCTCCCAACAATCACCACAGTGCTCTTCTCCTTGCTGATAATTGCTATACTTTTGCTTTCCCATGTTTACACTCTCTGTTGATACTTCTTCTGTTTCTGGTCCTTGGCTCCAGATTACTGACTCTGTTCTGCACAAGAAACATGTAAAACAGACTCAAGGTGACTTTGGATGAGAAGGCACTAACAGCCAGGGAACAAGAATGTTCTTTTGCTGAATGGGGTGCTTGAACTAAGTGTCTAAGAAAACCAGGACCCCTCCTCTCCAAGAGTAAGGAGGGAGAGAATTTCACGTACAGTTCGTAGCCAATGCAAAGGAAGGAAGCCAGGAGATGTTTGTTATGGTAATTAGGGTGAGACTTTTTTCCTGTTTTCTCTTTTGGAATGTTAAGGTAATCAAGTACCTTTGATGAGTCTTGCCTATCAAATGTAATGGCAAGCAAAATGGACTTTTTGTTGTCTTTTGTCTTTTACCTGCTTAAGAAACAAGAAAGTCTAGTTCACATAGGTTTGAGTTGCACGATTGTGATGCCCTCTGAAGCCAAGAAGGGTATATAAGATCTGAGGTTGGTGTTTCGTTTTGGGGCTCTCACTCACTGGAAGAGAGTCATGTGATTTGACCAGACAAGACTCTGGGTAGCTGTTGTTAAAGAGCTCCCCCTCCTCCCCAGCTTTGAAAACCCAGATATTGGTGCTTCTCTCTCTGGTAACTGTGTAATTCTTTGGTCAGACAGATAGAGGCCTGTCCGTTGAACTCTGTGTGTTATTTGCTCTGTTTGTATAATGTATGCTTGTAATTTCTGTTTGTATTTGCTCTGAAGTTCAGAGTGCTGACTTTTCCCCCAGAACTAAGTGAATGATATATGTATATTCAATTAAATTGAGATTGTTAACCCCTTAAAATTGCTTTCCTTAGTAAAGCAGACCGAAGAACTTGTGCTAGCAGAGCTTCTTTGTACTCGTGTTATTGGTCTTACACCCCCCACAGCAGCTGCAAAGAACATTGTTGTTACACATGTAAGCAACAGCAATTAGGCCAGTGTGGAGGTGAGGGATATGTGTGTTTGGAGAGGTTATCTCGGCAAGTCTTAAAAGCCAGGCAGAGGAGTTTGTATTTGATCCTAGAGGTAAGAAAGAGCCACTAAGTAAGAGCAGAGAGGGGAAAAGGGATAGAGGAAATAGAGGGAGAGGGAAGAGAAGAGAAAGAGAGAGAGAGACAGAGAGAAGAAGAAGAAGAAGAAGAAGAAGAAGAAGAAGAAGAAGAAGAAGAAGAAGAAGAAGAAGAAGAAGAAGAAGAAGAAGAAGAAGAAGAAGAAGAAGAAGAAGAAGAAGAAGAGGAGAGAAAGAATTAAAGAGAAGAAAATGAGAAAGAGAAAGAGAATGAGAGAGATTCAGAGCAACAACTACAGGTATAGGGGTAACAGATGTAGATCTATCAAACAAAAATAACAGGAATTTTCAGAAAATTTAGCTAAGGGAAGGACAGATATAAGATGATTGCTATTAAAGAGCTAGTAAAGTTTTATTGTTCTGGATTTTTATTTGTTTGGTTTTTTCGTTTGTATTTCTTTTCTTTTCAGGATGGAGAATATGGACATATTCCAGACTAAGCACAATAGGTGGAAGTTGCAAAGAGGCCAGTTTCAGCTGGCAAAACAAACCAACAAAACCAAACAAACAAAAACCCTTCTTAACAAAGCTGTATAAAAATAGAATGGACTACTTAGAGAGGTGGAAGTTTCCCCCTCTTAGGAAGTTTTCAAGTAGAGGACCAATAACCATTTCTTAGACACGTTACAGTGGAATTTTCTTTCATGTATGAGTTGGACTTGATAGTCCCTGAGGTCTGTACCAATCCCATATTCTGTTACTGCACACATCTGGCCTCCAATCTCAAACTTCCCCTTCAATCTACTTGCTTATAGACTTGAAAAACAATTCCACAACAATAATGACTGAGGAAAGAAGAGAGGGAAGTAGGTTATCTCATAAAAAGTGTTCTGTAGGGTTGATCTTACTAATGTATAATAATTCTATAACTTTGACTTCTTCCTTTTTCAGCCTCATTGCCTTGGCTATTACCATCAAGCTCTATTTGCTAAGGTAAAAATTTAATTTCTTTTGCCTGGATCATATGTGTCTTAACCACTTTTCACTTTCTTTTCTGGGTCATTTTTTGTTTTTGTTAATTTTGTTCTATTTGCAGCTATTCAGATACATAAGTCCAATGTGACAAGGACCCTGGTAATTCTCCTGACCCCTCTCTTCCACACAGCTCATCTGGACTCCTGTCTCCAACTTCCACTTCGACCTACTTGCTTCCACCCTTGATGATCTTGGCATCCTTCCAGGATTCCCACAGCTTTTACAAACACATTAAAAACACATTAGAAGCCCTTCTGTAAATTTGTCCATGTGTACCAATGCAGGTAATCCCATCTCTACTTAATTCCTTATCCATGCCCTTATCTCTTCTCATCTTTATATGCCTTATCTTTCTAATGGTCTCTAAGGAGGTATATTTTCAATTACCATAACATACAGCATAATGTTTACTCATATCACAACCACACAACACAAATATACAGGGTATTCTATTTCTCTAGCAGTGTTACTGGTTCCTCTATTTACCACAGGATTTTTTTCAAACTTTTCCTTTCCTGTTTTTAAACTCTCTTTGAACTTATAGTTTGCCTCATGGTCTTGGCAATCTGTAATTCCCTCCCACCCAACCCTAACCCTCTGCTAATTAGTCTTATATCTGTATAAGAGATTTCTCCTCTGTAACTCCTGTTGCCTGGAACAGTCTCCTTATTACTCTCCATCTCATTAGCTCTCCATTTCAAAGCTCAGCTGAAAGTAGAATGTTTCTCCCTTGCCTAGCTTTTATTTTCTCTCTTCCTCTCATTTTCTCTTTCCTTTTAATACAATTACAGAGGTAAATATAATTGATCTAGTAGAAACCTCTTTATCATGCATATCTCAGAGACTAATGATGCATCATAGCTCAAAGTGGCAAATATGGTCTGTCTGGGTGAGTTGGACAGTCTCTGAAAGATACTTGTTTTGTAAGGGAAATTGGTATAACTTCATTTCACTCTATTTGATGCCACAGAATGGTTGGGATGACTTTATTTCCCCCTAAAGAAAGTTATCCTGCTGAATGTAGAGGTAGGGAGCTTCAAGCCATTTTAAGATTAGGGTTTCTTCTTGGCAAATTTGTTTTCCTTACTCTACTTTCAAATCTTTGAATATAGCTGGTGAAGTTGTCCACAAAGGGCTCATCATATGATAGGAAAAAAAATTATATGTATACACATATATATGCATATTTATATATATATACACATATGAATATGTGTGTGTGTGCATCCTGTAACATATTGTAGAGTCCCCACACATTATAGGTGGAAAATACAGTTAGAGAAGTTAAAGGCAGTATACCAACTTGAACCTGGACAACGCTACACCCCACTGAAGGCTGTAGAGCTATCATTCTGTTTTGTTAAGTGAGCCATATGTTATGATATGCACATCAGAATTTCCAATTGAAAGGATTCCATAATAATGATAAAGTCCATTTGAATAGAGGTTTAAGTTTTGAAAAGTGTTTTCCTTGCAATGACCCTGTGGAGTATGGATTGTAGCACAACCATTGTTATCCTCATTTCACAGACAAGAAAACTAAGGCTCTGAGTGAAGGGGAATTACCCAAGGTCACACAGGTAGCAAATTTTTAAAGTAGAGTTCAATTCTAAGCCTCTTGGGTCCAAATCCAGAAAGCAGTCCACTATATACCACAATGACTGATAGAAGAAATTACAAAGCTGGGAATATTACTTGTAAACTATGGGGAAAAAATATACAATGACCCACAGACCAATTGAATGATTCAGATTGAGGGAGCTCCACCTATAAACATGTTGTTCCTAAACATGTCCACCTAAGCATCTCCCATATTAAGCATCATTGAATGTATGATTTTAACCTGACCTGCATGGGAACATTTCAGTGAAAATCCGCACTTTTATACTTCAAACCACTGAAATATCAATTTCAACCTACGGACCCTTCTGAGTTGAAATTATTCAACAGGTGCATCAGTGGGTCTAGCTACGTTGTTGGAACAGGAGCAGCTCAATGTCCAGTAGTCCTTTGGAAGCTGCTAGAGTATGGGCTCAGGGGTGAGGGGAAGGATGGGAGATGATTAAGCTCAAAATATAACTAAAGGGCAAATAGTTATGTTTATCCTGCAATGGTTATATCTGAAAGACCAAGACTAGCTAACATCGAGTTTCTGGGTCAGCTTCACCAAAATTTTCTCTTAGCCCTATTTAGCTTGAAAATAGCCAAATAAAATCAACCATAAAAAGTTATGTCAATACTGTATATCAGCCTTAAAGCAATGCCAGCTGCTAGCCAAGTACATTGGCTTTGACGTTTGCAAAGAATGCATGACATATGGATGTGGAACAAAAATAGTAAGCCTTAAAATCTCAGAACCTAGGCTTTACCACTTATTACCTGAGTGACCTTAGGCACTGGGCCTCATTTTCCTCATCTGCAAATTGGGGAGGGGGTGGGATTATATCATCAATTAGTCAATCAATCAACAAGCATTTATTAAGCACCTATGAGTGCCTGGCACTGTGCTAGGAATCTGAAATAGGAAGACAAGAATGAAGTTGTCCCTGGGCTCAAAAAGCTTATAATCTCTTGATAGAGAGCACATATATTCATATAAGCATATACAAACTACACACAAAATAAATACAGAGTGTTGGGGGTGGGGTTTGGCACAAGCAGCTGGGGGGAAGGGGAAGAGATGAGGAGAGGTCTCATGTTGAAGGTAGCATTTGAGCTGAGCTTTATAGGAAACAAATGATGGTCTCTTAGGATTGCTTCTACTTCTAGTATTCTATCTGTCCATGAATACCTAAGTAGCTGCAGCAAATGAGGAGAGATATGGTTAAAAAAAATAACCAGAGTAAAGAGGGAAAGTTCATTGAGTTCCCACAAGTATAATTTTAAATCATGCTGCTTAGTCATAAGTTTCCAGGAAATAATGGTGGCGAGATACCAAATCTTTCTTGGCGTTGACCACATGGTAGGCCATCAATAGATACTTGTTGAATGAGTGATAGATGGAGCAGCTCATTATGAAGCAGGCCAAGAGCAGGATGTCTCTTTGAGTCAATGTGTGTGTGTATGTATATGTATATATGTATATATATATATATACATACACACACACAAACATTCTACAAATAACTGAATCTCTAAAACATAAGAATGTTTTGTTTTGTTTTGTTTCTGACAGCAAGGTGCTAGGAATTTGGCAAGTTCATTTTTTTGTTCTTGGTTTCCTCAGTAAAACTAGGAAGTTGATTGATAATCTTTGAGGTCAGCCAGTCAATGAGGATTTTAGAACCTGCACCATGCCAAGCACTTTGCTAAGTGCTAGGGATATAAAGAAAAGTAAAAGTTAGTCCCTGTCCTCACACAGCTCACAGTCTGTTGGGGAAGACAACAGACAAACAACTACTTACAAACAATAGGAAATAATCAACAGAGGGAAAACATTAGAATTAAGAGGATTAGGGACGGCTTCTTATACAAGATAGGATTTTAGCTGAGGCTTGATGGAAGCCAGAGAAGCCAATGGGCTAATGTAAAGAGGGAGGAAACTCCAGGTATAAGGGACAGCCAGAGAATATGCCAGGAATGGGGATCTGGAGCGTCTCCTTTGAAGGACAGAGTTCTGAATTTAGTATTCTACAAGTCTATAAATGTATAAAAGACAATTGTTTATGTATATGCTTTTTCAGTCAAGCCTGTAATCATAGATAATGGTCATTGTCATTCATTCATAAAATATTTATTAAGTGACCTGCTCTGTAAGGAGAACAGCATTAGAGAAGATTGTTGTCATTGTGTATGTCCTTAGTTTTCAAAGAGGACCTTGGCATCAGGGAAATGATGACATGACTTACAGTTGACTTTGATTTGAGTGAAGGAGGGCTGTACAAGGTCACCAGCCTCAATTTCTCCTCCAGAGCCATCTGGATCCAGTGACCAGATATTCAACAGGATGACTGGAAATGGCCCAGGATGCATTGGGAGACCCTGGCCTTTGTAGGCTAAGGCCTTTTCAGGTATTCACTTCCAGTGAGGTAAGACCCATTCAGTGAATAGGCCTCTTTAAGAAGTGATTCTACGGATGGCCCCTTTAATTAGAAAAAAGAAAAAAAATAAAGCTGGGAGTGGAAGACCCTCAGGGTTGCTGTTCCAAATGGAGCTTGGGCAGGGACCTCTTGTGGTCCAATCTATGAGATTCAGAGTGAACTTTGTGAAAGAAAGAAAGAAAGAAAGAAAGAAAGAAAGAAAGAAAGAAAGAAAGAAAGAAAGAAAGAAGAATGGAAGGAAAGGAGGGAGGGAGGGAGGGAGGAAGGAAGGAAGGAAGGAAGGAAGACAGAAATCAGCCAGTAAATCCCAAGTTAAGCAGGCAGCTTCTGGCCATCAAAATTTACCTTCCTTTGTAGAGGAGAAGGAAAAGGAGAGGGAGAGAGAGAAGATGAGCTGAGTTACCCAACTAGCTGGGTCCCCATTTAGGCAGCTCAGCCTACTGACAGGTTGTGTTTGTCCTTCATTTTTAAGAGGACCATGACATCAGGGAAATGATGACATGACTTGCAGATGACTTTGATTTGAATGAGGGAGGGCTATGCAAGGTCACCAGACTCACATTCTCCTCTGAGTACTTGAAAAGGCCGTAGCCTAAAAGGGCCAGAGTCTCCCATTGCATCCTGGGCCACCTCTAGTCATCCTGATCAATATTTGGTCACTGAATCCATATGGCTAGAGAAAATGCACAATGTCAATTAAGATATATTGAGTTTACAACCTATTGAACATAATTATAATACACAATATTAGATCATAAATGCCTCAGAGAAGGTCATTAACAGGAATGAATCAGGGAAGTCTTCAAGTAGGAAGTGGCATTTAATATTGTAATCTATCAGGGAATTGGTGTGATTAGGGGGAGGTCCAAGGCTTGAGAAAAAGCATCAGTAAAGACAGAGAAATGAAAGAGTGCAGTGTATTTTTAGTGGTAGACAGCAATGTTGTGTTCCGTATTATAGTTGGAACAGAGTAATATAATAGGAAATAAAACCAGCAAGATGGGTTAGTGCTGGATTGTGGAAGGCCTTGAATGTCAAGCAAATGATCATAAAGTTAATTTAAAATCATTGGTGGGCAGCAGAATTACTGAAGACTTTTGAACAGATGTAATGAAACCAACTATGTGTAAGAAACAGGTATTATGAATGTAGTATGTAGTATGAATATAGTATAAATTTCAGAGATTAGAGAGGAGTCAAAAAGGCCTATCAGAATACTATTAACAATCTATTAATTTGCCCAAGCGGATAGTAATAAGGGCCTGTACTAGAATGGTGACAGGAATTGGCAAACTTAAATCTAATGCAATGTGTAGACCCCTCAAATTTCTACTAACATTCCTCATCAATCAGCACCAATTCCTTTGTGAATTAAAATTTAACTAGTTAATAAATAATCAAACGAATCATACCAGATATAATAACTAATAACTGCCCCCCAAAAAAGATTTTTCTTCAATCTGGGCCTCCTACTCCTTAACCCATTCGATTTTTTGAGGGCCCCCATCTGTACGAGGAGCTCCTTCTCACTGCTCTGTTTTCTACTTCTGAACTATTTCAAAATACCAATGTAAAACCACAGGGAACTCTGCCATTTAAGCCCAGAAGCCCAAAGCCCTTTTTTAAAAAAGTCTTATTCAGTACAAACATAGATTTCTGGAGCCCTAGAGTCTGGGGTCCCCACTATCTCAATATCAATGCTAAAGGTTTCAACCTCAAAGTTTAGAAAACCATTATGTATTAAATGCTTGCTATGCATAAGGCTCCTTGGGTAGCTGAACTTTGCTTACTGCCCTTGAGGAGGCCTCCTTTGTGAATAATTCTTCTACTATTCATACAGTTCATATTAAATCCTTTTCATTATATCAGTGCTTTTCCCTATGACTTTGGTCCAGACTGTTTCTCCTTTGTATCCAGACCCGGAGCCTCAAAACCCATTAATCATTTTAATTTGCCAACTGGGGAACAGCATCTCGATGAGTGGTCTGAGAGTTTCCGATGTGCAATGATTATCCAATGGAGGCTGGAGGAAACCTTTTAGTCTCCTCTGTGCAGAACTTTTTTTTTTAAACATTATTCCATTGTACTATAGACAATGCTATAGGGAACAATCTTAAGCAGGCAGAGAATGAATGAGATGACCTTAATAGAGCTTTTTCATCTCTAATGTCTATGACTCTTTAATTCCGTTATCCTTCAGGCATGAGAAGAGCTTTTCATCATTACCCCTAAACTGTCTAGCCATCAACATTAGCTCAAACCAACCTCACAAGATGGGCTCAACTTTTCTGCTTAGCCCTAGCTCCTGCTTCGTGTCAGTAGCTGCCTTTATTGATGAGGCCTGACAGCCCTGCTATAGTCCCTTCAAAGTCTCCCTCCAGAATCTTTTGTGAAGCCCCATGAAGTGTCTCCTTCCCTGACAGATGTAAAAGTGCCCGTCCCCCATTCCATGACAGGTACATTTCTAATGCTAAGCACTACTGCACATTCATCTGGGTTAACATTCCAGAGATAGAAACCAAGTACTTAAATGTATAATTTATACATAATGGAATTCTGATGTTCAAGTTTACCTGCTTTGTGAATGTTTTCAGTCTTGGGTAAGCAGAGCTCTCAGCAAAATATTCCCTGATGCCATCCCTTCTGAATCAATAGTGGAGATTTGCCAGAAGAGAAACATTTGATAGAGCTGGAAGCTATTAAAATAAAGGGTGGGGGAAGGTTTTATCATGGTTAAATATACACAAGCAGCTATTCTTCAAAGTTCTGAGCAGGTATAGATATATTTATATATGCATGCATATGAGTACATATATATGTATATATATGTACGTATATATACATATATATGTATGTGTGTGTGTGTGTGTGTGTATTATACACACATATGTGGGGGCAGGGGTGGGGCAAAAGTGTGATTTCATTGGTGAAAGGATCTCCAAGGTGAGGTGAGGAAACTCCCACTACCAAAGAAGATCAGCACCTTCTCTGCAACTTAGAATCTTAGAGATTTTTTTGTTCCAGAGCACTGAGAGTTTAAATGACTTGGCCAGAGTACAACAGTCAGTGTCAGAGGCAGGCATTCAACTCAGGTCCTGGTTTTGAAGTCAGCTTTCTATTTACTATGCTATGCTGCCTCCCCACCCTCTGTGATCTTATCTCTGTCTCCCTGTGTCTCTGTGTCTCTGTGTCTGTCTGTCTGTCTGTCTGTCTGTCTCTCTGTCTGTCTCTCTCTCTCTCTCTCTCTCTCTCTCTCTCTCTCTCTCTCTCTCTCTCTCTCTCTCTCTCCCCCTTTCTCTCTTTCTCTATTCCTGCGTCAAAGCTCTCACCTCAAGTCTTTGTAACCCTGTCCTGAAACTTTAAGAGTGTTTTTGTTTTTCTTTTGGACAGCCTCCTATCTATTACCTCACAATAGCAACTTCCTTGGGCCTGTCTTCATCTGTTTAACAATGATAATTCTATTGCAACTAACAAAAAGAAATGTAGTTACAAATTATTTACAAGTAAGATAAAAAGATACCATGTATAGGCTAGATTTCAAGACACACACACACACACACACACACACACACACACACACACACACACACAAACACATCTTTGAAAGCTGCCTTTACTAGTTTCCCTTCAGATTTTCATAAGCAGCCTCCAATCTATACTGCACTTTTTGTCCAAGTCTCAAAGAAGCCAATATTCTTCATCCATGACTGAGGCAGAATGGATTTTATTCTTATGATGATGTAAAAAGTTTCTTTTCTTCTTAGTTCCTTCTCTTTCCCTTTTCCCCTCCTCTCCTCTCTTCTCCATCCTTCCCCTCCTCCCCCAGGAAGCTTTGTAGCAATGCTAAAGACTAACTTATCCATAATTTAACACCTTAGAAAGTTACCTATTGCACTAAGGAGTTAAGGGACCTGGCCATGGCTACACAGCCAGTGTGTGTCAGAAGCAGGACCTGAACCAAGGTCTGAGTGATTCCAAAGCCAGCCTTTTTAACTGCTCTGCCATATCGCCTTTCCTATTACTTCTTACTGATCAGCAAACCTAACGTCATAGGAAAATAGGATCACCTTTGTAGAGCTGGAAGAGACTTTAGCCTGAGGCCCAGAGAGATTAAATGATTTACCAACAGTTATATAGGTAGTAAGGATCAGAGGGGAGATTTGAACCAGGTCTCCCAAACCCGAACTACAAGTAATTCTGTACTCACTTCAGTTTAACATACATACACACCCAATATCCCTGGAAATTCATACAGTTGGAGGTATTCAGGATATAGTGTACATTTGCTCATTCAGTTCCCATTTGGCTTGCCAACTGGACTGTTTTCTTTCAAGTAGATTTCTGGATTGATTATGAATTGCCCTCCAAAATTTAAAAACCCTACCCTTCTGATTTAAGGGGTGAAAATGGACCTTCACCAATTCACTTGTTTCATGGTTTAGTTGCATCTCTTTACTTCAACTGTATCCCTAAGAAACCGAGAAAATGATAGCTTTTTAAAATCATTTCAGTATCTTTTAAAAAATTGTCAAATTATGCAATTGCGAGTTGTTTAGTCAAACTCTGTTAGCATTCATGTTATAAACTAGCTCTTGTAAAGAGGAAGGGAACAGCTAAAGAGATATGTGATTGTAATACTAAAGCATCATGGGTAAAAATGATACTGAATATATCAGAAAAGAGATTGGAACTTCCCTAGAAATATTGGCAGTGCAAAAAAAGAAAGCTGAAGCTTGAAAGAATGAAAATATGAACTAGAAGTAGGAAACAGAAAGATTCTGGTATTACTCAGAGAAGAAAAAGACATGAATGTGTGAATAGGGATATTAAAAAAAACAAAAAACGAAAACCCTATGGTCCCAAAGAAGAGAACTCAAATGACCTCAATAAACCTGCAGTCAATATGTCAATATATTAAAGAACTCTATTTTTAATGATTTGGGAACTCCCATTGTATAATATGCCTCCTTTGATGTCAAACATTAGTAAATAATAATAAATCAACACAAAAGTTATACAAGAATTAATTGCTAAAACCCAGAAGTTAGAAGTATTTTTTAAGGAATCTTCATCTTGAATCTCTCATGGAAAGAAGTTACTGATTTTTAACTATATTATTCATGTTACTTGCACAATCCCCATAATTAGCAGGGATGGAAGAAAGAAATGTTGAACTGTTTGCTTTGTACCATATATTTTAAACTGAAATGAACCTTAGATTAAATCTAGTCCAAACCTCTTATTTAAAAAAAAAAAAAAAGAGAGAGCTTACTGTCTCAGGGAGGGGGGAGGTGAGAGAGGGAGAGAGAAAATTTGAAACTCTTTTTTTTAAAGAATGTTAAAACTTGTCTTTACATGTAACTAGGGAAAATAAAATACTACTTTTTTAAATGAGAAAACTAATGCTCAGGGAGACAAAGAGATTTGCCAAAGATCACACAAATTGAAAATGACAAAGCTTGGATTCAAAACCAGCTCATCTGACTCCAAATCTATTGACCTTTCTAGCTATAATTAGCTCAGATTCTGAATGAGCAAACAATTACTTTGCTAATGTGACTGATTCAATTTACCATTTATAATCAATTGAGTGCATATACTATCTATGCTGATACATATGTCCTCAACTCAATAATTTAACTTTTTTATCTGTGATTGCTAAGATTTTAGAGCTGATAAAATTGGTAAAGTAAAATTGTATTAGCCTTTTCCCCAACTCAGATTGCCCTGACATGATCCAAACAGAAAAGTATTCTGGAAGCAAGATACAGAGGAAAGGCTGCCGAATTTGTAGTTCTATGATTTTAATCCACATTCTGGCTCTGCTATTTACCACCTTTGTGACTTTGGGCAAATCATTTAACTTCTCAGCTTTAGTTTCCAAACACAAAATGAGGACGGATGGACTATATGACCTGGAAGGTCTCTTTATGTCCTAAGTATATATGAACCTATGATTTGGATGAATCTATTACTTTATATTTTAAAGAATCTTACCTAATATCAATTGAAGCTTTTTATTTTGAGGTAATGATAGGATAAATAACAGTCCTTGGATTTTTTTTTAATTTAAAACAAATACTAAAATTTAAATACATAATAAGGAAAAATAGTAAATTTAAATATAAAAGAAACAAAGAAAAATATGTCATGTGCATAGCAGAACATAGGAGAGGATTCAGAATATATAGAATAACTTACCACTTCAAGAAAGCCTATCTATTAAATATTGTGTGCTATGTTGAAAGCTGTCCATCCTTTCTTGCTTCCTTGTAGGTTTTCTTTTGTTCTCTGATGTATACTTTCTGCTTTGTTCTTTTTTCTCCCTCCCTCCCCCTTACCCGCCACTCTAAGGCTACAATTGAGCATGGATATATTTATATGTAGGTATTGAATACATATATGCACACACATTCATATATAAACATATACTTTCCTTAAGAGATGTTACTCCTAATCTTGTTTTTATGTTTTTGCATATCTCTTTTTTCCTATCTTTCCTGGCTCTTCTACTTATTTCTACCGGCTACCTTGCCCTCCTGTTACTTAACCTACCCCCACTCAATCCCTCCCTTATCCTCTCATTCCCCTAAATCTAAACACCCTTTTGTGCACCCTTTTTTGACCTATTCCATCCCCCTCTGCTCTAAAGCTCCCTCCCCTATGCTCCCATTCCCCTAAATTTAAAGACCCTTCTATGTCCCCCTTTTAATCTATTCCCTCACCCTCACCTCTAAAGATCTCTCCTTTATCCCTTCCCTCCCTCCCTATCCCCTTAGAGTTTTATTTCTTTCTACATTTAGAAGATTTTTATACTCTTCTAGATGTATATGTATTTTCCCCTCTTAAACCTATTCCCGATTAAAGTAGATTTCCAGAACTGACAGCTCGCCTCCCCCATGTAATTCCTCTGTATTAGTTCTTCCTTTTGCAACTCATTTATATAAGATAATTACTTTTTTAGCCGTTCTTGAATGGTTTTACTTTTCCAAGTCATATCATACTCAAGTCTGCCCCAGTCTTTCTTATAAACTAATTACTAGTAACAATCTTAGAAATAGGTTTTACACTTTCCATACATAAAAGGTAAACATTCTATCTGTAAATGGTCATTGATAAGTACCTTATATTTCTATTGGCTCTTGTATGTCTTCTATTGAATTCAAGGTTTTTTTTTAATAGAGTCCTGAAAGTCTGATAGTTGATCAAATATCCATTTTTTATATTCAGAATTATGCTTAGCTTTGCTGGGTATGATATTTTCGGCCAGAGACCCAGTTCCTTTGCTCTTCAACATATAGTGTTCCAAGATCTGCGATCTTTTAGTGCTGCCAAGGCTAGGTCTTGTGTGAATACTAATTGTGGTACCATCATACATATACATATATGTACATATTATATATATGTATATGTATGATAGTACCACAATTATTTCTTTTTGCTCATAATATTTTGTCCTTGATCTTCAGGTTTCAGAATTTAACTGTATTTATGTGAGTTTTCCTTGTAGAATCTCTTTCAGGTGATGATCAGTGGATTTTTTCTATTTATACTTTCCCCTCTTGTTCTAATGCTTCAGGACAATTTTCTCTAATTATTTCTTGTATTATTGTATCAAGATTCTTTTTTGATGAGAACTTTCAGATAGTCCTATTGTTATGTTTTCTCTTCTTGATCTGTTCTCTAGATCCACTATTTTTCAGATGAGATGTTTCACATTCTCTTCTATTTTTTCATTCTTTATATATTTTTAAAAATTTCTTCATCTCTTATAATTTCTCTGGCTTCCCCTTGCCCAATTCTGATTTTCAAGGAGTCATTTTCTTCCTGAAGATTCTGATCTCCTTTTCTAATTGGTTGACTTTCTTGTCACAATCTTCTTGTTTTTCTTGTATTATTCTTATTTTTCTTTTTAATTTTTCCTCCATCTCTCTCATTTGATTTTCAAAGTCTTTTTAAAGTTCTTCAATGAATTCTTTTTGGGCAGGTGACCATTTGACATTACACTTTGGGGTAGAAGAGGGTATCTTTGCTTCAGCATCCTTCTCTGAAGATGAACCCTGGTCTTCTCTATTCCCATAGTAGCTCCCTATGGTTGGATTCTTTCACCCCTGCCTGTGCATTTTTTTTGTAATAATTTAGTTTTTATAATCATTTCTAGTCCTGGGGTATGGGGGATAGTGGTTCTGGTGTCTGATCCTTTTCAGTTCTTATCTCTGATCTTGAACTCAAACCAAGACCTCCAGCCTCCTCTAAGTGCCCACAGTTGGTGGTGTTCCCCACCCCACTGCTTTTGCACTCACCAGGCATATGCTGGCTCCTTCTTGGCCTGCTGCTCTGTTCTCCAGCTCTCTAAAGCACAGATGGGTCTGGGGTTTCTTGTCAGCCGAGTTTCCCTAGATCTTCCCCAGGTGAGATGCTCAACTCACTTCACTATCCCGGAGTAAAAGTTCCTGTGGCTGGGGCTGAATCAGCCTCTCAAACCAACTAACCCCAGGGCTTGCTGCTTGTTGTTTAAGCAGCTTGCCACTTGTTATTAAGGTGACTCTAGCCTGGAGGTGTTTGCTCTTCACAGGGATGAAATGTTCAGGTTTTCTCTGATTGTCTCAAGAGAACCCCTGTTCTGCTCCTACTGTTATTTGTTTTCAAGGCTCTATGTTCACCCAGAGGCACTATTCTATCTTTTTTATAGAGAAAAATCTTGACAGCTGGAAATTTTCTCACTTACTCTGCCATCTTCTCAGAATCCTCTCCTCCTGGATTTTTTAAAGGCCATTATTAAGAAAGAGAATTGACCAAATGTTCCACATTTCTAGAAGAAGGAATAGGTTCAAACACCCAAGAAATTAGCAGAAAAAGAATTGGACCTGATTTTAAGAGAAACAATTTATCCTGTCTAAAGCTTGTTTATATATAGTTGTTCGCATTTCGCCTCCCCTATAAGACTGTGAACTCCTTGAATGCCTTATCAGCACTTGAGCATGGTGCCTGACAATAGTAAGCATTTAATAACTGCTTGTTGACTGATTTACTAGATGTGTAGGCATGGAAGAGTCATGTAAAATCTCTAAGCCTCAGTTTCCTCATCTATAAAACTGGAGATAATCAGACCTGCAATACCTACTTTACAAGTATATAAGGAACAAACGGAATAATGGATGTGATGGGGTGCTTGGGTGCCTATGCTTGGACCCCAGTTCCAAAATCATGTCTCTCCCTAGACTCAAAACACTGTCCCTAGCAGTTTCTCTCTAGCAAAACAGGACAGCATTCCCTAGCAAAACACTTAACTCTCCTCCTGACACAGTAGCCTGTTTCAGCAATCCGGCTAGCACCTGTTAGTTTTTATAATCACAAGTCCAACAACAAGCATGCTGCCAGCACGCTGCAAAAGCCCAGGTTCTTTTGATCTGCTTTACTAAGGAAAGCAACGTTAAGGGGTTGACAAGCTTATTTTAATCCAGCATACAAATATCACTCACTTAGTTCAGGGGGGAAAGCCAGCACCCTGAACTTCAGAGCAAAATACAAACAAAGTACAAACATCAACAAACAGACCTTGTCTGATTCAAATCCCAACACTCAGTTACCAGAGTTTAACAAAGTCCCAACATTCGGGTTTACGAGCTGGAGGGCTCTTAGCTACAGCTGCCCAGAGTCTCCTCATCAGCGTGCACCACCAAGAGTGAGAGCCCTGCGCAAATAGCTCTGTCTTCTCTTCTTATACGTTTCAGACTCATCCGTCATCTGAATGACCAGAACTTAGGCTCCTATGATTGGCTCTTGAGTTAGCACCTCCCCTTAATACCCTGGGAGCTTCACACCCACATAGGTTTAGCACCTAATAGGGGTTTGGGTCTGGGGCTTAGCACCTAGTAAGACTCAATGAAATATACTGAATTAATCAAAGGAAGCAAAAGCCAAACTCTTCAAGGGCACTTGGTTGAACTGAGTGCTAAGAGCCCATTTTGCTTACCAACACATAGCCAGCTGCAACTATAGAATTTATGAGTTTGACCAGTTGTGTACGTGCTGAACTGGCTGTGTACTGGGTCATAGAGATATTCACTACTCACTGGCCTATCACATGCATGCTAGACCTAGATATATGTATATTATCTTGTCTAACAAGACATTGACAGAGGTAGTCTGGATATTTTCAGTCAGCCCTGACCATTAGGTGACTTAGCGACATTTCAGGCCTAAAAACACACCTCCATGTAGCCCCTCCCTTGGACTATTTCCCAGTGAACTCTTGGTAAAACGCCTGCTCAGTAGATACTAAATGTGCATACTTCTTTAAGAACTAACCACTGCCTAATCCCACCCCCAAACAACTCATTAGCATATTTGTCACATGTTTCACCTCAAAATATCCTGTATAACCTATACCTGTATCCCCTTTTAGATTGCAGGTCCCCTAAGAATTGTTGCCCACTGAAAAGCATAACAATAAATCTTTGCCACCTTTACTTAAAGAATGCCTGAGTCCGCAAATTCATGCCAAAAGCCCCGACACTCCCCAGCACTTGGGTCCTTGAGGGGTATTCCTCCTCAACTACCCTGTTCTGGCAACTCCAGCCTTGGCGTTCCTGGACCATGTCTCATACTTCAACAGAGGACAGTTCTCTGCCAACTTTAAAGTGCTATATAAATGGAAATTAATATTAGGTCACTTAACAGGAGAGATTTCCTCATAGTAAACCCATAGATCTATTTTCTAGCATTTGTCCTTCTGCCCTAGGCCATGGCTAGGTGGTAAAGTTAACAGAGTCCAGAAGATCTGAGCTCAAATCCAATCTCAAACATTTACTAACCATGTGACCACTTAACTCCTTTCAGTCTGTTTTCTTATCTGTAAAACACAGATAAAAGAATCTACCTAGCAAAGTTGTTGTGAGGATCAAATGAGATAATAAATGCAAATCTTAAAATTCTTTTTAACTGTTAGCATTATTATGGCCTCCCAGGAGTCCTACTTTTGAAACAGAACCAGGAATAGTTCTGAATGCCCTTGTTAAGACCACTTTCTTTAAGTTCAGAACATGAACTTAAAGATTTGCATCAGAGATCTTTCAGCTCAAATATCATAACTGAATTGGGGAGGAAGTAGAATGTTCTAAGAACATTCTAGTTCATAACTATCAAGCGGATGCTTCAGTTCTGCTTGAAGACCCACAACCAAACTGTTATTTACCAGGTCAGAATGCACAGCTGAGGATATCCAGCTTTGCATTTGTTTGGACAATTCTCTCACCACAGAGAGCAATCTCCAATCATGCTACTCCCAGTTTAGACTATCGTTTTCTCATTCTAAATCTTACCCCAAAGCTACATCCTGACCTGATTTTCCTTTTCTTCTCTCAATCGTAGCATCCGTGCTCCTGACTCAACCCTATTGTACTATATCAAGGAAGCCAATTCACTCTTTGCTGCTCTTAGATCACTTTCTCATTATTGTCTTGGCCTTTGGAAGAGCACTATTAGCACTTAAAAGCAATCCCTTGGTGGTTATATAAATAAACATAGTCTAGTTTCATTTCAGAATGACACTAGCCAAGTTACAGGCATAATCAATGTTTGCTCAGTTGCACAGTACTGAGATATCCCCCAGTTCTGAGGGAATGATATTAGTGAAATTCATTTCCATTGAAACAATATTTACCAAACACCTATTAGTTGCATTGCATGGTGCTATGTGCCATGAGAGATCCTAAAGGAAACATAATTGCTGTGCTCCTTCCTCACACCATAAAAATATTCTCTTGCTCTTCAGTAAGAATTACGTGAACAAAATGATTATATAACCAAACAGAGCAGAATATGATTTAGATAAAATATGCTGTACACACAGCAAATACAATTCAGAGGTAGAAGAGATTATCATAGACTGAAGAAATCAAGGGCTGTTTCATAGAGGTAGCTAAATTATATTTTGGTCCTTCTTAGTCTTCATTATAAGATATCAAGGCTCCAATACCCTCATAGTCAAACTAGAGAATAGCATGTTTCTCAGGAGGTGTTATTAAAGAGGGACTTTTACTCAGTGTGTGATTTAAGGTTGTCACTGCTCATCTTTAATTGTTTCCTATGTCTAAGACCTCAAGCTGCTTGCAGCACAGCCCAAATCACCAGACTTTCCCCAGAGATACAGAGATCACAGGCTAATAGAAACAGAGGGAGATTACCCAGTTATACTTCAACCTTTATAGATGTTTCCTATCTTCTGGACTGTCAAGTACTATTTTTTTGAGTGTGTGGTTGTTGTGGTTATGGTTGTTATTTTGGGAACCTTGCATTAAGAAATACAGGAGCAGACCTGAAAGAATAATGGGCACTGAGAAGTAAACTAGACTCCCTTGCTACCAGCAGAATGACAGCTATTCCCCAGAACCCCAAAGGAAAGCGCACCTACCGAGGTCTGAGGAAGTTAACACAACAATGCCAAACTTTTAAGTGTAGTGAGATGACAGAAGAGTAAGCAACACAACACCTCAAATGGACATGTGAAAGACTGGGCCAACGAATGCCAATGATGTTATGATTATTTTTAACAACAATGAAAGGACATCTCAAATGAGTAGTTTTTGAAGAAGAGTGAAGAAGAAGCAGAGACTTCAAGCATCAGGGTAATTGGAAGAGGGAGAACCGTGCCTCTGTGAATATGAAGTCATATCAGGAGAAGGAATTTATCCATGCTGTGCACTCAAAAACTACTCCATATAGCCACAAGTCAGAGCAATAAGGATCAGTAAGCGTGTAGATTAATCCAAGCTGACTCCACATCACTCTCCACTCTAAGA
The DNA here is from genome assembly GCF_011100635.1 of Trichosurus vulpecula. Classification (NCBI taxonomy): domain Eukaryota; kingdom Metazoa; phylum Chordata; class Mammalia; order Diprotodontia; family Phalangeridae; genus Trichosurus; species Trichosurus vulpecula. Next base: position 152,818,072 of record NC_050574.1, read on the forward strand.
AGCCATAAAGGACTAATTCCTTGGGAAATCTATTTCTTCATTCACTCATTCATTCACTCCATTCATTCATCCATCAATTTCTATAAAAGTAAACAATAACAACAACACCAAAGAACACTGGAGACAGGCTTCTATTCTTCCTAACTCGAAGTTAAAAATCAGCTGTGCTATGAATGAAACTAACATTTTATTTATGTGAGATGAGGCCTATTGAGGTTTCAGGCCAGCTGCTATCATATTTCTCCCATAATACCATGAACAGAGAGGATAGAGTTTGGTTAGGATATTCCTTAGTATAGTGACCTTTTACATCAAGCTGGAAAGGCAACATAATATGTAGTTGCCAGTAAGAGAAATCCTAAAGCTAAAAATGGTCAACTTCCATCTCAGAACAAGAGGAAACAAGACCTGGCCTTAAATAGTCTAAAGATGAGTCAGGAGAAATATTAGAGTTAAAATGTCATCATTGGGAGACTTTTTGTCTAGGAAATAGATCTTTTTTTTTTAAATTTCTTTTTTGAAAGTGTAACTTTCTGAAACAAAATCAATGTTTCCCTTTCATTCAGCTTATGCGAGTGGAAAATTGAAAATGTTCCAGTGGGAACTTGAAATTCATAGAAAGGCATAAACAAATGCAGACTCTTCTTTGGTTGCAATATTGTCTTTATTAGGAACTTTATTCCTCTTTAGGGTAGTGCCAATATATGTGAGATTTTTCCCTTCATTTAGAAGTGATTCAAGATTTTCAAGACTTCTTAACTGGACAAAAATTAAATTTAGTGACATTATCACTATAAGAATAATTACCAATAATATTAATACCAGATCATCACCAAGATTACCACTTAACTAAAATCCAAGTGCTCTGAGCAAAAGCAGTTTTTTGTCCCTACCTGGGACCTTCCTGTACCTGATCTCCAATAGGATGGTTTAGAAATCAAACTGTCCCCTAGAAGAACATACATTCCAAGCAGGGTAGGCTACTATTGAACCTACTTTTTAGAAAAAAGAAATCATTTTTATTGTTTTTATTCTAAAATGAACTACTGAGGAGTTTAAACTGGCACTTTATTTGAGATGTTCCTTTAAAATAAATCTCTTCTGACGGAGATTTATAGGTTGGACTGCAATACATTTTAACCCCAGAGTTGGGTTATTTTCATGCTATTTTGGATGTTTCTAAATTTTTTTAAGTGTCAAACCACATAAATTTCAAATGTCCCTTTAAGCCATTTAGACATTTTTCTCATTACTGATGATGAGTTAAAATCATTTTTGGAGGCAGTGCTATATGGGCTTATCTATCTCATTTACCCCAGATATGAGTTTGTTACATTGCCATTTTTTATAGGCAATAATGCAGCTGTGCTAGACATTTGCCAATTGTTACTCTCTGTCTTCTCTCTCTTTTTTTAATCTTGTGTGCAAGGGCTGATTGTGATTTAACACTCCAGCACCCTGGGAAACAATTCCTGTTGCCCAGAAAGCACATCAAAAAATGGATGCCAGAACTTCCTCCCAAACTCCCGCCACACTTTTTTTTTTCCTTATAGCAACTTTTGCATTTCCTCATTGGGAGCCCTATCATGCTGTACAGTATGATAGTACAGAGGACTTCACAGCTTCAGAGGACTCATTCATCCAATTGGCTTATTTAACACTCCCCCAGGAAAAGAGGCAGAAAGGAGAGACTGGTCCTATTACTCTGGAAAGGAGTGATTCAGTATTTATGAAGGCAACACATTTCTTGCTCCAGTCTACAAGTTTAGTGGGTTACTTAAAATGAAAAGACTAATAAAATAGAAATTTTGCTTCTAGATTAGATCGAATTGAAATTCAAATCTTTCTTTAGAATGTCATAGCTATTGTTACAATGTTAATGAAGTCAAAGTTAGAGATGAGGTTGGAATCAACCCAAATACACACATATGTATACATATGCATGTACATATATGTATTTGTACATGTAAATATGTGTGCATATATATTTAATGCTATACACATGCATATAGGTGTGTGTGTATGTTTGAATATTGGAGAGCAGATACTTTTTTTTTTTACATTTTATTTTTCAATCCCTTGTGCCTAACTCAATGTTTTACACATTTTAAAAAACTGAACCTGTGATGTCATGCATTTGGGGGATTTCCAATGAGGAAGTTTAAGTGCCAATTTAGAAGGCAACTGATTTGTAATTTATAGTCTTAGTTACCTTGGGGCACAGAGAACTTTCTCGTGTACAAAAAGCCAACATATTTCAGAGTAGGGACTTGAATCCATGGCCTCCTTACTCTGAAATAAGCTATGTAAAAACCAGACCATACTATTAGTGTAGTAGGTACTTAATAACTATATGTCAAATTGGATTGGAAAGTCCACCTGATTCAGCACAAGTTAATTCCTGACCTAAAACCTTAAATTCATAGTGTCAATATTTTTATTTTCATATTTGAAGATCATTAATACAGAATATTATTATCATTAGTATTTAAACACAGAAAACAACATATTCAGGAATAACTTCATGCTGTTAGCATGGATATGTTTGGATCATAGTATCAGGGTCCTTAAAAATAATTCTGCTTTTATCTTGTAGTGCTTTATTTTGATTCCCAGGTCTGCATTTAAGTGTCTAGTTCCATGAGAATAATAGTAATATGTCTATAAATTGACTACAATTTCCTTTTTTTTTGAGGGCTTCATTAATATATACACATCTTTGTTTTTTTGTGTTTTTTTTGGTAATTTGTTACATCTGCTACTTCCCAGTTCTAATCTAGTTATAGTGTTAATGGGCTTTCAAGCTAGATTTTGAAAATAGATGGTCAGTGAATGAGAAAGACAAAAAATACTGTGAAAAGTCACAAGACCGGCACTTTTGCATAAACACACATTGAGGTGGAAAAAGCCAGGAGCTCCAAATCAAAGACACATTACAAATCTATAATCTTAGTTTCAAAACAGTAATTTATTCACTCAGCATTTATTAAGTGCCTACTATATGCCAATAATTGTGCTAAGTACTGAGAATACAGAGAAAGACAAAAAAAGTTTCTGGTCTCAAGGAGGAGAAATTTTTAAATTAATGAGAAACTAGTGGCTTATTCCAGTGCGGAAAATGTATTCATACTTAGTTCAGTAAAATGCCAAGTAACAACATGTAAGATACAGCCCCCATGTGGAAATCTGTCTTTTTGCAGATGGCCTATCTGGCAAAGGATTCCCAGACTTTGAGAACATTGCTGTGATGATTTTGAAAGACAGAGAAGGAACCAAGCTCCTCTACAAAAGTTTTCAAAGGTTTCATGACTTCTTCTTATTGTTCAGTCATTTTTCAACCGTGTCTAACTCTTCATGACCCCATTGACCCCATCTGGGGTTTTCTTGGCAGAGATACTGGAATAGTTTGTCATTTCCTTCACCAGATCATTTTACAGATGAGGAAACTGAGGCAAACAGGGCTAACTGACTCACCCAGAATCACACAGCTCCTACTGACTCCAGACCCAGCACTCTACCCTTTGTGCCACCTAGCTGGCCCTCATGACTTCTAGATACCTTCTAAATGGATACATTGAGTTGTTTATTCTGCTTACTTCAAATCAGAGGGAACCTGACAAGCCCTGCTGATGTGTCCCTGCTCTAAATGTGTTGACTCTGTCATTGTTTTGAATGCCCCTAAATGAATTTCTATGCTAGCCATTCAAAGACCACAGTGCAAATATTCAGACTGCTACATGTGTAATAGAAGGTTGCACGTCTGCATATGGTTTAGATTCAGATAAATTAAATTTTAAGGATAGAATTTAAACATATTTGAAAGACTGGGCAGCCCTGTGAGTTACTGGATAGATATCATAAGGACTCAGAAATACCTCCAGCTCCACCAAGTCATCTCTTCTTTTTGGCTTTAGATCTTTGAAATAGATTGAGCCTATGTCTATATAAAGCCAAGGCCAGTGGAGTGAGTGCGTAAGAAAGTATGGTGGGTGTAGAAGATAATTGAGTACCATGAACCCTAGAGAAAGAGAGCAGCAAGGCTCCTAATGGCAGGCCAAAGTAATTGGACAGGCAAAGAACAACTAAGCATAAGGCTTGTTTGAAAATTAAAGATGGCACAAGAAAATTCAGAAAAAAGCCTTCAATGCCCAGCTGCAAGGGTTTGAGCCATTCCTAGGCCAATGACTTATGAGAATGGACAGTTAGTTTAAAAAAAAAGTTAAATCTTCATCAAAAACTGATTTGTCAGGAATCAACAATATGGAAGATGTCTTGTGAGTATTTAAGAAAAATCAGTCATTTTTTTTGAGAGTTTGAGGTTTACAAGGCACGTCCCTCAGAATGATCCTGGGATTTTATTAGTATAAATATTATGATCACCATTTCACAGTTGAAGAAATTGAGGCTCAGGGAATTTCGATGACTTGTCTAAGGTCATACAGCTAATTTCTGTCAGAATTGGGTCTCAAACCTAGATGCTCTAACTTTCAAATCAGTGCTTTTTTATTGAATCATTTTGCCCAAGGAAAAGTCTATTGGTTCTTAAGAGTGAAAGTACTTGCTAAGAACAAGCTGAGTCAAATTAGCCTAGATTCCTTTCCTGATAGATTTATCAAGTTAGTAGATTAGATAAACATCATCTTCAGCTCAGTGTGTGATAAAGTCCCACATGGTATTCTTATATAAAGTTCTATGCATCAAACATCTGTGGTTCTATCAGTGTGAGCATTACCTCCACCAATGCACAAAGGCACTGTATAATTTAGCAGACAGGCTTTATAAGTTGCTGTAGATAAAATATGCATTGATTTGTGGCCAAATCCTTATGAATCTCTCCAACATAGATAGGCTGATTCTCAGGCAATGGCCACTAGGTTTCTTTATTTTTCCCACTTGGTTGGAGCTGCCAGAGTTTGTGCTCTTTGGCATAGCTTTTGAGAAACTAGAATAACTGCCTTTCCAAATGACACATTACAGTATGGTAAGACTTGAGTCCTCCACCTTTAATGGAGATTTCATCTTATCCTGGTAGATAAGTTCATGAAATGTGAGATGGAGGGTGATGTACTTCAGTGGATTTAAAGCTGGTTAAATAACCATACCCAATTATTACTTAATGTAAAGGTGTCAACCTGGAGGAATGTTTTCTTCTGCAGTGCCCCAGGGCTCCATGCTTGATTTTATTCTAGTAATATTTTCATCAGTTACGTGGATGAAGACAGAAGGTACACTTTATCAACTGTGCAAGTGACAAAGGTGGGCAGGATAGTTAATTTGACAGGTTATAGATAGATGACAAAGTCAAGATTAAAAATTGTCTTGCCAGGCTAGAACATTATGTTAAAACTGTGGAGAAATTTAACAGGACTGAATGTAAAGTACTGATTTTAGAGCAAAAAAATGAATCACACAAAACATGGGATAAGGAAGTTCTGACTTGGCAGCATTTCCTTAAAAAATGGGGTTATGGGGATGGTTTTTTAACAAGAAATTCAATTAAAACTAGAATGTTATATGGCTGCCAAGAAATCTAGTTATCAATGTCAGCTTCATTAATGGAAACATAATGTCTTGATCACAGGAAAAATACACACTTCCAGTCAGACCACATTTTAAATATTGACTCAATTATAGCTGCCCCATTTATGAAGGACTCTGATGAGCTACATTGCAGAGGTAAAGGACTAGGTTTATGTCACCTTTAAACACTATGCCACGTAAGCTGAGCTTTGGGCATCCTGAGGCATTGACTCCTGTCACAGAACCACTGATTCTCTGACTCTGAAGAAACCTCAGAGGTCATCTCTTTGAAATCCTATCCACATGGGAATCTTTACCACCTAGACCTCCGCAACAGCAGAAAGGGCTGGGAGGAATTCATTGGGCTTTCTACATAAAGGAGAAGATGAATGCTATAAAAGGCAGCCCTGTATTACATAGATCAAGTGACCTCTACGTTTCCTGCTGACTATACTGTTCTATGATTCAAATAACTCAACTAAAGCAGACCACAATAAATATTACTAAGCTTAATGTTCCTACAATTGTTCATATAATCTTCACAAAATAAAATCCTGACAGTGATAGAGCTGAAAGTAAATTTTAAAAAGATTCTATTCATAATCAAATAAAAATGATAAAGGCCCAAGGAATATTCTTGAATTTGACTTTCCAATTCCCTAAATTTAGCAAGTGAGAATTATCTTCAAATATCATCCCATTGAACATTTTGAAATGAAATATTTGTCTGTTAAGTGAAAAATGTGCATTTCATCTTCAAGATAGAACCTATCCTTCCATTAGTTAGGATCCACAGAAACAATTTCATTTGGATGCTATATATTTATAAGATGGTTACAAAACATTGTCTCCCCAAAATTAATTTCACTTATATAGTACTGGAAATATGGAAACTATATGTAGAGCAGCTAAGTGGCATAGTGGATAGTGTGCTGGGCCTAGAGTCAGGAGTTCAAATCCTTCATTTTGTGACCCTGGGCAATTCACTTAATCTTTGTTTCCCTCAGTTTCCTTATCTGTAAATAAATATAATAATAACACCTACCTCCCAGGGTTGTGGCGAGGATCATATGAGAAAATAACTATAAGATGCTTAGCACAGTGCCTGGCACATAGTAAGTGTCATATGAATGTTAACAATTATTATTAGATATGAAATCGCAAAATATTACATCTTCTGTTACTAGTATGAGAAACCCATGTAGTAAATGATCTTGGTAGAGACAACAACAACTTTATCTCTGACAAGAGTACATAGAAAAGGAAAATTCATGGGATATATACTACATTATAAAAAGTGGTTAAAGTAACTGAGTTAAGTAAAACCAGTACTATTTGGGGTGCTGGAGAAGGAGAAGCTATGAAGAACTGAAAAGTCAACCTTTTAAGGGGTTTTATTTTCTTCCCATATTATGGTCCTAGGACCATGGGGAAAGGAATCCAGATGGAAACCAGAATAATCTGTGTAACCGAATGAACAAAAATTTGAAGAGAAGGCGGAAGAAGACAGGATGGAAAATCCAAGATGGAGGATCAAAATATCTAAGTTTGAAAGGCCCTAGGGATCTTTGTGTGGCATTTGCCTCACATGAAAAAAAAAGAGATCTTGTTTGAAATGTGGGGCAGTGAATAAGAGAAGCTAGGTCAAAACTGGTACGTACATCTTAGTCTGAAATTTCCGTGATTGAACTGAAATGCTCATGATGTTATAGACTACCTGCGAAAAAAAAGTTTTTTCCCCATAAATGTTGCATTTTATCAAGAAAGTAAACTGTGAACCAAACTGCGTGTTGGTCTGAAGTTGGTCACAGGACAAGCCAGTGAGAGGGAGAATATTTTCTGTCTTTCCTCTTGGCACTGTTACAAAGAAAAAGTGTGCTATGGTATAGTCAATTGGATTACATTTATAATAAAGGTAGAAATGCTTATGGAATTCACTAAAACTAAGTTATGTAAATAGCTGATAGCAATGAAATTTAAGAATTGGGAATGGTGAAATGGGAAAAAGGGCTGTTTTCTACTACTATGCTACTATAAGCAGCAAACCAATACTTTATTAGTATTTCCTTTTTTAATGCTGGGTTTCTGTTTTTAAACCATTGTCCTTTCTCAATCACGTCCTCACACTCCACAGCACCTTTTCTACTTATGACTAAGTATAGACAGATTTCACAGTTAAAATCAACATTTTGACCATCTCTAAAAAATGTGTGTTTTATCCCGAATCTCCACTGTTGGTCCTCTGAAGTCACATCTAGTCACTGCTTTGATCCAATCTGTGAAGTCTTTCAGTATGGTTTTACTTTACATTAGTTTGGCCATCATGTAAATTTTTCTCCTAGTTCTGTTTGCTTCACTTTTAATCAGTTCACATGATTCTTTCAAAGTTTCTCTGAATTCTTCCTGTCTTTCATTTCTTATGGCACGATAATATTCTATTATATCCATATGACACAAATTGTTCTCAGCTATTTCCCAATCAATGAGTATCCACTTTACTGCCACTTTTAGCCACTATAAAATGAATGGCTATAAATATTTGTTTATTTTGTGTATGTATGTATGTGTGTGTATAAACAAATATAAATATACATATATAATAAACACACATATGGGTGTATATGTATACATATAAATACCATGTATGTGTCATACATAGGATTATATATCATATATAAGATTATATATCATATATAAGATTATATATCATATATATATAAGACATTTGTGTTTGCCTTTAACCTCTTTGGGGGTTCATACATAATAGTGGCATTGTTAGATCAAAAGGTATGGATATATATGGATATATAGTCTAGTGCCTTTTTTCTTATTTTCTTATTTTCCAAATTGTTTCCCAGAATGAGTGGACCAATTCACTATGCCAATTTAATGCACTAAGACAATGTACCTGTTTGCAGATGCCCTGAAACTTTTGCCATTTTCATTTCATGACCATTTCTGTCATCTTTGCCGGTCTCACTAGTGTAAAATGAAACATCATAATTGTTTTAATGTGCATTCTTCTTGTTTCTGGTGATTCTGAGTGATGCATGTTTTCTTGAAGGAGAGAATCTGAAGCAAAAGACATTCTAAACACCAAACAGCCTCTCAAAAAATGAAATTGACTGTACTTTAACAGACAGAAAATGACTAGTTACTAACAGGGAGTCTTTTCAATTGTCTCTGAGCAGTTAGAGAATCAACTCATTTGAGCAAAATCCAAAATCAACACCAAATTAACAAAAAGGATAGTGATGAGAAGATACTTCAGTTAATTACATTCATTTCAACCTAACCTGTCACATTTCCCAGAGAGCCTGATCCAAAGCATTTTTCCCCCTTTCCTTCCCAGCAGACCTAATCTAAACTTCAGTGAAAATATTAAGACTATCTTTAGAGTCCTTTCTCTCTTCTCCATTTCTGCAGCTGAGTTCTACAAATCCTCTCTCTCACTATGAGTATCAGAGGATAGTATGGCCATTCTCTGTCAAATCCAAATCCTTTACTTATACCCTGGATCTCATCCTCTTTCATCTCATGTGGGAACTTGTTCCTCCAATCTCCTGCCTCCCTAATTTTCAGGATCCTCTTATCTGCTTATTCCTTCCCTGCTACCTACAAACCTCCCCAGATCCACTGTAGTCTAAAACAAACCAAGGCAAACAAGCAAACAAACAAAACACTTCATTAACCCCACCATTCTCTCAAGTCATCATATCTCCTGCCTTTCACAGCCAACCTTCTAGCGAAGAAGAAAAAAGTACATATGTTTCCTTCCTTTTCTCACCTCTCATTCACTTCTCAACTTCTTGTAATGTTTTCTGTCCCCATCACTTGCCTGAAATTGCTCTCTCCAAAGACTCCAATGATCTTTTGATTCCTAGACCCAAAGAACTTTTTCTCAGTCTTACTCTTCTTGACATTGTTAACCATCTTCTCCTCTTGGATGCTCTCTCCTCTCCACAGTTTTCATGAGACTTCCGCTAAGGATCCCACCATTCTTCTAGTTACCAAAGTTCACAATTTAAAGATTCTCTCAAATCTTCACTGTAGCTCACCCCCTTTATATTGAATCAGTTGCCAAACCTTTAGCTTGTGAGCTGCGGTTTTAAATCCTCACACACAAAGAGTCTTGACCCTGGTGTAACTCTTTTGGATGTGCACATTTGTGGAGGTGACTCAGGTTCTATAGTAAAAATTTAAAAAGTACATATTCTGAAAAGGATATATACCAATATAACTCAAATGTGATTTCTATATCCTTAGCATCTCATTTTTGCTGAAGATAACTTGTTGGCCTGCCATAATTTTCAGTAAGTTGTAAACTTACAATTTCTGATTATCTGACTAATATACATTGATATTATGTTACTTTCACAAAGTTTCTGGGGATAGGGATAAGAATAGAGCTGTGATTTAGTTGATATATGAGGCTCAGGTAAGGAACTTCTGCCCATACAGGTTGTCCCCTTCTCTGTTAATTCTGGTCTTAGAGACTTCCTAGAACACAGAGGTTAAGTGATCTACCCGTGATCGCACAGTACATTTGTGTCAGAAGTGTCATATATTAAGCAGGTACTTGTGAGACTAGAATACTGACTTGCTACTGTTGCCTCTTTGGCTGGGTGTAGTGGCTTATAAATCTTGAAGTTATCATTCAGACTAGAGAGTGACATTCAAGTCAATATGCCATAGAAAATGAGAGTTGAGTGCCAGCAGACATGCATTAAGATCTGAAACCTAACAGAGTACAGCAGATAGGAAGTGGCTCATGGTCCAGATATTTTCATCAGAGAAAACAAATTAATAATCAGAGACATAACTCCCAGCAGAGAACAACAGAGACATAATGCTTAATGGACACTAACAGAAAAGGTTTGACCATCTCAACAGAAAGAAATATCAGATCTTCAGCGTCATAGTTGTGAATTGCCTGAGTAACATTTCTTATCACATATGTTCCCCATATGTGTCCTCCGTGCATATTTCCTGATGACCCATGTTCTTTACAGTTCTCTACCTTCTCACTAGTGGTGGCATAACCTTTGTAAGAGTAGCCCCCGTATTTGCTCAGAAAGAATCTTCCCTTGTTTTATTCGCAATACTATGTGCTTGAGAGTCTTGTGTATCCAAATCTAATCTCTTGTGATGTCTTGTGTGTGTTTTTTTTTTCCTTCACAAAGTATCTTGCATGCATCCATTTTGTCTTTAACCACACGGCTAACACCCTAGTACAACCCCTCATCACTTCACATTTGAACTATTATTATAGGCTTCAGGTTGGTGTTTATGTCTTAAGTATCTTATCTGTATAGTAATTTACATGTACTCCTTGAGGAAAGGAACTGTGTTTTTACCTTTCTGATGTCCCCTAAGCTTAATGCAATGCCTGATATAAGATAACAATCTTAATAAATGTTTGTTTTTGTTACTGATTAATTTTGAACTATATCCTCTGGCTGACTAGTATAAGTAAACACATTGATGGGGGCTTGTGAGCTGTGGTTTTAAATCCAGACTCATAGTCTTGATCCTGGTGTAACTCTTCTGGAGGCCCAAATTTGTGGGGGTGACTGTATTGGTAATTAAGGTGGGACTTTTTAACTGTTTTCTCTTTTAGAATGCTAAAGTAATCAAGTGCCTTTGATTAAGTCTTGTTAAGTGCTAAGCCCCAGGCCCATACCCTTTCACCGAATTAGGTCTGAAGCCTTAGGGCCCTAAGAAGGGTATATAAACTCAGAGGTTAGCATTTTGTTTGTGGGCTCTCACCCACTGGAAGAGTGTTGATGTAGAGTCTCTGGGTAGCCACTGGAGCCCCCCAGCTTTGGAAAACCCAGATGTTGATGCTTCTCTTGTAACTCTGTATATTGTGATTTGGTTAGACAGGAATGTTGATCTGTTTATATCGTCTGTGTAATTTCTACTTGTATTTGCTCTGAAGTTCAGGGTGCTGGCTTTGCTGCCTGAAATAAGTGACTGATATATTTATGTTTCATTAAAGTGAGATTATTAACTCCTTAAAGTTGCTTTCTTTAGAAAAGCAGATCAAAGAACCTGTGCTGGCAGCTCCTGTTGCTGGTCTTGTTGGGTCTCACACCCCTACAGCAGCTGCTAGCCACATTGTTGTTACAGTGACCCAAGTGTTATAGTAAAAATAAAAAAATAGTACATTTTATGAAAAAGAATAGGTGCCAATATAAGCTAGAATGTGATCAATTGTATGAGTGGAGTTAAATAAAATACCACTGGAGAACTGAAGAAGGAATCATATTTCATTTCTTGGGGAGAAAAGGTGAATAGGAACAAGTTTGTGGAGAATATCTGACCCCACATAGATGACAATGTATATAAAATTATGATGTCAGGAGAAGGTAATCTAAAATTCAACATGGTAATACAATCAATAGCTATCTGATAATCTCCTATAACAATAAGATAGGAGGGATGCTTATATTCTTAACTTGTCTTAGGGATCAGTCATGGCCACTATAATTATATAGAAGTTACTTTTTCCTATTCCTTCTGTTTTTATTGTTATAGGCAACATGTATACTGTTTTCCTGGTTGTGCTTATGTTAGTTTGTGTCCATTCATATATAGACCTTTCCAAGTGCCTTTGAAGTATTCATATCATTGTTCTTATGTAAGACACTGGCCCTTTCATATGGAATAGATTGGTTGATGAAATAGGTAAAAAGATATTTGTGTCAGGAAAACTGCTAGAGTTGTTGCCGATCAAATGAAAGGTTGAGAAGGAAGACAGCCTCTTCCAAGGACCAGATAAAGCACTGCCGCTCAGATGAAAGTACTGTCCTTAAAGTACCTGTTTGAAGACAGAGCAATCTGAGGTAAAGATGGCTGCAGGGAATTGCAATTGTCTCTTCTACATCTCAACTCTCTCCATAGTGGTTCTGATACATTCATGGGTCAGCATAAGAAATTAAATGCTAATTTTAGGGGAGTTTTGTGGAAGTCGCAGATGACACACAAAGGCCAGCAGATGGCACAGAACCTGTGGCCAAATGCTTAATCAAATTTTACAATAAGGTACTTTAAATACGCCATAAAAGAAGAAGAAAAAATTCAGACTTCTTTGGTATGAAGCGAGGGCCAAAAAAATTTTACGTGGATTTTCAAAATTGCAGGGGTGGCACCCCTAGCCTCTACAGTGGGGAAGGAATACCAGTGCTATATATCAATTTATTTTCATATGAATGTTTATAGAGTTGTGAAGCTTATAACTGACACAATTTGTAAACCAAATTTCTGCTTGGAAACTACGGAATAAGTAAATAAAGACTGTTGGGTTGATGTTTGACAAAAATATAGATTTCTTGAATTGTATTCCAGAAGGTAGAGATAAAGTCACTGACCACCAGGAAACTCTGATTTGCATCATTAGAAATTTTAAGATGAAAAAGAAGAAACCATGATATGAAGCCTTAGGAAGAGAGGGACCCCCAAAAATACAAAACATGAGGGAGAGTATACTGAATATGAGAAAAGTCCTAAGAAGCCAGGGTCAGCAGACACGAAATTCTTCTAGCTGAGAGAGCTGACTCTTTAGAAGCATTCCTAGAAATTTTTTTGCTTATTGGAAAGGTAGCATATTATTGCAAGTTGGCTGGAGAAAGTCTAGAGCAAATTCTGGAAGCTCACTGGAAGACGATTCAAGTCTGTCGTTGTAGCGAGATATCTGGGCTTATTGATTCCTACTACCATCTTCAGCTTGAGATCGAAAGAACCACTGAGGGATTCTTTCTTACTCTCTTCTGTCATTTCTGGTTTCAAAGAAAAAACCAGAGGGAATAAAACTAAGTTTGCATCTGTTTTTCTGTGAACTATGCTTTACTGTGAGAAAAGACCCAGAACTGTTTGGACAAAGCAGAATCCTCAGCTATTTATTTGCAGGGCAAAAGAGCTCAGCACTTCTCTATCTTGGGGGAAAGGCTTATCATTGAAAAAGTATAACACATTTTCAAGTGCCCTGGTTGTGTGGAAAAAGTGCTTATTATTACTTTATCAGTTCAAAAGCAGAAGTGGAACACTTTTGCTTAGCAGAAAAGAAGTGAAGATCAGAAAGGGAACAGCTAAGAGAAAATTAGCTTCATTTGGCATACATTGTATAATACAATTGTGTACAAAAGTGGTATATGCTGTATAACACGGTAATTGTACTTGAAGGGAAGAAGTACATCAAGACCTTCAGTGTAGAGTTATGAGTTACTCCAGTCATCCCACTCATCTTCCCTGCAAATTTCTGTAAACTAATGCCCATTTTCTTTTGGAAAGTGTACAAATTTTGGTGGGAAAAGTGTAACTGGGCTTATTGGTGGACTATTATATTATGCTTATTAATGCTTATGTAAGCATAATGTTTATGCTTAAGTATTATGATTGTTATTGTCTTTTTATTAATTATAGTAAATATTTTATTTTTAAAAGTTAATGCTGTAATAGTGACTCATTTTGTATAAATGGGAAGTACACAAGTAGGGCTCAGTAGTGACAGTTCTGATCAAAAGGAATGTATTCTCTCATGCCAGGGTTGCCTCTAATATCTTGAGAGAGAGCGGTGAGTTGTGATCTCACGTTTGTAGCCATTGCTGCCCTCCCTACCCTCACTCCCAATTTTAAGTAAGGGGGAAACAGAACTGCAGGTATGGGCACAGCTATGATGAGTGAGCCATCCCACAGAAATAAAAATGGGATATAGATGTTGCATAGTATCCTACACTCATGTGCTCTTAGGCTACCTGTGGATCGGTCTGGTTCCATTATCAGGCTTGACTTACATCTCAGTAATATACTTTATATTCATGAATGACTATTTGTTTTGAAATTCCCTTAATTGACAGGAAGCTACTTAGTTTCCATTTTTTCTGGTAGCTGTATTTTCTAGCCACTTGTATCTTAGAACTATACCTACAAAGTTTAGCCTGCTACCACCTTCACAGGGGTGTTGTAATTCAAATTCCTTCAAATCATAAAGCATTCTATAAATGCAAGCCGTTAACATTATCCTAACATGACTGCTGTCTCTAGGTGTGGAAAAAGGTACTCTCTACGATCTTTACTATTTTAAACCCTAAATCAATTAATTCAGGAGCCAGCGAGCTACTCTGAGGTGCCTCGCCATAGTGCTGTCTCTGGAGTAAAAAAGTCAGGAGTGAGAGATGTCAATTTAAGAATCATTCAAAGGCAGGTAGAAGATGAAATCATGAGAGTAGATGAGTTTCCTGAAAAAGTGGATACACAAAATGCCTGCCTTTGACATATGGGCTTGTGGATAAGGGATGCCTATTCTTTATCTCAGAAACAGCATATGCATAGTGTACCAGCTGCCAAGGTAACCATCCTTTAAAGAAAGCTGCTAAAGGACCATCATTTGCACTGGCTAAAATCTGCTTTTAACAAGCTGGCAGCAAAACAACCACTGTGAAAGACTTTGCATTTCATTTGACCGTGCAATGGTTTTAAATGACTAATTGCTTTCAGAAAGGGGAGGCAAACATGAACATTTCTTATATTTCTCTCATAGAGATCACCAGGAAAGAAAAAGAAAAAGAAAGAAGGAAGGAAGGAAACAAAGGAAGGAAGGAAGGAAGGAAGGGGGTAAGGAGGGAAGGAAGGAAAGGAAAGGGAAGGGAAGGGAAGGGAAGGGAAGGGAAGGGAAGGGAAGGAAGGGAAGGGAAGGGAAGGAAGGGAAAGGAAGGGAAGGGAAGGAAAGGGAAAATTATATGTATATATATATGTTTAATAGGTTTTTTGGTCTGCCCCAAAGTAAAAAGTGTTTGTGAAGGATCTGGTTAGAGATACATTAAAATCAGTAACCAAGGGAAAGTTGTTCAGTCACATAATAAAATGCAAAATATATATCTTTAAGAAAAATGAAACTACAATGAATGTGGTATTAGCTAGAATATGGATAAGCTAAAGCTAATTTTAAGGCCTTTTTCATTATCATTCCATAAGTAAAAAATGATGAAGTACCTGGCGTACAAAATGCTTTACAATTAATGAATAGGCACTCACACCAGAGGAGCATCTTATTGTAAGGAAATTCAGGTCCAACCACGGTCACATAATTCTTGCTAGACTGTAAGTCATTTAACCACTTAGTGTCACAGATAATTTTGTTACTGTAAGTTGGAAAAGATTTGCTGATTTGCTAAGAGTTTCCACACTAAGAATTCCCTACAGTGATGGAATCACAGGTCTAGAGCCCATCAAAAAACATCCTTCAGACCAACTATTACCTCCTCTATTGAAGAGATAGGGAGGGAATGGAGGGCTGTAAGGCTAGGGGGCTTCATGAAGATTACAGACTATGTTACTTATTGAATTTAAACAAGGTTTTTAGAAACTCAGTCCTTTCCTCAGCACACTAGATAATATCTATAAAATGAAAGGTTTGGAACACATGGCCTCTGAGGTGCCTTCTAGCTTTAAATCTATGATCCTGTAACTAAGAGCCTTTACTCCTAGCCGTATAGCTATAGCTACACAGTCCTACAGAAAAAATTCATTGTAGAGTCCTAGGGCTGTCTTCTCCTAGGCTACACCCCGCTCTGCTCAAACCCTACCTCTGAATTTACTTCTCTAGCAGTCTTACCACTGGAGAAAAGAATTATATGATATGGAAGAAGGAGCTACAGATAATATGGCCTGCATTTCAGAAGATGAGGTACCTTCTTTAGGGACCATGATAGCTCATTGCCGTCTCTGATCATTAGAACGTAGAGCTTCTTTAGGCCACATGGCCAATAAATTAACAAGCAAGCTCATTGGCTTTATTTTAATAGGTTCTTCACCATTCCAAGACATGAGGATCTTTGAGATTATGTGCTACCCAAAATCAAGAACATAGGCATGTGGCAAATCTATCACTCCTGAAGGGCCTAGTTGCATTCCTAATCATGATCCTATTTACAGATTTATGCAAATATGGATTGTGTATGTACACAATCTTTAATGGACCTCCTAGATCACCTTCACAGACAGAAGGCATAACTATAATTCAAGATTTACATATTTATATACTTAAAACTCTCTCTCTCTCTCTCTCTCTCTCTCTCTCTCTCTCTCTCTCTATGTCTCTGCCTCTATGTCTGTGTGTCTCCTTCTCTCTCTCTGTCTCTCTTTGTCTCTGTCTCTCTGTCTCTGTCTCTATCTCTGTCTCTCTCTGTCTCTCCTCTCTTTCCCCCCCTCTGTCTCTCTGTCTCTGTCTCTCTGTCTCTCTCTCTCTCTCTCTCTCTCTCGCTCTTGTGTACTCTCTCTCTGTCTGCCAAAAGCAGAGCAGGAAAACCTTTCTTGAAGTGCCTTAACAGTGGTCCAATTTTTCAAAAGGTGGAGGAGACAATAAAGGGAAGTATTATTCTGAAAATTCTGACCAGTAACAAGGAAGCACTTGCTGAAGTGGAAATGATAAGAACCTTGGGAGGAAGTGACCACTTCATCATATGATTAATGATAAAGTATGGAATATAGCTTGCCATACACCCTCAATTTTAGAAGATTGGATTTCGAAGAGGTAAGAAAAACATAGACTCATGACCCCAAAATTCTACAAGACAAATTAGAAGAGGGCCACACAGCTCTCAAGAATGAAATTCTGAAAACAACAAAAAGAAACAATTCTTGCAAAGATGAAAAGAGAGCTGTCTAAAGAGAGAAATGTGGATGCATGGGGAATTCCTTAACCAACTAAAATTTAAAACGTTATGCTTGCTATTAAGATGAATAAAAATATTTTCATTATTCTATAACAGCAGTGTCAGGAACACGAAAACTCAGAATATACTAGGGTTATAAGGAATACTGAGAACAACAAAAAGAACATTTTTTAGTTCTGCTGGAGGCAAAAAGTAATGAAAGAAAGAGAACTGTTCAGGGTGGGTGGGCTGAGGATAAAAAATAATAATAATACAACTCTCCTTGTGTTTCTGTTTTTTTCTGGCAAGAAGGATAGTCTTTAGATCATAAATAATAAAATAAAACTGTCTAACAGTGAATTGAAACCCAAGATGAGTGAGGAGATGATAAAAGAGCACCTGGGTGTCCTCAATGAGTACAAGTTCCCAAGACTAGGCAAACTACATTTTAGGATACTAGGGAGAGGTGGTGGTGATGGGGAATTGCAAAGAATCCTTGAACAGCTTTAAGTGATCTCTGAAAGACTGTGAGTGATTTGACTAAAGATTCATTGTCCAGAGTTTCAAAAAGGATTGACTTCTCTTCTTGTCTAAATCATAGATTGTACTAGTAAAGGGATGGATTTCAAACAATTAAAAGGGGAAACAGTAACCAGTCAGTCAACAAACATTTATTAAGCTCCTACTATAGGCAAGGTGCTATGCTAAGAACTGGGAGTCAAAATACAAATAAAAAACAAAAACAGTCCCTACCCTAATGGAGCTTACAATCTAATGGGGAAAGACAATACATCAAAGGATCCTGAAAAGTGGAATGAAGAGAAACAGACAGGTAGACACACAGACAGACAGAGACAGACAGAGCCAGACAGACAGAGAGAGACAGGAGAGACAGAGAGACAGAGAGACAGAGAGAGACAGAGATAGAGACAGAGACAGAGAGAGACAGAGAGAGAGAACAATGGGTGGAGACATGATGGAGGAAAAAAAAAAGGATTTGTAGTTGTTAAGCAGTGTAGTTGTTAATAAATGGGGAGATGACTATGCTGAGCTCCCTTCTTGAATAGAAAGCCTGACTACCATCATTTTCTTTTTTGACTCATAGATCAGGTGAATACTATACTATGGAGAAGATTATTTCTTGATGTCAACTAAGCATTTGACAAAGTGTCTCATCATATCTCTGTGAACAAAATATAAAGAAGTAAGCTATATGATGATATGTGTATATAGGGATATCCATTCTGCCCAGAGCAGAGATCATGCCCTGGAAGACAAGCCTATTTAACAGCAAGCAAAGTGGGATTTTTTTGCTGTTTTTTCTTTTGGAGTTCTTCTCAGCAGTAAGATGGTCATGTGCCTTTGATTAAGTCTTGCCTTTGACTGAATCAAGAGTCTTTGATTAGAAACAGTATATATTGCTTGGAGGGAGAGGTGTAAGTAGAGAGATAGAAGCAGAGCTGAGAGAGAGAAGCAAGTGTGAGCAGGCTAGGGGAACTTGCTGGTAGGGAGACCTAACAGAAAGACTGTTTGTGATGTTGGCACCCTGTCTGTTGACCTGTGTTAATTTCTCAGACGGAAGTCCTGTTTGTTGATCTGTGTTGATTTCTCAGACAGAAGCCCTGTCTGTTGATCTGTGTTGATGGGTTAACCTATTAATGTGTTAATGATGGTGCTGGTAATGTGTGTGAATATTGTTGTAGCCCTGTTAAGCTTTGTTTTCCTAGAAACAGAAGATGTGTACAGGAGCCCCTGGAGCCTGCTGTCAGGCAAGAACAGAAAGAACTTAGAGTGGAGCAGTCCCTGTGAACTGAGACAAGGAGCAGGAACAGAGAGCTGCCTGCATGTGAACCAAGGCAAGAGTTGGGAGTGGTTGGCCCACAGAAGAGGAACCATGGGGTTTGGAAGTCAGCCTCGAGTCAAGACAAAAGAGGACTTTACTTGGACACTCTGTATTGAAGAGATTGTAACTTACTGTGACCTAGGGGTGGATGGTGTTTGTATTTTCTGCTACCCCTTAAGAATTATATGTTGTACTATGGAAAACCCTGGCCTGGGACCCCTTGCTTGTGTATTTTGTAACAACTATTTTGGGGAACAATACTGAATGCAATGATATATGCCATGTGTCATATGACATACTGAGTGTTATGATACACACACACACACACACACACACATATATATATATACATATAAATTATATATAGAATGATATCTTTTGGTTAAGGATGTTGTTATGAATGTTATGATTTAGTTTATTGAACAATGTTTAGCTCTGAATAAACAGTTTATTTTACTGTGCAATTAGACACTAAAAATTACTCAGAGTAGCAGTCCTCAAGTGCGCTGCCATGATTTGCATTACAGCCTATCATTTAAGGAAAAGAAAATTTGCACTGGGGCCCTGCTATTATCCAGTGTCTTAAAATGGAATCATTTGTGATGTTACTCAGTTGTCTTTTTAGTCCTGTCCAACTCTTTACAACCCCCTTTGAGGTTTTCTTGGCAAAGATATTAGAGTGATTTATCATTTCCTTCCCCAGCTCATTTTACAGATGAGGAAACTGAGGCAAACGGGGTTAAGTGACTTGCCCAGGGTCACACAGTAAGTGACTGAGGACAGATTTGAACTCAGGAAGATGAATTTTTCTAACTCCAGGCTCAGGAGTCTATCCACTCTACCACCCAACTGCCTCCAGTCATTTGTGGTAAGTGGTCCAAATGATTTGCTTTGAAAATTGACTGACTCAGCAACTCACCCCACCCTGGCAACTGGCTGCTGGCCATAGCCCTGGGACAAGTGCTAATTTAGATCATGTCCATGACTCAGATATACTAATGAACCAGCCATAAAATGGCCATAATAAGACTGCATCACCTCCAGTGGAATTAGATGAGACCTCACCCATAACACAGTATATTAAATCCATAGTAATGACTCCATCCTCAGGTGGTGTACTCTAACACCAAAAGCCACAAACTGTGCACCCCTCCCTCATATGAGTCTGGTCTGAGATCAAAGCTTTCCCATTCTGACTTTCAGTTGATGTTTATAGAACTTAAGTTGTGTGTATTCCCCTTATAAAGCATAAGTGCCTGTTTAGATAGATAAATGGATAAACATAGATATAGATAGGTAATATAGATTATATATGTGGATAGATAGATAGAAAGAATAGTTGTGATTTCATAATTTGAGTGTGTTTATGCCATCGCATGCCATACCAATAAACTAAGCTATAATATATTACCCTGGGTAGTCCTTTCCCAACAGTACCCAGAAACCTGAAGGGCCTGGTTGTACCAGGTGACCGGTTCTAATACAGTATCCAGTGTGGTGAATACTTCATGTAGTGTACTGTATGGGGGAAGGCCAGTTCCAAACATGCTTCACTTTATTCCCTAGCCAGCTCTTCCACAGCCAACTTGCCACCATGTACATATACCCTCCATGCTTCTCTTCTCTCCCTACCCACCAGCCTGCATTCCACTTCTGGAACCATAGTCAAATCATACCTTTTATTGCTACTCAAAATGGTATGGCAATCTATTCCTCTACAACTTCACATAGTGTCCTTATAACATTTTAGAGCAAAATATTCTTCCTTGGTCCCCACTGCCCCATGAGTGTTATCTCCTCCATGATAATGTAAGTTCCTTGAGGACAGACTGTTTTCACTTTTGTATTTGAATCCTCCATGCTTAGGACAGTACTTTGCAAACAATAAGCCCTTAATAAATACTTTTTCATTCATTCATTCACGCATGTATATAATCATTCATCCAAAAATGTTTCAACAAGCTAGAAGATGGGTTTAATCTTGTGAAGAAATTTAAATATTAATGAATTTCAAATTTAATAAATTAGAAAGTTATTTTCTCCTAAATTAAAAAAAACACATGGCATAATGGAGGGGATTCTTTAAAATCACATATTTCTAAGTTGAAAATTCATTTAGATGCTAAGAAAAAATCATTATCTCAAAGCCAAATTAAAGATTATAAGGTCAAAGATTTTAGACCTAGTAGAGTAGACCTTTCTTATCCACCCTCTTATTTTATAGATTATGAAAATAACTGATGCCCTGAGAAGTAAAGCAACATATTTGAGGTCACATACTGACAGAGGCAGGATATTTATTCTGGTCCTCAGAATTCAGATCTAGTGCTTTTCATACTGCATCAAGCTGCCCCTCTTCAGGAAGGGAGCTAGTCTTCCTTGTCCTTAATACTCATCAACTATTCGCCTCTGACACATACTGGCTATGTGTAAATATTTTTGGATGAATGATTACAGACATGCTTATCATCTCAGTGGGGAGAGGAGGGAGGGAGACTAAAAATTTGGGACTCAAAATGTTTTTTAAAAAAGTTTAAACATTGTTTAAACATGTAATTCAGGAAAAATAAAACATAAAAAAGATGATATGTGACAGAGAAGGTGTTCACTTGCACTGGTAAAGCTCACAAGGAACATCCTACTTCAGTAACTGTCATTTCAAGGCAAGTCCTTATCATTATCTCTATGTACAAAGCAATGTGCTAGATACACCATTCACTTCACCTCATAACCCACCTGTTTGCTTTGGCATTCTAATAAACATTAGGTTGACCCAGCAGAATTACTACTTTATTCTTCTTGAATTATGCAGATGGCTCATGAATCTGCATCCCTCATCCTGGCCTCCCTCCTGAGCTCCAATACCACATTTCCAAGAGCTGTTGGATATTTTGTTCTGTTGGCACCTGTGTAAAACTGAATTGATCACCTCTCTCTGTCAAACCTACTTCTCCTTCATAACTTTTCAATTTTTTAATGTCCCCAGCCTTGCCTTGTTCACCCACATTTGAGACCTTGGAATCTCCTCTGACTGCTAACCCCCTGACTGTACAGGGTCATCAGACTAATAAGATACAAAGTTTCACAAGGCTTATGATCAATTATTCAATGAGTATTTTAGATAATAGAACTAGACATACAATCTTGCAGCTCCAGGACTGCTGAGAGATCACCTGGTACAATGTTCTTCTGTCCATTGCCAGAATACTCTCTAGAGCATCCCTGACAAATGGGTAGTCAGTCTTTGCTAGCCTCATGACAAGAAGCTTGCTTCCTCCCAAAGTAGTCTATTCCATGACTAAATTTGCTATTTAAAACATTCTTTCATTAAATTGAACTAAAGTATATTGAGTTCATAGAAGAAGTGATTCACTATGGACTAGAGCAGATATGGTAAATTCACTGTCTTTGGCAGCAAGCTGCAGCAAACAGGTGCCACACTTGAATGCGGTTGAAACCAGATATAAAGTATATTGGGAAATGTGTAAAAAATAAATAAAATACAATGCAATATAGATAATGGTAATTTGTGGTTTTCTAAATCAATATGGACTCATAGGGATACATTTCTTTTTGAGTTTGATACCACTGTATTAGGAACTTTAACTCTTTTTAGTCTTCTTAGTCCCTATATAACCCCCAAAGCCAGAAAATTGATAAAACTCTTTCCATTAGCATAGATAGGTATCTTCAAATATATTTGAGATACACTTATCTCTTCTTACACCAATTGCCTATCACCCTGAGGAAAACTCTAGTGGAGACCATTGGCCAAATAAGTCCTCTTTTGCAAATGTTTTTGGATGTCATCTGGCTAAATATAGTATTCACCAAAAAGATACTCTTTTGAAAAATGTTACTTTAATTTTCAAAGCAGCCACAAGACTACAGTATATTATTTTGAAGGCGTATCTGCCTCTGAACATTCTAAAGGAGCTATTTAATCTCTAAGTACCTCAATTTTTTAATCTGTCTAATGGGAGGTATATCAAATTATCTCATAAGACTTATGAATAATAACTAAAATGAAAAAGTATAAAACACTTAGAAAATACTAAAATGCTAAGTAATTTTGAAAAACACACTAAATATTCCCCACAGGATTAAATCCAGATCAGAATTATGCATTTTGGCTTAAATGGAAATTTTCATGAATTATAAATCTCTCAACTTCCAATGAACCTGTTAATTTACAATAAGGCCAAGCTCAAATAAGTTTTCATATGATAAAAATGCATATCTTCCTCCAAAGAAACCTTGATAATATGCCTTTAACTGTGCAGTCTTAATTTCTCATTATTGGGAAACAGAAATTGGCAATGATAGGTGTTTAAAGAAGTGCATTGCAATTACTATTAACACAAACAATCCATTATTCCATGTATAATCAATGTAGCCATTAAAGTACTGTAAACAGAATCATTATTGATATGAATTATATTACTACCACTACAGTATATCATATTCTACTTTGCTGCTTTCTCTCTTGCTCAGTTATTGTGCTTATATATTTACATGTATGTATATAAGCACATATATGTGAATATAAATATATACATAAATACACTATACATATATGTTATATGTTATGAAGAGGGCTCACATGAGGCACTAATAAATATCTGAACTGTAATCTTGGCCATCATTCTTCCAGATAGACTTTGATTTCTGCGTTTGTGAGGAGCAGAAGTAGGGCTATGATTGGATATTTGCTTCTTCCCTATCTTATTTCCAAGAGAGTTATTGGGCTACAGGTACAAAACTTTTTTGGGGGAAGGGGGGAGGAGGGATGGAAGGAGAGGAACAATGTTCTTTTCCACGATCACTGCTCTCAAGGGGAGGGTAACATTTAGCTTATACTTGCCAACTAGGTCCTTCCAAACAAATACTAGACAGAAAATCACATGAGGAATAGTTAGTAAACACATTTATCTAAGGGAAAGGTAAACATTATACATGTTAGAATATGTTGTACAGATCAGAATAGATCAAAGATACACAAGAGTAAAAGAGCTTTGGTTGGGAATAAAATAAGGTTTCAGCTTAAACCAGGAGAGAGAAAGGTACTGTGGGAAGTCTTCTCTTAACTATCTCAAGGTTGTTAAGCACTACAAATAAAAAGACAAGGGGTGAAGGGCCAACTCCCTACATGGCTATGGTGCTACAGTCTCTTGCTAAGCTTTCAAAAGGTCATACTTTTCTCCTGCAGAAATTTTTTTCAGTGTCTTCTAACAGTCTTACGATTCTTTTTCCCCCTCAAGTCTAAAACAAGTTATCTTTGTTCAGTGTTTTCTCAGCCAATGAAGAGTCATAAATCTTGCATATGAAACATGCAATACCGGATTGTCCCTCAGGAGGAGAAAAAAAAAAAGAAAAAAACACCCAAAACAAGTTACAGAAGGATGTGCCAGAGCTGAGACTTGAATCTGTGTCTTTCTAACTACAAGGTTGATTTTCAACCCACTATGATGCTGTACACACGAGCACATGTGTGTGCGCACACACACACACACACACACAAATACACAGAGGGATGACATGGGATTTCCTTAGGGAAAGGAATTTCCTCCACCAGGGAAGATTATAACCTGTCTGTGACTTAGTGAATAAGCTCTAGGAAGATACATAGATATAAAATTATTTGCTCAAGGTAAAATGCATAACAAGTGTGAGAGAACAAATTTGAGTTCAGATCTTTGTGACTCAAACCCAGCACTCTATCCATGATTCACGTTGCCTCAACACATACTACTGTGCGTAAGGTATTGTGCTAAGCGCTAAGAATACAAAATCCAAATCAAAGAAAATGATAGATAGATAGATAGATTAATAAAATAAAATCTCTTATGTTGATATTCCGGGTCACTCACTAAGATGGTGCAATAGAAAAAGCATTCCACTGAACTCTCCCAACATTCCCTTCTAAACAACTTTAAAATAACTCCTCAAATTGAGTTCCAGAGTGGCAGAGTCAACAAAAGGTCCAGTGAGACATTCTTTCCCCTTAATACAACTTAAGAGATTGAAAGGAGAGATCTGTGACATGTGATGGAAGCTGGCCTGGAGCTCATGTGGATACAACACCACTAGTTAAACTAGGTGGTGGTGACAGAAGCAGTAGTAGTTGTTCTCAAGCCAGAAATTGTAAAGAAACCTGGCAATTAGTCAGGAAGAGATTACAAGGGACAGCTGTCCTAGGATTGGATGCAGAACTGGAAGCTGTTTGGCAATTCTATTGCCTAAACCCATTTCTGGATCACAATTTAAAGACAGATAAAAGCATTTGCATTTAAGATGGAGCAGAGGCCCTGAGAAGCAAGCAGTATCACTTCTACACCCAAGGGATCAGGGGCCCTTGCTGGATAAGGACCAGAGCACAGAGCAGGAGAACTGTGACCACACCTTTCTCCAGATCATACCACCTTGGAAGTACCAAAAACATCCAAAACCCAGAATTAGTTCTGAAAACAGCAGTGCCAAAAAGCCTGAAGCTCAGGATAGTGACCCTTCCCCACATGTACACACCAGAAACAAAAACCAACTTAAACATAAATTCAAAGTCAAGAAATAGACTGGAGAAAAAAGAGCAGACAATGACAACAAGAAGTAACCTGAACACAGAAACCTTTTAATGAGACAGGGAAGATCAAGACACGAGTTGAGAAGAAACAAAGTAAAAACAGCTACAAGAAAAGCCTCAAAGAAAAAAAAAATCCTAGTTATACACCCAGTCTAACAAGAATGCCTGAAAGGATGGGAGACTAGAAATCACTTTAAATGAAATTAAAAAGGAAAATCACCCCAATGTCTTAGATGCAGATGGTAAAATGCAAATTGAAAGGTGGATTCTTTCAGAAAAAAAAAAAACAATTCAAAGAGCCACAGTCAAAAATCACTCAAGATTTAGCTGCTACCTTATAAAGGAGTGAAAGACTTGGAAAATGATATTCTGGTAGGAAAAAGACCTAGGATTACAACCAAGAGTAACCTACTCAGCAAAACTGAATATAATCCTTCAAGGGAAAAATGATATTTAATGAAATGGAAGATTTACAAGCATTCCTGATGAAAAGATGGAATCTGAACAGAAAATTTAACCTTCAAATCCAAGATTAAAGAGAAACACAAAATGGTAAACATAAAAAAGAAATCATAAGGAACTCAAAGAGATTAAACTGTTTTTATTCTTATATGGAAAGACGAAATGCAACTTCTAAGTACTTTAAAATTATTAGAGTTGTTAGAAGTATTCTATATTGACAGAGAGCAGGAGATCATGTTGGGGGAATATAAAAAAGTGGATGGATTAAAAAGCATGATGCCCTGGGAGAAGAAAGAAAGGAGGGGAGGAAAGGGACAAATTATCTCACATAAAAGTGGTGCATAAAGAAGAGCCTTTGTAGTAGAAGGGAAATGATGGGAGGGGTGGAAAATGTTTGAACTTTAATCTCATCTAAATTGATTCAAGTGAAATGGATGAACATTTACAAATATATAAACTGTTATCAGACAAGGAAAGATAATGCTTAAATAACCTTATCTTAGATAAAGAAATTGAACAAGATATAAATGGGATTGGTAAGGAAAAAAAACAGGACCTGATGGATTTACAAATGAATTCAACTAATTGTTTAAAAAAACAATTAATCCCAATAAGTTAAACTATTTGAAAAACTAGGTAAGAAAGGCATCCTACCAAATTCCTTTTATAATGCAAATATAATCTTGATACCTAAACCAGGTAAAATAAAAATAGAGAAAGAATATTGTAGACTAATTCCATTAATCCATTCAAAAAATTTAAATAAAATGCTAGCAAGAAGATTACAGCAATATATCAAAAAACATCATGCAATATGATCAACTGGAACATATGCCAAGAATACAGTACTGGTTCAATATTAGGAAAACTATAAATATAATTGACCATATGAATAACAAAGGCAACAAAAATAATTATCTCAATAGATACAGAAAAAGCTTTTTAATAAAATACATCACCTATTCCTATTAAAAATGCTAGAAAGCATAGGAATCAATGTCTTTCTTAAAATGTTAAGTAGTATCTATCTAAAACCAAGAGTAATCAGGATCTGTAATGGGGATAAACTTGAAGATTTCCAAATAAGATTAGTGGTAAAGCAAGGACATTTATAACTACCACTATTATTCAATACTATATTAAAATGCTAGGTATAGCAATAAGATAAGAAAAAAAGAAATTGGAGGAATCCCTCTTTGCAGATGATATGATGGTATACTTAGAGAACCCTATAAAATCAAATAAAACTAGTTGAAACAACTTTAGTAAAGTTGCAGGATATAAAATAAACCCACGTAAATCATCAGCATTTCTATAAGGTACCAACAAAATCTAGCAGGGAGAGATAGAAAGAGAAATTTCATTTAAAACAATGATAGGCAATATAAAATACTTGGAAATCTATCTTATAAGATAAACCCAAGGACTATACGAACACAATTACAGGACACTCTTCACACAAATAGAGAACTAAACATTTTGAGAAATAGTGAATACTGATTGATAGGCTAAGTCAAGATAATGAAAATGACAATTCTACCTGAGTTAATTTACTTATTCAATACCACACCAATCAAACTACCAAAGAATTATTTTACAAAAGTAAAAAAAAAGAAACAAATTCATCTGGAAGAAAAAAAGGTCAAGAATATCAAGGAAACAATGAAAAAAATGTGAAAAAAGACAGCTTAGCACTATCAGATTTCAAATCATATTAAAATCAGTAATCAAGAAAACAATCTGGTACTCGCTAAGGAATAAACTGGATTTCATAATTTACAGCAGTATATGACCATCGTAATCCAGTGTTTGATAAACCCATGCTTTTGAGGTAAGAACTCCCTATTTAACAAAATTTACTTAGAAAACTGGGAAGTTGTTTGGAGGAAACTAGGCAAAGAAGAAACTAGACCAACATTTCACACTGCACACCAATATAAGGTCAAAATGGATAAATAATTTAGACACAAAGGGTCATATCATAACTAAATTAGGGGTACATCAGAAATATGAATAATAATCAAATAAGAGATTGAGAGTACCAAAAGAAGTAAAATTGATCATTTTAATTGTATGAAATTAGAATTTTTGTACAAATAAATTAATTCAGCTAACAGGAAATTTGGGAAGATTTTTACTGCAAGTTTCTCTGATAAAGGTCTCATCTTTCAAATATATAGGAAACTGAGCCAAACTCACATATATATATATATATGTATGTGAAGGAAAAACATTTCCCAATTGATAAATTGTCAAAGGATATGAACTGGCAGTTTTCAGAAGAAGAAATCAAAGCTATCAATAGTTACACACAAAAATGATTTAAATCGCTCTCGATTAGAGAAATGCAAATTAATATAATGCTAAGATACCACCTCATACTTATCAGATTGGCTGTCAGAAAAGGAAAATGAGAAAAG
Organism: Trichosurus vulpecula; assembly: GCF_011100635.1. Taxonomy (NCBI): domain Eukaryota; kingdom Metazoa; phylum Chordata; class Mammalia; order Diprotodontia; family Phalangeridae; genus Trichosurus; species Trichosurus vulpecula. Next base: position 152,846,551 of record NC_050574.1, read on the forward strand.
CTAAAAGGGATGTGGAAAAAAACGGGACACTAATGCACTCTTGGTAGAGATGTGAAGTGTACTAGGTCTATATACCAAATTGCATTAGGTCTGTAGGTGTGTGTGGGTGTGTGTACGTACACACACATATATGTATATGTGTATATATGTATGTTTGAATATACATATACATAGATAATCTGTGCATATATATAATATAAAGAGAAAAGTACCTATTTATAAAAAATTAAACCAATGTCAGCTCTTATTTTGTGGACAAAGAATTGGAATTGGAGGGGATATCCATCAATTGGGGAATGGCTGAACAAGTTGTAGTATATGAATATAATAGAATACTATTGTACTGGTAAACCAGGTGTCATAGTGGACAGAGAACTGGGCCTGAAATCATGAAGATTCATCTTCCTGATTTCAAATCTGACCTCAGACACTTACTAACTGTGTGACCCTGGGCAAGTTACTTAACCCTCTTTGCTTCAATTTCTTCATCTGTTCAATGAGTTGGAGATAGAAATGGCAAACCAATCCAGTATATTTGCCAAGAAAACTCCAAATGAGGGCACAAAAAGTCAGACAAGACTGAAACAATTGAACTATTGTGCTATAAGAAATTAAAAGTAGGATGGTTTCAGAAAAATCTGGAAAATCTTATATGAATGGTACAAAGTGAAGTGAGCAGAACCACAAGAACATTGTACACAGTAACAGGGATATTATAAGCATGATCAATTCTGAAAGACTTAGCTACTTTGATCAAGACAATGATACAAGACAATTACAAAGGATCCATGATGAAAAAATGCTATCCACTTTCAAAAAAAGAACTGTTGTACTTGGAGTGCAGATTGAAATGTACTTTTTTAAAACTTTATTAATCATGGGGTTTTTCATGTGTGGTTTCTTTTGCAACATGCATCCCTCAAGGAGATTACATTCTCCTGGGAGGTATATTGTGGTATATAGACATGGTACTTTTTATGGAGTAGAGAGAGATGACTGGCACCTAGGAGGTTAGTTGCCAGTTTGCATTAAAGATTTAACTGAGCACATGGCAAATGAACTGAGACTTAAGGACGCTAAGGATTCTAAGAAGCAGAAGTGAAGAGGAAGTGAATTTTAGGCATTGGGGCAGCCTATCCAAAGGCACATGGGTGGATGACAGAAACTGAATTCGGCAAATTGTATGTATGCAAATTGGTTGGAATATAGATCATAACAAGGGAAATAAAGTACAATAAACCTCAAAAGGTGGGTTAGAACAAAACTGTCAAGAAATTTAAACTCCAAACTGAAAGTTTTCTCTTTTACTCTAACTACAATAGATATCCACTAAATGTATTTTATTTAGAAAGTTACATGGTCAGGCTTTGTGCTTTGGCAAGATTATTGTGGCAGCTTTGTGGAAGACAGAGGCCCAGAGGGGCCAAGTAGTAGGCTATTTTAATTGCAAAATCAAGAGGTGATGAGAACCTGCTCTAAGAAGATTTACATGGCGAAGGTGGAGATAGAATCAATAAGCCTTAGCAACTCATCAAATATGGGGGTGGGAAGAGTGTAAGGAAGAGGGAAAGTTAAGGATGATTCTAACATTGGGAACCTTAGAAAGTGGAAGGATGATGATGTATGTTCATCAAAAAGTAAGGATGAGTTTTGGCTGTACAAATGAGATCTACTGTGAACCTGGTTATAGATGAGATCTACTGTGAACATGTAAACCACATGCAAGCTGTGTATATACTTGGTGGATGCCCTAGACATGACTAGAGGTGGTACTAAAGGAACAGTAACTTGTACTGTTTTATGTATTATTTTCTGCCAGCCTACACAAAAAGACAGGAAGCCACTTTAACATTAACAAGCAAAGATGTGTAGCTTATAAATTTTCTAATTAGAAGAAGCTTTACTTCAGCCAAAAATATAATAGCTCTGGGAAGTTCTCTTTGACACATAAAATCTTCTCTGAGTGTATGCACAGGAAGATTAACCCAGCCAGTGGGCCACTTACTAAATATTGCTTAAGCCATTGACATAGAATTTATAGCTGTAGTCCCAATCCTATTGCTGTGAAATTTTGTAATTTCTAATATATATATATATACATGCATGTGTGTTTGCATGAATATACTATATCTATATACATACATGCATGCAATAAGCATATATACAAGTCAGCTGTGACTTGGAATGAAAAAGACCTGAGTTCAAAACTTCCATTAGATGTAACTGTGTGATCTTGGGCAAGTCATTTAACTTTTTAGCCTCAGTTTCTTCATATGTAAAAATGAGAATAATAGCAATTTATATAATGATAATGATATGTAAAGCACTTTATAAGTAATAAACTGATTATGATTAATAATATTAATAACACCATTATGTACTTCTGTATCTGTAACTCTGTTGGTGTAAGGAACACACTGTCAAGAAACCTTGTGCACATGTTACATGCTCATGCTACCTGTTACAGTCTAGAATGTTTCATGGAACTTTGAGGGGTTAAGTGATTTACCCAGAATTACATAGCCAATATTTTCTAGAGGCAGGGTCTGAAAATGTGTCTTTGTCTCTTTATCTCTGTCTCTCTGTCTCTCTCTCTCTCTGTCTGTCTCTCTCTCTCTCTCCCTCTCTTTCTCCTTCCTTAGTGATCTCATCAGCATTGGTGGGTTCAATCAGCATCTCTGAATATAATTAGAGGTCTAGATATCCAGACCAAGGTCAAACAGGCAAGACAGAAGAATAAGGATAGAAATGCCACACCTTGCATTCCTTCTACCTGTCCATACTCCCACAAGTAGGAGTCATCAAGTTTCAATCCCAGGTTGTGATCACTGAGATTTATTTGGGATTTTACTAACCTTGTCAGGTCCACTGTTATCACTGCCAACATTTTATGGCTTATTAATATTCATCATATTTTCAGATTATTTTAATTACCATTTTCAATGAGGCTTTCAATATTTGAATGGCGTTGTGTCTTGGTTGTAACAGCTGAGCCTTGCTATCTCTATTAACTTTTAATTTATTTTTAATTAAAATTCAGCATGAGGAAAATAACCAAATTTAGCCAGCATGGTAATTTTCCTTATTGTAAACAGCCATCTCCTTAGTGAGGGCTCAGCATGACTTCCTACTTATTGGGAATGAGAACTGAGTGAAATTCACAGGTGACTTTCTATTCTCATCTGTCCCTGATGACTAGCAGGCTGACGGAACATCCTTAACGCTCAGAATTCCTGCCAAATAATTCTGGTCATAGGGCTTGCTTGGAAGGGTTCCCTCTCTCCCTGATTATTTTAGACTCCACTGAATGTAAAACTTCAAGACCTACACTTATAGGAACTCGAAATGGATTTAATCTTAGTAAGCTTTCTTAGCCTCTTATGTTCTAAAGCACTAAGTATACTCACAGATTTTGGGAAAAAGGCAACTTTCTTTCTACATTTAAGAGAACAGGGTATTTTTTTTTTGCAATGTGAAAGTTATGCCTACCCACCCAAGGTAATGTTGATAATTATAACAATAGTTAACATTCATGTAGTAGTTTGAGGGTAATTCCTTAAATCACATTTTATGTACATATGTTCATGTATCTATTTCATATTAATATGCACAATATTATTATTGTTGTATGCCGTGTACAAATTTGTTGTTGTTATTGCTCAGTTGTTTCATTTTTGTCTGACTTTTTGTGACCCCATTTGGGGTTATTTTGGCAAAGGTACTAAAGTGGTTTGCCATTTTCTTTTTCAGCTCATTTTAAAAATGAGGAAAACTGAGCAAATAAGGTTGTGACTTGCCAGAGTTACATGGCTGGTAAGTGTCTGAGGTCATATTTGAACTCAGTTCTTCCTGACTCCAGACCTAGAGCCCTACCCACTGAGCCACCTAGCTGCCCAGATTATGTATATAATACGTTTGTTGAGTTCACCTTAACAATAATTATATTATTCTGTCATTATTGTTATCATTGTTCAATGATGCATCAATATGACTAGAACACTAAGCTCGAAGTCAAGAAGATGAGGGTTCAAATCCCATCTTTGAAACTAACTGAATTTATAGAGGATCATCTAGTCCAATCCCCTTATTTGAGAGATGCTAAAACTAAAGTCCAGAAAGGTGGTGATCTGCCTAAAATTAGACTGAAACTGTCAGAGTTATAATTTGAATCCAAGTCCTCTGACTCCAAATCTAACACTCTTTACATCTATTCCAGTCACTTCTCTAAGTTTCATACCGCTCCCAGATTTTTGCTACTAACTCAAATATATGTAGGTCTGAGTGCATTAAAACTCCAGTAGTTTGCCATAAACTGCATAGTTCCTTGGCATTAAGTGTAACAACAATAGCAAGTAATAATAATAATACTTTGTATAACACTTTCCCACTAAGAGTAATATTCTTAATCTTACAATACTCTATAAACTCTATAATCTTATAGTACTCTATCATCCCATTTGATCCTCACAACTGTGCAACACTAGTACAAGCATTAATATCCCTGGATCACAGATAAAGAAACTGAGACTCAGATAGGTCAAATACCTTGTTAAAATTCTCAAAGTTCGTAAATCAGTAGCCAATCTCATCTAACAAAACCAATAGCCATAAATCCAATTCACAGGGTAGGAATTTTCTGCCCAGGTAATTCTTTGTTTTCTGAGATGCCACACAGATTCTATATCATAATATTGCTATGATAGCTGTACTCACATTGCATCCCAGTGGAACCTAACCAAAGATCAAGGATTGTCTTTAACTTTTTGCCTCTGTAGCCTTAGCTGTCTTTCAACAAGCAAATATGTACTTGATGAATGCTTGTTAACGTGAAATGTATTGGACTGGATCGAACTGAATCATCTTAAAATCACACAGGCAAAGAGACCTCTAAGACAAAAGGGATTTGTTTTTTGTTTGCTTGATCATTTGGTTGGTTGATTGGATCTTTTTTTTTCAAACTGAAATCATTAGTTTTAAGAACGAGAGGTAAGTCCACTCCCTGGGCTTATTAATTCAGTGAATGTAACTACAGCAAATGAAGCAAATGAGCTGCTTTTCATTTTACAGCACACCTGTTTCCAGGCCAAATAAAAAAGTATTGACTTGGAACCCAGAAAGAAATTATACACCTCAAAAGGAAGTTGTTTTTCCTTTAAGAGGGGGGCAGTTTTGCTAAGTTTCCTGCACCATCCCTTCTCTTTGTTCATCAGCACTGAAATAATGGATTCGTCTGCCCTAAAGGTAGACATTATTACTTGCTCACTTGTATCAGCTAAAGTTTGCTTCATTAACAGAAGGATCCCCCATGCTGTGGCTAGTCATGGTTATATAGTCATGGCATTAAGCAGGAAACTTCATTAAATCAGCAGTTCAACCTTCTCTTTTTTTCTTTTTACCTTTACATTAGAAAATTATGAAATGAACCAATTCAACTCCTTCACCTTTGGAAAATGTGTACAATTGATTAGCCCATTAAACACCATCCAATCCCATAAGACTTTTTTTAATTGTCATACCTACCATCCTCAGTCCCCAAAGTAATTTTACATTGTAAACAGAAACAAGTCCACGACAAGTGTTCATCTACAATCATATCCTGCTACATTTGCCCAGGGAATTAAAACTTATTGATCACCATTGGTAACCATAACAACATAGCATTGTAGGTCATTAAATGATATAGGCCGTTAAAAGCCTCTTAGAGCACTGTTCAGGTTATCAATATTTGTTTCAAGAGATATTCGACTTTATTCATTTTCTGTCTCTAACTGTATCCCTCCCCTCCCTTCCCCTCCCCTTTCCTCCTCCTCCTCCTCCTCCTTCTCTGTCTGTCTCTGTCTCTCTGTCTCTGTGTCTCTCTGGGTCTGTCTCTGTCTCTTTGTCTCTCTGTCTGTATCTCTCATTGTCTTGTCCATAAAAAATAAACTTATCGTGGAACAATTTCAGATGTCAAAGCATAGGATATGACTGGAATGACTGAACAACAAAACAACAACTTGACTACGGTGTTTCCCAAGCTTGAACTTAGGAGTTTGGTTCTAAATTGTAGTCTCTAGTTTCCCTAACGGTGATGAAGTATTTGGAGTGTTTTCTTAAAGCATATACCTCACGCCCTTCCCTGCAAGGATCCTAAGTCTTTCAGTTCCTATATCTGGTCTGGTATGCAGACTTCTGTTGTTTCCATATAAAAAGAAAGATGGTTCTTGGAATTGTCTTAGACTTACATAGAGGGAGCTTAGTGTAATACAGTGGTGTCAAACTCAAAAAAGGGAGGCACTACACTGGACATAAAGATACCCACGACTACATCTTGACTCGATTTCAAATTGTAATATCTAGGTTTAACTGAATTTTTATATTGTTAAGTATTTCCCAGTTACATTATATCTCTGGCATAACAAAGGCATAGAGTGCTAGATCTAGTGTCAAGGAGACATGCTGTCACTCATTTTGATATTTACTACCTCAGTTATCTGGAAAAAGCCATATAACATCTTTGAGCTTCTGTTAACTCCGGGACTATAAGTTGTTGCAAGGTTGTGCTCTACCACAAGAGATAAACACCTGGTCTTTCACTTTGTTCGATTCAATATACCTCATTAGATATTATTGGAAAGAATTACTTGAGTGTTTGGTCTAAGAGATATGGCCAAATGACCATACTTTTATTAATAAGCTCCTGGCCTTATTAGTAAAATGATTAAATTACCCAGAAACTCTGTCTCGTGAACCTTTTTAAACATCCCAGTTATGGCTAATCATGAAGGGATAAAAGCCTTTCACTCCAGATTCTTAATAAGGAGCTCCCCTCAAACAGGCCCACCTGCAGAGTTTCCACACAAGGAGAGTTTTCTTTTAGGACTCTGGCTGTGACCTGACTCTTCCTTTTACTATGTTAACTCTCTCCATAGAAGCAGAACAAAAAGGAGGAAAGATGAAGATGCTTTTGCTGCCAGTGTTATTCTATGGCAGTGTCAACAGTGACACAATTTCAAAGCCCAACATTATTATAACAAAGGCAGATGCCCCTGGCATTGGAGATTCTGAACGCTATGGAAACATACTCCTAATATTGAGAAGATAGCCAAAGAGGGGAGTGAAATTGACTCAGCACTTAGCTGCATCTTCACTGTGTACACCAAATAGAGCAGCATTCCTGACAGGCCATTACCCCATCCTAGCAGGGATGGCTTCACGCTCTCAGGTTAGTGTTCCTATTTTCGGCTTCTTCAGGTAGACTGCCTACAAATGAAATCATTTTTTGCCAAACTTTTGAAGAACCAAAGCTATCTACAGCCCTGATAGGAAATTGACATCTCAGGATAAACTGTAACAGCAGAGATGACTTCTGCCACCACCCTTTAAATCAAAGTTTTGATCACCTGTGGACTGCCAGGGACCAATCTGAGAGATTACTAGGCCAGATAAGACACAGGGTTTAGCACAGCCATTCATATGTTCATTTTCATCCCCCCTACAAATTATTGGCAACTCACTTGTCACTTTGGAGGCACTGAATTGCCTTGGCCTGTTTCGGCTTCCTCACTGGGTATTCTTTTCCTATCTTTTATTAGCAGCCACAATAATTGTACTCTTAGCCTATTTCCTTCATATTTTCTGACCTTTAAACTGTAGCTTGACGAGGAACCATGAGGTTGTCTAGCAGCCAATGTCTTACAAAAGTCTCAGTCAGAAGCTCTCAAGTTCATAAACAGGAACACTGGGACCCCTTTCCTTCTTTTCTTGTCCTACTTTTACTTACTTATTCACACTGCACTTATTTCTTCCAAGGAGACTATAGGCAAGGGCAAAGAGGCATGTATGGGGATGCTGTGAAGGAAATGGATTACAATATAGTATGTCACCTGACGTAGTTCTACAACATGTGTTTTCAAAGTGGTTTATACAATTTTGTTGTCCTTTCTCTGTGACTCCTAACAAAGTCCAAAATGCTAAAAAAATACATATGATAATCAGAGGTTTAGAGGGAGAAAAGACATTAAAGGCCATCGAGTTTAATCCCCTTATTTTACAGATGATGAAACAGATGCTAAAAGTGGTTAAATTACTTGTTCAGGAATAAACAGCTAGTAAGTGTCTCAGGCAATAGTTGAGTTCAGGCCTTCTTGGACTCTAAGTCAACCATTCTATCTGCTATGCCACCCAGAACAGCATTTACTTAAACTGAATGACATGCTGTTGGATAAGAACACGAACCCTCTGCATCCCACCTCTGACACATTCGCCAGGTGATCTTGGGCAAGTCATTAACTCCCTTGTCACTTAAGCCAACTACAAATTGTAGAACCAGTGCTAATCTGCACTGATTAATGAAATTAGCTCACCAGAGTTCCCTATGCCATTAAAATAATAAGTCAAAGACAACAACAACAAAATGCCAACATCACATAAGTACACTGAAGTAGGTAAAGGATAATTGGTACATCACCGGAGACAAATCTGTGTCTGTGCAAAGATGTGTTATAGGATATTCATAAGGTCATAGTCAAAGGTCAGTGGAGGCATGGAGTCAAATAATTATCACTTACTATTAGATATTCTCTCAACAATTAAATGGGAACAAGACTTCATTATTAGCAAAATAAATTATTTGGGGTTCAAATTTGGGAGACAATATATTCTTTGGCCTGTAAAACTGACTCTAGCCTTGGCAGGTCTATCAAGGTAGTTCCTTAAATGTACCTTACTTCTGTGTAAACTAGAATAAACTTACTATTTATAGTAAAAAAAAGGAATCACCTAAATAATAGCAACTTTAGTATAGCATTCTCTATAAAGTAAACAAGGAATAGGAAGCCGTAAAACAAAAGCTTCTAATCTGAGATTCGTAAACTTGTCTCTTTTAAAAATAATAGCTGAATTTCAATATAATGGGTTTCCTTTGTAATACTAAGTGTTTCATTTTATGCTTTTCAAAACGTTATACTAAAAAGGGCCCCATAGGCTTAAGCAGACCAAGGAAGGAATCAACCACACACACATACACAGACACAGTCACAGACACTCACACACACACACACACACACACACACACACACACACACACACACACACACATTCACATATACAGAATTGCTCTGAAGACTTTGTGGGAGCCCAAAGACTGTATATGAAACATGTGCTCATAGTACAGGAAACCAAAACTAGTAGTCACAAATAATATCACCTAACACTTTAATACCACACCAACTAAACTCCTTCTGTAGTTCCTTATTTCATATGGCATTGACTTTAGCTTCCCAAAAAGGCTAGGCTGCAAGTGCTTCATGTGTGCATCCTGTGAAAGACTGCATGTCTGCAATCCAAATTCAAAGAGCCTCATTACTAGGATGTTGCCTGGCAACATTCAAAGGACCGTCTACTAAGTCATAGAGGGACAATGTCTGTGTCTGTGATGAGTGCCTATCCCAAAGAAACTATGAATCTTTGATAACTCATTAAATGTAACTTTTATAAAAACAAAAAAACGAATACAATCTCCTAGCGACTATCTATTAGTTTGAATTTAACAGGCAAAGAATAACCATTTCCATTTTCCTGTTTGATGTCAAGAACATGGCAGATGCATAAGCACTAGAAAGATGCCCCTAGATTAGTATTGCCTTATTTAAAGGATAATTCTCAAACTTCACAGTAGTCCAGGCAACTATCCAATTGGTAAGGAAATGTAGTGACTACCTTAAAATCATATTGTGTTCTATTTTGGTGTTTATTAAATATAATGATACTCTGTAAAACAAGCACAATTTCTTTAAACAATTACCATCTATATCGGAGCCCAGAATATAAAAAGAAATAGGGACAAAGTACCAAACATCCATGACTATATTATATTTCAAATTAGGAAGAGCAAAATTTCAGCTTCAAAAGGCAAACAAATAGGAATAAAATACCAATTTAGTTAAAGTTCTCATCACCTCTAGCCTATACTATTAAAATGGTCTAATTGATGTTCTTGCTTAAGTGAAGATTTTCCCTTCTCCCTCCATTCCACTTACCACATAGCTGCCAATATTATTTTCCTTATGCACAGATATGACTAACTCTTATACCTTCTTGCTTCTAACACAGACCACTGTCATTTAAAGAGACCATGCCCAAAGTATAGCTGAACAAAAGCAAGAACAAAGCCTTTAAGTGTTAATCATAAAGTACGACATTTGGAGATCCAGGGTCAGTTAGTTCTATTTACATTTGTGGAGGGGGCAGGCATAAGGTTTATATTAAGCTGTTATTTAAAAATCTTGAACATTAGTGAGAAACTTAGCATAACGTGATCTTAAACTTGGAAGGGAGCTTTGAAGTTAACTCATTTCTGTTTGATGTTAAGAAAGTATCCTCTGTAAAATATGTGTGTGTAATTTTTTAAAGTTCCCTGTGCAACTAGTCTAAAAAGTAGTTATTCAAATTTTGCTTGAACATGTACAATATCAGTTGAGAATTCACTGTCTTATCACACTACCCATTCTCTAATTGGTAGAAAGTTCCTGCTAAATTAGACTCACTGTAACTTCCATCCTTTTTTTTTCTACTCATGATTTCTAGATATCTAACTTCACCTAGGGAATTGGATTTCTTTAAATCCTATATTAAATTAAAGGCTTATTAGGATTTATAGGAAATAGATGTGAGTTCCACAGGATAGGAAGGAAGAGAAGGGTTGTAATTTTCACTGATAGTTGGAAGTATTCTTACTATTTAGATCACAGATCCTTCTAAGAATCTTAGTAAGTAATTTAATACTTTTGTTTAGACCTTCTTTAAGTCATGGATCATTCAACTCATTCTTTTTATCTTCCTCAGCACTAACGGTGTCTTGTACATAGCAGTCATTTAATAAACATCAGTTGTTTGAAGATTTTTTTCTAGAATTTCTAAAGTTAATGTAATTCGAATTTATCAGTTAACCAAAGCTACAGAAAGTCTATGAGATTGTTTGTATATATTTGTTATCTCTCCCATTAGATTGTGAACTCCTTGAGATCAGGGACTGTCTTTTGCCTCTTTTTTAAATCCCCAGTGCTTAGCACAATGCTTGACATATAATAGGTACTTAAAAATGTTTATTGTTAGATAATGTCATATGTCCAACTGGAAGCATTACATCTTAATTTCAAGCCAAGGACCTTATTTATAAATTTCCTAACTACTTGTTTCCAAAACCCAACTTTTTAATATGATCTAGATATTATACTGGGCAGATAGAATATAGAATTACAATATCTACTTCCTCTTCTCACTCTAGAGCTCCAACAATGCTAAAACAAATATACCTTAATGGGGGCAGCTAAGTGGCTCAGCAGATAGAGTATCAGCCCTGGAGTCATCAGGACCTGAGTTCAAATCTGGCCTCAGACAGTACATACATATTAGCCGTGTGACCCTGGGCAAGTCACTTAATACCTGATTGCCTTGCATATATATATATACATATATATATACATATACATATATATGTGTATATATATATGTATACATATATGTGTGTATATATATATATACGTATACGTATATGTGTGTGTTTATATATATATATATAAACACACACAAATATTTATGTGTGTGTGTATAATTTATCCCTCAAAGAGGTAGACATTTTTTTTTTTTGCTAAGGGTACCAGAAAAGTATTAATATTTACGGGGAAGCAGAGGTGGGATATTTGGGATTGCCCTGGGTAATCTTTGATGTCCCTTCCTACTCTAACGGCTTTTCATTCAGATGCTGAATTAGCCCTCAAAACACAATTATTCAATACATAAAACTCAAGATATAAGAGACTGGATTTCCTTTGGACTGCTGAGGATTCCCTAAAGCTCTCATAGCACATGAGTAAGGATTGGGGTTTCTGTTCTACTCTAAAAGCCCTAAAGGAGCCTTTGCCCATGACAAGGCAAAACTACAGAATCTTGCAATTGTCAGAAATTCCCAGCATTTTGTGAACATGTAGGATCAAAACAAGATCACTAGGGTAATTCCCTCCTAGCAATGATGATTCTGCCAATAAACAATTGGTTGGACTGCCAAAGAACTTCAACAAAGGGACAGTTAAATGACACTAAGCTTTTGTCAACATCTCTTTCTCTTAGCTACCCTAACAAAAAAAAATAATTCTTCAGATTACGTTAGTCTTAGCTGAAAAAAAAATGGTAGACTTGAGAATCAGTTTCCATATTCCCAAGTTACCCTCAGTACCTTTGATATGAGTTCTATCAATTCACACATCAAAATAAAAAAAAACCTTTTAAAAAAACATGTCAACAATACCTATGTTTTGAAATTTTTTAAATAGTTGTCATCATGCAAATTAAACATGTGGATCTGGGACTGTTTTTTTTTTTTGTTTTCCTTTTTTTTTTTTTTCTCATGGATACACACATTCCTGGAGAGACAGTTCTGACAAATCATTAGATGCCTGCAATAGTCCAATTAAAACAGTTCAAATTTGAGAAAACATAGCCCTAAATGGGTTTGTTTCTTAGAGACTATACTAAATGAATATGAGTCTAAGCTTCAAAGTTCTCTCCAAATGTACTTGAGAAAATTTCATTGATTTCCTATTTTTTTTTGCTTTCTGTTGGTTTTTTATATTTATTTATTTTCAGTTTTCAACATTCATTTCCATAAGATTTAAATTTTCTCCCCTTCTCTCCCCCATCCCAAGACAGCTTGCAATCTGATATGTGCTCCACACATGCTTTCCTATCATTTGTTTTTGCAGGGGGAAGGCAGGGCAATTAGGTTAAGTGACTTGCCCAAGATCACACAGCCATTAAGTGTGTCAAGTGTCTGAGGCCAAATTTGAACTCAGGTCCTCCTGACTCCAGGGCTGGTGCTCTACTCACTGTGCCACCTAGGTGCCCCATATGCTTTCCCATTAAACACATTTTCACATTAGTCATGTTGCATAGAAGAATTATAAGAAATGGGAGAAACCATGAGAAAGAAAACAAAACAAAACAAAAGAGAAAAGAGTCTGCTTCACTCTGCATTTCTTTCTCTGGATGTGGATGGAATTTTCCATCATGAATCCTTTGGAAAAGTTTTAGGTCCTTGAATTGCTGAGAAGGGCTACGTCCACCAAATCAGCCCTCACACAGTGTGGCCATTACTGTGAACAATGTTCTCCTGGTTCTGCTCACTTCACTCAGCATCAGTTCATACAAGTCTTTTCAGGTTTTTCTGAAGTCCACCTGCTCATCATTTCTTATAGCACAATAGTATTCAATTACATTCATATACCACAACTTGTTCAGTCATCTTTAGTTGACAGGCATCCCCTTGATTTCCAGTTCTTGGCCACCACAAAAAGAGCTGCTATAAATATTTTTGTACATGTGGGACCTTTTCCAATTTTTATGATCTCTTTGGGATAGAGCCCTAGAAGTGCTATAGCTGGGTCAAAGGGTATGCATGTTTTTATAGCCCTTTGGGCATAGTTCCAAATTGTTCTCCAGAATGGTTGGATCAGCTCATAGCTCCACCAACAAAACTGGAGCTGGAGAAGATGTGGGAAAGATTTTTATTCTTTTTATGTCATCATACAAACCTCCCATCAGCAGGTAAAAAGCAAATAGTTTTCAATTTCATAAGTCCAGCCCTTGTCTCTTCACAGCCATTGTGGCTTTGTAATTTGATTGCAAACTTCTCACTTTTAAAATAAAAATAAGGAGCTAGACACTGAATTTAGACTTACCACAAAATATAGGACCACTAGCTTTTGGTCATTATATAAATCGCAAAGCCTTGAAATGGACACATTTCTGAAAATCATCTGATGTCATTACATTAATGATTAATGGTGTCTCAGAAAATTCAGATCCAAGCTACAGCTAGGGCAGAAAGTAGTGCGTAAATACTTTGGTAGATGGCACAAATGTAACAGTTCGTGTTGTTATTATTATTTTATTTATTAATAATAAATTATTACTTATTAAATATTAAAATAATCTTTGAAATGATTATCCACTTCGTGTGAAAATGATCCTTCTCTAACAGGTAATGTATGCTACTTCTACAATAATCTTGATCATGTGGAATTGTTATTATATGATTATCAACCTCAACTCCCCTGAGGCAGGGAGAGAGAAGGAAGAATGGACATGTAAGGAAATATTTCAAGAGATCAAGGGAAGAAGAAAATGAGGGCGGCAATCTGAGAATAGCAAAAACTAAGACGTTCATTTAGCTCAGAGTCAACATTTCCCTCAACTTAACTGCACAAATCAACTGAAGCTAGAGCTTGTGTAAGTCCAGAAAATGGAACTTTACAGGCCTGATCAAGGGAGCAGAATCTCAAACAGGAGGTCAAGTGTAGTTTGGGTCCAACACTTATACACAGCTGCTCCCAAGGAAACAAGCTAAAAATTGGCAGTCACTGAGACACGTAGTATCTGGCCTGATCTAGGCAAAAAATAAGAAGTAAAGAAACCAGGCATCATCTAAAGAACAGAAGCAGCTCTAGCAATCACTGGTGAATATGCTTTCAGACAAACTAAGCAGGGCTAAGGGAAACCAGTTAAAGGTAAGCTATGAGTTTCAAGGACTGGATGAATTGAAAGCTTCAAGATAGTAAAGGAAGATAATAGAAAGTTAGTAGAACAAGCTTTGATTCCTTTGTTGGTCAGAAGAGGAAAAGCATTTCTTCAAAATCTAGAGTGATGTCAATTGTAGTGTCAGATATAGTCTAGATGTTGGCTGGGTTTTGTTACTTTTTTAAACCTTAGTCACAAGGAAAGGTACTCTGGGTATGGGAGGAATAGGAGTACAGAATAAGAGAAAATGGAATAAAACTTTAAAGACTTGAAATTCTAGCCAAACCAAGGGCAAAATAGTAACAACCACCAGAAATATATGCTACTATTTATTTTATATTTCATTTTCTGTGACTATGGTCCAGGTGGCTAAAATTACTGTTTTTAAAATTACTGTTAAAATAACTGAGTAAAAAACATTGGGATTCAAGGTCATCTTCCATAGGTTTCTGGAAAACATTTTCAGGACAACTCTAATAACAGACAGGTCTATGGGGATGATATGCATTTTGTTTTTCTTTTCCAAAATAATTTTGATTTCTTTCACCAAGTTGCTAAATTTTGAAAAAGTGCATTCTGTATAGTTTGGAGATTATGAGTACTCAGTATGGCAACATCTGTTTAAAATTTTCTTAACCCATTTTGAAGATAAATGTTCTTTTAAAGATCAATTTTAACCCACAACACTGTTTTGATGTCCATTATTAATACATCTATATTTGATAGGCAAGAATATGACTGAGGTGAAGTGACTTGGCCAAGGCCATACAGCTAGTAACTAAGATTGATGGGATGGAAACTTAGGTGTTCTAGTCCTAAATCCAATCTTCTTCCATTGTACTGATGATTCTACTTTTTAGCATTGACCTAGGGTTTCCTTTTTCTGTTACACTGAGGTTAACGGTAACCTAACTTAGAGACATGGTCAGGCTGGTACAATGCTACTGGGGTGAGTACAGTGCTACCTGAGCACATGTGAACATATGAAAGAGTGTGTATCTGATAACATTCTAAAACTAAACAGAAATATATGTGTGTGATATTTACACACAAACACACACACATATAATTACCATTCACTATTTTATATTCTCTACTATTGCCATGGAGAAGTAAGAACAAGCACTTGCACTGGTACGTTTTTTTATCTGTGGATCCACTGATTTAAACATTTTGGTCAAAATAATTATCCTATTCCCACCTCACCCCAGTCCATGAAAGGCTTTTGAAGGCTAGTGAACACTTTCGTGGGTAAACATGCATTTATTCTGAAAAAGTCTGATTCAGGGGTGTTAATGTTCTAAGTAAGTTGTAGAATGCAAAAGAATAGTCTGGCCTATGGCCATGGAAACATAGCAGATGGTTACGGAAATTTAGTGTCTGGTACTAAGGCTTTGTAATATAATCCTTCAAAGCTCTGTGATTTTGACACTAGCTACTCTCCCTCCTCAACTCCTTTCAGAATCCTGTTCTTTCAAGCCTCAGATCAGCTGCTACCACCTCTGTCTACTGAACTCTATCTGAGCCTTTGCAATTGATAGTTTTTCTTTCCCTTCTGTATTCCTATTACTCAATCAACAGACTTTATTAGGAATCCACTGGGGACTACACACTGAGCTAAGTGGTAAAAATACAAAAATAGAGGTGAAAGCCTCTGCCCTCAAGGGTGTCACATTATATAGTGAGAGGGAGATGACACAGCCTGTGAATATATAAATTAATACAGAATTTAAACATATAAAATTATGGTTGATTTCTTTGAGGCCTTCTCCTCCTTTCCCCCTGTTCCTGACCAAGTTCAAATGACCTCAGATTTAATATAAGATATTTAGCTTTTAATCTTTACGAGTTATTAACATCTGGCAATCCCTTTAGAATATTTGACTACTTTCTGTGAAGGAATCATAAGTGGTTATCCCACTAGATCAGAGAAAATAGAAATGGCCTTGGGTCAGTTGGTGAGTTAGGATGGAACTATGTGAAGGAGAGCCTGGGGTGGGAAAAGAGGGAAGAAGAAGCTTCATCTCTTCCATACTCCCATTCTCTATAGTGTTTGGCAGTTTGAAGTGTCATGGTTTTAGAGAATTTGATCTTAATTGAGTAAGAGGAGACAAACACTGCAGGCAGATATGAATACAGAAAAGCCATCACTCATAGAAGAAGCAGGATTAATCAGGACACCTTGAAAGAGAGAGAGAGAGAGAGAGAGAGAGAGAGAGAGAGAGAGAGAGAGAGAGAGAGAGAGAGACTTGTCTTTGGATTTAAGTGAGCTTGCTCTGGCATTGAGTTATCTATGAAAAGAAACATCTCAGTAATTGACCTGAATAACCCAACTAGGCTGAAATTACTGGGAGTTAAATGAAGAGTCTGTGAAGACAGGACTTCTTTGGCAAGTAATACCAGAAATTGTGAACTGCCGTTGCCACGTGTATATCCTATACATCTGCCTCTCTCCCTATTTTTTAATCCAACTTTAAGTCCACTCTCCCATCAGTGGGATTGTCCCCCTTGATTCACTCTCAGAAAGATATTCATACCTCATCAAGAGTATAAACACATTTTTTTACAGTTTAACATTCCAGGATCCCTCCACTTTTCTATGATTATGCCTGTCAAAGACTAATTCCCTTACATACAAATATACACAAGGTAATATTTTGGAGGATGCCTTCCCATATACAGGATGAGGAAAGGCATAGGATAGGAGGAAGAGTTTGAGATAAGTTATGAAGGAAAACATGTACCTGAAGTGGTAGAAGTGAGGAGAGGGTACATTTCAAGCATATATAATAGCTTGTGGAAAAACAAAGAGATGGGAGATGGAATAACAAGACAGGAGATTAGGTTGTGAAGAGCCTTAAATGACAGAGATGCATAAATTGGATCTTAGAGGTAACAGAAAGCCATTGGTGGGACCACATAAACAGAACTGTAAAATCATTTTGGAAACTGTGATTCAGAGGTTTACAAACACTGTATTCTGATACTTTGACTCAATCAGAAAACATTCTTGCCCAAAGAGTGGGACCTAAACCAAAGTGAAGTATTTTTAATCCTACCCTTATGGAACATAAGTTCCTTGAGAACACTTCTTTGTATGTCCATTTCCTAGTACAAAGGTGTTTAATATATAATTTTATTAAATTTAAAGCCAGCTCTTCTATAATTTGAGTATATAATCTTCTTGTTGTTGAGTTGTTTCAATCATGTCGAACTCTCTGGGACCTCATTTTGGGTTTTCTCTGTAAATATACTTTGAGTGTTTTGTCATTTCCTTCTCCAGCTCATTTTACATATGAGGAAACTGAGGCAAAAATATTAAGCGACTTGCCCACAGTCACAAAACTAATAAGTGTCTGAGGCCAGATTTGGTCTCAGGAAGAGAGATCTTCCTGGATCCAAACCCAGCACTCTACCCACTATGCCACCTAGATGGTTGTAGCTATAACCTGCTCTATCTCTAGGTTCATCCTCTGAACGAAATCTTGCCTTTGATTATTACATCTTGGCCATGTAATTTAACTTTCTTGGGCCTTAATTTCCTCATCTATGTAACCAAGGGGTCTGAAGTCTCAGCCTTAGATATATTATCATCTCCCACTTGGTAGGATGTGTCAGTTTGTGCAATGATGATACAACTTTCAGAAGTCAATATCCCTTTCATACTTAGATGCCAGCTAGCTAATAATGATGACAATAACAATAACTAGTGTTTATATAGTACTTTAAGATACATATCATTTTATATATGAAATCTCGTTTGATTCTCATAGCATCCTTGAAAGGAAGGTCCTATGATTACCCACATTTTATTGATGAAGAAACTGAGCATTGTCTAAAGCAGTGAGAGGTTAATGACTTCCCCAGAATAATAGTTAGTACCTGTCAGAAGTGATATTTGACTAATCTTCCTGGTTTCAAAGCCAGCTTTCCATTGGTTATGCTATTCTATATTCATGAAAAAGAAAAAGTCTGTAAAATTCAGCTCTTGTAAATTTTCTAGAAAGATCCAAAATGTAGAGAACAAGAAGGATTAAGTAAAAATGGTAAGATTTGTTATTTCAATATACTTTGTTGAGTAAAAAATGAATAAGTTGTTGCAGCTTGTTGCCAAGAACACTAGTTCTACCATTTTTGTTAGTTTTGTTTATTTTTCACTTTTGTAGTATTTGAGAGATATCTCTAAACATCGTCCTAAAGTACTTCTTCCAATAGGCATCCAGCACTTTGTTCAGTAGACTGGAGTAGAGATAGAGAAGCATGGGTCAAGGATGCAGGAAAAAAAAAAAAACTTAAGTAGTAGCATTTCTGAATTTCTGAGTCTGGGAGATCTTAAACTCAATCCAAGTGCAGGAAGAGATGGCATTGATTTCTTATATTTAGTATCTTCCATGAGGTAACTACCCATACTCAATGTGCAAGATGTTTCCTGCTTTTTTCTGTATTACTAGGAACACATCAGCATAATTGACTATCTAGGAAGGGTACTTCTGAAGCTGGTATCTTATAGCATCCATCTTGTGCATCTCTCTCTTTAGTCATTCAAACACTGTTATAATACTCTCTCATTGAAACAGATCATATGCTATACTTTAGGCTGCCAATCAGGATTGTACATTTTCTTTATCTCCTACTATTTCACAAAGTAACCCTTCCCAATCTATTAACCATTCTTGAATTTTCTCACAATGTGTATATTTGTGTGTGTGTGTGTGTGTGTGTGTGTGTGTGTGTGTTCAGGTTCCCCTCCCGCCCCCACCACCACACCTACTGTTTTCCAAAGATCCTCCTTACCCACTCCTCTTGGATTCTCCAAATTCTACTTCTGTTTCAGGGTACCACTCAAACTCTACCTCAAATCCTTCATTAATCAGAAGATCACAGAACATATATTTCAAGCTAGAAGCAACTCCCAGAGTCATCTAGTTATCTCTCCAATATTAAAGATAAAGAAGGAATGGCTGACAGGGATTCAGTGACTTGCCCAATGTCATGCAGGTAGCATGTGGCAGAGCAGGGATTCCAAAACAAGGAATAGGCTCAGAGTGTTAAGGATTCAGTGACAGAAAGGATCTTCCAGGTCATAGAGTCCAACTTCCTTATTTTATAATCAAAGATACTGAGACTCAGAAGTCAGTCAATGAGAATTTATTTAAGATCTACTTTGTATGAGGCACTATGGTAAGCACCAGAGATAACAGAGATAAAAGTGAAATAGTCCCTTACTTCAAAGAACTCCTAGTCTAATGAGGGAGATGTGTAGATATTACATGTGTGAGTCAGCAAGACACAGGTGAGGGGCAGCATGGTGCATTAAATAGAGCACTAGATTTGGAATAAGGAAGACCTGACGTTTAAATTTTGCCTCAAATACTAATTAGTTGTGTGTCCTTGGAAAATTCACTTATCTTCTCTGGATCTCAGTTTCCTTATCTGTAAAATGAAAGGTTTGGACTAGAAGACCCTGAAAGTCATTTCAAGCTCAATATCATGAATAGATATACATGCACATGCATAGATTTAAATATACATATATTTGTTTCATGTTTACACATGTACATAGGTTCGCAAATATATAAAATGTCTAAAAGTTAGTTTTTGGAGGGACATTATTAGCAACTAGGGAAATCAGAAAAATCTTTATTTAGAAGATGACTACAGGGCTGATTTTAAAGGAAAACAGGGATTCCATAAGGGAAAGGTAGGAGGGGGGCCTGTAATGGCAAGTAAAGTGGGACTTTTGTTGTCTTTTGTTCTGGAGTGCTTCTCAGCACATAAAGCAATCAGGTGCTTTTGAGTCTTGCCTTTGTTTGAATCAAGCAAGTAAAGTGGGACTTTTTGTTGTATTTTGTTTTGGAGTGCTTCTTGTACTAAGGCAATTAAGTGCCTTTGATGAGTCATGCCTTTAGGTAAAAGGGAGAGAAAGTGGGTAAGTAAATCTTGAACATGGAGTGCAAGGAAGGGAATAATCTGAAAGAGTGGAAAGTAGCATGCCCAAAGATCTCTAAAACAGCACATACCCTTTGATCCAGCAATAGCACTAATAGGTCTACATCCTAAAGAAATCATAAAAAAGGAAAAGGACCCACATGTACAAAAATATTTATAGCAGCTATTTATGTGGTGGCAAAGAATTGGAAATTGGGGGGGGGGGATGTCCATCAATTGGGGAATGGCTGAAGAAGTTGTGGTATATGAATGTAAAGGAATGCTATTGTTCTATAAGAAATGATGAGCAGGTGGATTTCAGAAAAACCCAGAAAAACTTGCATGAACTGATGCTGAGTGAAGTGAGCAGAAACAAGAGAACATCATACACAGTAACAGAAACTTTGTGCAATGATCAACTATGATGGGCTTATATCTTCTCAGCAATACAGTGATTCAGGTTAATTCCAGAAGACTCACAATGGAAAATGCTATCCACATCCAGAGAAAGAATTAGAGTCTGAATGCATATTGAAGCATACTATTTTCACTTTTTTCTTGTTTTTTTTTTTTCTTTTTTGTTCTGATTCTTCTTTCACAACATGATTAATATGGAAATGTATTTAACATGATAGTACATAAAGAGTGGAAATCAGCAAGATGCCAGTAAGTGACTTATCCAAATTCCCACAGATTGTAATGATAACATTTATGATTTGGACCCAGGACCTCTAACTCCAGATCTAGGACTCTTTCAATCACACCAATCTGATCAGCTCACAGATATTTATCATGCATCTCCTCTGGACATCTATTTTGTAAAGTTATTTGACTATTTATCTTTCTTTTAGCTTTGTATGGGTATGTTTTGCTTTAACTAAGGCTTGAAAACTGGTGCTTTGTTCAAAAGATTTTAAATCTATATAGTAGAAAACTTAACACATGCCATTATAATAACTCATTCCCTATCCTACTCAACAAAATATCTTAATTCTCAAATTATTTTTATCCCATGCTTTATAAAATTGATTTAATTTAATAGACTTGAATTGAATTCGTAGGATCAAATTTGGGATTGAAATATTAATTTTCACTCATTTCCTTGTTAAACTATATAAATAAACAAATGATTTAAAACTGTATACTCTACTCAGATACTTTATTTGGGAACTAGTACAGTGTAAACATTCGTGCCTCGGTCTAGAAAAGAGAATGAATCTATATCCAAATTGAATTGGGATAAAGTGATTTGGCAATTTGTAAATCAACTTCAGATCATCATATGGTAGAGAAAAACACTGTAGTAAGAGACAGAAAACTTGAGTTAGACCACCAGCTCTGACATTAACTGACTATATGACCTTGAACAAAATCAATTTATGTCTCTAAACCTGTTTCCTCATCCGTAAAATAAGAAAGTTGGTTTAGACTAGTGGGTCTCAAACTTTTTGTTCTCAGAATCTCCTTATACTTCTAGAAATTATTGATGCACTCTTAAAGTTTTTGTTTATGTGGTTTATATCTAACTTGAAATTGTGGAGTTGTCAACTGGGAAATGGTTGAACAAGTTGTGCTATATAATTGTGATGACATAGTACTGTGTCATAAGAAATGATAAGCTTGAAGATCTTAGAAAAACATGGACAGATATGCATGAAATAATGAAGAGTGAAAAGACCCAAGAGAATGTTATATAGAGTAACATCAATATTGTTCTTTTTAATTTTTTTTTAAATTTTAGACTTAAATACTAGAAAATACATAATATAGAAGAAAAAGAAACATTATAAACTTAAATATAAAATAAGAAAAAAACATGACATGTGTGCAGCAGAATGTAAAGAGAATTTAAAATATATAACAATAAATTTCCATTTCAAGAAAGAGTACGTAATAAATACCAATCATTGTGCTGAGAGCTGTCCATCTTTGCTTCCTGGTAAGTTTTCTTTTGTTCTCTGCTGTACATTTTTTCCTTTGTTCTTTCCCCCGCTTTCCCTCATCCATCAAAACTGTTTTAAGAACAACTTTGAACAAATAAGCAATTTTGACTATTAGAAATATTCAAATTAACTACAAAGGACATTTGAAGGATGCTATGTGCATCCAGAGGGTGGAAAACCTGAGAAATGGAAGTATGTATAGAATGATTATATGTGTGTTTATGTATGTATGTATATATATATACATACACATATATATGTATATATATATATATTTGTGTAGATAGATGAGAGAGAGAGAGAGAGAGAGAGAGAGAGAGAGAGAGAGAGAGAGAGAAAGAGGGAGGGAAAAAAGAAATTTACATGATAACTTTATTATATATTTAAAATGGAATAGCAAGTTGTACATAACAAATTTGCAGTTTCATGTGCATCATCTGCTTTATTATACTATGTTATGGGAATAATTGCTTTATTCCATAAATTAAAAAGTAAATAAAGTTTTTAAAAAATGAGATATTGGAAATTAAATATCTTAGTATTATTGTAGAAAACAGTTTTGCCTTTGTAAACCCCTGAAAGGGTCTCTGGACACTCAGGGTTCCTCAGATTACTTTGACACCTTTTGATGACTATAGAATTAATTGGATTTAGAGCTGAAAAGCATCTCAGAAACTACTTACTATGACTTCCTCATTGTACAAAGGAGGCAACTGAAGGTCAAAGGAATAACTTTCCCAAAAGCATAAGGCAGGAGAAAAAAAGCTGAACCAGGATTAGAGTCAAGGACTTCTGATTAGACTCAATGCTCAGTACCCTCCCCAATACACTATGATGGCAATGTTTTAAGATTCCTTCCATCTCTAGGTACTTTTATTAAGAACTTCCAAAAGTTTTACAATGTATTTGAAGTATATAACTCAGGTTTTCCTAACTCCAGATCCAGCTACATCTTCTAGCTATTTGACATTACTTCCTACCTAATCTATTTACCCATCTACCCTTCTATCTAATATCTATTTTCTTCTTCCTCACTTTATTTGACTCAATAATCTAGAATTCTCCCTAATTTACATTTCATAGTTTCTCCTAGTTTGAAATGTCCATAACTTTGGTTCTATGGCACAGTCTACAATGAAGGTCATACAAGGGTAATTCAGAGGTGGTGATTTTAAAAACTGTGGTTCATACAGAATTTGCATAGACTTCAAAACAGGGAAGAGCTATTTCAGAGAATAAAAACCAAAAATATAAAGAATTCATGCTCTTCAGAACTCCCTTCCTCTTCACCACATTCCTTTTCTACTTCCCTCTTATCCACAAGGGCAACGTCAAGGCCAGGGCTTCCAAAATATAATGCAGCAAGTGATATAATGCTACAGGAACTCACTGCATTTTATTATGGGAGAACTTAGGGAAAATACCACCCTCTTCTCTCTTCTCTCCCCATGGCTGGGCCTTATTACATTCTTCCAGGCATAATGTAAGGAGAGGGGAAGGCACACTGTCAAGGGATCTGTTCACAGAAAACAGACATTCCTCAAATAAGTCCATGTCCCAGATATTCAGGTAGCAGGTAAGTTTGCTAACCCTTCTGAAGCCAGCCCTCCCTCTGAGTTTAGGCCTCAATATAAAATAGCTGGCAAATAGTTGTTCTTAAAGCAAAAGTGTGACAATGACATGTCATGTCTTACTTCTCAAGGATCTTGAGTGGCTCCAGTGTCATCAAGGATATGACACAAACTCCCCCATTGCCCTTTAAAGCCCTTCACAGTGTTTTTCCAGCTTACTTTTCCAGGATTATTGCATGTTAATCACTTTTGCACACTCAATACAGTCAAACCAATCTGGAATACTTGCAAATGGTGGTAAAAGACATTCCACAGAGAGTACACACACTGTGTATCTTTCCTGAAACAATTTCCTTCTTGTCTGCTTCTTAGAATCTCTAGGTTCCTTTTAAGGATAAGCTAAAGTGCTACCACCTACACAGGTTCTTTCTTGATTTCTCTGTTTGTTAATATCCTGACACCTCTCTCCCACCATGAAATAAATCACTTTCTATTATGCATATCGTACTTAGTACTATGTGTACATGCTGCACACATCCAACAGAATTTCTGTTTTGTCTTTGATCTATTCTTAGCACATCCTGGGCACACAGTAGAAAAGTTCCTACTTTGCTTATGGATGAATGGATGCATAGATAGATGGATCAAAAAATAATTGATAATTGGATGAATGTCAAACGAGGGAACAGTAAAGAAGTTCAAAGAAAGTCCATAGGAATATGCATAGCAATGAACAGGGAAAGATTAATGAAAGCATTGGCACATTTGAAGGAGGACTGAAGGTTTTCCCTCCCCACTGTTTGCATTTAATGGTCAAAATTAGGTTTTTTCTTTTAATTTTCCAGGAAAGAAATGATGTTTTTATATTCCATCTGCCAGTACTCATCTAAAAACCTGGAGTTTATAGTGGCCCATTGACTTTGGTGACAGTTTTGTCTCTGTAAACTCTGTTGTACTTATTACATCAAAGCTTTAATAAAATCAGATGCTATAATTATCATGCATATCCTTCACCCACGAATCAAAATATATTATGTAAAAAATTCAAATTAGATTTGAGCTTTGTTGTAACAAAGATGCACATACAGTTAATGAGACAATATGACATTTGTATTTGCATATTATATTAGTCAGGTTTGGTGCAACATTTACACAATTACCATATTCCGTGCTGGTTTTTATAATTAAAATGAATGTGTTATTTGAAATTATATTCAACAAAAAAACTGCCTTTTTACAATATTTAGAACACTACTACATGAAGAAGTCAAAGATAAGGGAAACTGTCCTAAACTTATCCCAGGACATTTTGGCATTGTTTTTTAGACTATGTGGTCTCTGTAATTGTAAGTGATAATGGCAGTAAGCCCAGTTCTCCTTCACATCCATTTACAAAGTGGGACCACGGTGGAAGTAGGTATTAATAAATAACATTTTCATTGTTTCATTTAAAACCACATAAATATCCTCATGTAAAAGAGGAAAGAATAATTTCCTTCCTTATAGGTAAGAAATACAATTTCTATTTAAATTTATTTATTTAACATATTTGGTTTTCAGCACTGATTTTCACATTACAAATTTTCTCCCCATTTCTACCCTCCCCCCCCACTCCAAGATGGCTTATATTCTGGTTGCCCTGTTCCCCAGTCAGCCCTCCCCTCTATCACCCCCCCTCCCCTCTCATCCCCTTTTCCCTTCCTTTCTTGTAGGGCAAGATAAATTTCTACGCCCCATCGCCTGTGTATCTTATTTTTTAGTTGCATACAAAAACTTTTTTTGTTTTTGAACATCTGATTTTAAAACTTTGAGTTCCAAATTCCCTTCCCTCTTCCCTTCCCACCCACCCTCCCTAAGAAGTTGAGCAATTCAACCTAGGCCACACATGTATTATTATGTATAACCCTTCCACAATATTCATGTTGTGAAAGGCTAACTACATTTTGCTCCTTCCCAACCCATCCCGCTTTATTGAATTTTCTTCCTTGACCCTGTCCCCTTTCCAAAGTGTTTGTTTTGATTACCTCCACCCCCATCTGCCCTCCCCTCCATCACCCCCCCCTTTTCTTTTTTTTTATCTTCTTCCCTCTTCTTTCCTGTGGGGTAAGATACCCAACTGAGTATGTATGGTATTCCCTCCTCAGGCCAAATCTGATGAGAGCAAGGTTCACTCATTCCCCCCTCACCTGCCCTCTCCCCTCCTCCCACAGAACTGCTTCCTCTTGCCACCTTTATGCGAGATAATCCACCCCATTCTATCTCTCTCTATCTCCTTCTCTCAGTATGTTGCTCTCTAGTCCCTTAATTTCATTTTATTTCTTTTAGATATCTTCCCTTCATCTTCAACTCACCCTGTGTCTGCTCTCTCTTTTACATATATATATATATGTATATATATAAAAACACACACATAAATATATATATACATACATATACATACATACACATGCATACATATACACATAGATACATACATACATACACATTCACTTATATATATATATACATAAACATATATATATGCATATTCCCTTCAACTACCCTAATACTGAGGTCTCATGAATCATACACATCATCTTTCCATGTAGGAATGTAAACAAAACAGTTCAACTTTAGTAAGTCCCTTGCAATTTCCGTTTCTTGATTACCTTTTCATGCTTCTCTTGATTCTTGTGTTTGAAAGTCAAATTTTCTATTCAGTTCTGGTCTTTTTACTGAGAAACCTTGAAAGTCCTCTATTTTATTGAAACTCCATATTTTGCCTTGGAACATGATACTCAGTTTTGCTGGGTAGGAGATTCTAGGTTTTAATCCTAGCTCCATTGACCTCCGGAATATCGCATTCCAAGCCCTTCAATCTCTTAATGTAGAAGCTGCCAGATCTTGGGTTATTCTGATTGGGTTTCCACAATATCAAATTGTTTCTTTCTGGCTGCTTGTAATATTTTCTCCTTGATCTGGGAGCTCTGGAATTTGGCGACAATATTCCTAGGAGATTTCTTTTTGGGATCTATTTGAGGAGGTGACCGATGGATTCTTTCAATTTCTATTTTGCCCTGTGGCTCTAGAATATCAGGGCAGTTCTCCTTGATAATTTCTTGAAAGATGGTATCTAGGCTCTTTTTTTGATCATGGCTTTCAGGTAGTCCAATAATTTTTAAATTATCTCTCCTGGATCTCTTTTCCAGGTCAGTGGTTTTTCCAAGGAGATATTTCATGTTGTCTTCCATTTTTTCATTCCTTTGGTTCTGTTTTATAATATCCTGATTTCTCATAAAGTCACTAGCTTCCACTTGCTCCAATCTAATTTTTAAAGTAGTATTTTCTTCAGTGGTCTTTTGGACCTCCTTTTCCATTTGGCTAATTCTGCCTTTCAAGGCATTCTTCTCCTCACTGGCTTTTTGGAGCTCTTTTGCCATTTGAGTTAGTCTGTTTTTTAAGGTGTTGTTTTCTTCAGTGTATTTTTCAGTATTTTTTTGGGTCTCCTTTAGCAAGTCATTGATTTGTTTTTCATGGTTTTCTCGCATCCTTCTCATTTCTCTTCCCAATTTTTCCTCTACTTCTCTAACTTGCTTTTCCAGCTCCTTTTTGAGCTCTTCCATGGCCTGGGACCAGTTCCTGTTTTTCTTGGAGGTTTCTGTTGTAGGCTCTTTGACTTTAGTAATTTCTTCTGTCTGTATGTTTTGGTCTTCTTTGTCAGCAAAGAAAGAATGCAGAGTCTGAGACTGAATCTCGGTGCGTTTTCGCTGCCTGGCCATAATCCCAGCCAACTAACTTGACCTTTGAGTTTTTCAGTGGGGTATGACTACAGAGTTCTATGTTCCACGTTTGGGGGGGAGGTGCCAGCTCTGCCACACCAGCACTGCTCCTTCCCCAAGGACCCCCAACCCGAACTGGGCTCAGATCTTCGGCAGGCTGTGCACCCCTGCTCTGATCCGCCACTTAATTCCTCCCACCAGGTGGGCCTGGAGCCTGAAGCAGCAGCAGCCGTAGCTGCCCCACCTCCGCTGCCCCCGGGGCTGGAAGCCGAACCGCGAACTCCTTCCACTCCCGCAGCTTTTCCCACTAACCTTCTCCGCAGTCCTTGGTGTTTGTGGGTTGAGAAGTCTCGTAACTGCCGCAGCTCACTGAATCAGGGTGCTAGGGCCCCCTCCGCCCGGCTTCTGGTCTGGATGGTCCATGCCGCTCAGGCTGGGCTCTGCTCCACTCCGTTCCCAGCTCCCAGCTCCCAGCTCCGAGCTCCGTGTGGGATAGACCTCACCCAGAGACCACCCAGGCTGTCCTGGGCTGGGGCCCTGCTTCCCTCTGCTGTTTTGTGGGTTCTGCCGTTCTAGAATTGGTTCAGAGCCATTTTTTAAAAGTTTTTGGAGGGTCTCCGTACGGAGCTCATACTATTTCCTGCTTACCAGTTGCCATCTTGGCTCCGCCCCCCTAAACCTAAGAAGTACAATTTCAATGCAGCTCCAGAAAAGGGAACATCAAAGAGAAGCTAAAGAGGGATGGCTCCATGTCATATCTTCTGTGTCAGAATCAGACTCCCTAAAAGTGTCCTCTGACTGAGAAATGAAAGTCATATAGCACTGGCTGGGTTTTCATTCAGAGGATCTGGGTTTGAATGCCTGCTCTACTACTTACTAGCTCTGTGATTTTAGGCAAGTCATTTGTGCAGCCATTCCTCAATTGATAGTCAACCTCCCCCTGCCTTTTTTTTCCCCTCTACAACAAAAGGTCTTCCTCCCTTCCTCTTTTTTCTTCCATCCTTCCATTTATTTTCCTTCCTTCTTTCCATTTTTCCTCCCTCTTTTCCTTCCTTCCTTCTTTTTTCTTTCCTCCTTTTCCTCTTTTTTCTCCTTCCTTCCTCTCTTGTTCCCTCCATTCCTTCAGTCCTTCTTTTCTTTCTTTTTTCCTCCTCATCTCTTTCTTTTTCTCCTTTCAATATCATCAATTACAAAATTGGGATAATAATTGCACCTACCTAAGAGGGTTGTAGTAAGGATCAAATGAAAAAAATTGAAAAATGATTAGGGAGCAGAGCCAAGATGACAGACAAAGGACAGAAACTAGCCTGAGCACTCCCCCAAGCCCCTCCAAACACCTTTAAATGATGCCATAAAACAATTCCTAGAGTACCAGGACAGGATGAAAAATTTCTCCAGCCAGAGACAACTTAGAAGGTCAGCAGGAAAGGTCTGTTGCACCTGGGTGAGATCGAGCACAGTACAGTGGCACCAGCACAGACCCAGCTCCAGCAAACCAGGAGCAGGCCTTGCAAGCCACTGAATCAGCAGCAACCAGTAGCTGCTCTTGGAGCTCTCAGCCCATTGATGATAAGTGGGTCAAACAATTGATTAGAAGGAACTTACAACTATCTCTTTGCTGGCACTGGGAGCAGGACTCTGTTGGTTTGCCTATATTCAGATCTGGGTTGCCATCCTCAGTGGCAGTCCCAGGGTTAGGAGGAGCACTAATACACTAGAGATCACAGCCAGAGTAGAGCAGGGACCCTCATCACAGTTCTAGGGCAGAAAAGAGTGCTTAAAAACCAGAGCACAGTCCAGGAGAGTAGTAAATGCACCTCTCCTTAAATGATACCACCTTGAAAAAACTGAAAACTAACAGGTCCCTAGAAGTAGCTACGAAAACAGGTGCACAAAACCCTTGAAACTTGATATAGTGCAGCCTCCACTCTGATAATACAGCCTTATTTTAACAAAGAATTAAAAGTTAAAAATCAAATTTTAAAGTTTAACAAAGAGTTAAAAGATATAGACTGGAAAAAATAAGCAAACAACAGGAAAAAATTCTCACCATAGAAAGTTATATGGTGACAAGGAAGCCAAAAACAACACACTCAGAAGACAAGAAAGTCAAAGCTCCAAGCCTCCAAGAAAAATATGAATTGGTCTCAGGTCATGGGAGAACTCAAAAAGGATTTTGAAAATCGTTAGAGATACTTGGGAAACTTGGGAAAAAAAATGAGAGTGGTTCAAAAAAATCATGGCAAAAAGAGTCAATAGCTTGGTAAAAGAGACACTCAAAAAATACTGATGAAAAAAGCACCTTAAAAACCAGACTAGCCCTTCCTCCCAGGGAGCCTCCTCCCGGTGAGCCTCCTCCCCGCAAGCCTCCTGCCGATGAGCATTGAGCGCCGCTGGGCTGGGCTCCCCGCAGCTTCTTCTCTCAGAACTCTCCGCCGCTTCCTCGTCTCCTCCCGTGTCCTTCGTGTCTCCAAGAAGCCGAAGAGAAGCCCGCGCCCGAGTGAAGCAGAGTTGGGAAGTGCCGCCGAGGCTGCCGCCTCCTCCGCCGAGGCCGCCGCCTTCTCCGCTGCCGCCACTGCTATGGTGAACGTGCCCAAGATTCGATGCACCTACTGCAAAAAGTGCAGCAAGCACCAGCTGCACAAGGTGACGCAGTACAGGAAGGGCAAGGACTTTCTGTACATGCAGGGCAAGCGGCGCCATGACCGCAAGCAGATTGGTTATGGCCGCCAGACTAAACCCATCTTCCGCAAAAAGGCCAAGACCACGGAGAAGATCGTGCTGAGACTTTAGTGCGTGGAGCCCAACTGCAGGTCCAAGAGGATGCTGCAAGCATTTGGAGCTAGGAGGAGACAAGAAGCGGAAGGCACAAGTGATCCAGTTCTCAGCTGCCTCTGGAGCACCTTTGGCTCCTGGGAGAGAAACCATTAAAATAATGAAGTTTGGCAAAACAAACAAACGAAAAAACAAAAACAAAAAACAGACTAGGCCAAATGGCAAAAGAGGTACAAAAATCCAATGAAGAGAAGCATGCCTTGAAAAGCAGAATTAGCCAAATAGGAAAAAGGGACATAAATATTCACTGAAGAAAAAAAAACCTCCTTAAAAAGTATAATTTCTGGGTGAGAAATATGAATGTGCTGTTGAGAAAGGGAAAGGGGAAGGTAGAATGAGGTAAATTATCTCACATAAAAGAGGCAAGAAAAAGTTTTTACAGTGGAGGAGAAGAGAGGGTAGGTGGGACATGGGAGTAAGTGAACCTTACTTTCATTAGAATTGGCTCAAAGAGGAAATAACATGTACACTCCATTAGGTATAGAAATCTGTCTTACCCTACAGCAAAGTAGGAGGGGAAGGGAAGAAGAGAATAGGGGTGGTGATAGAAGAGAGGGCAGATTGGGGAGGCATTAGTAAGAAGCAAAACACTTTTAAGGAGAGGCAGAGCAAAAGGAGAGAGAACATAGAATAAAGAGGAGAGTAGTACCGAGGGAAATACTTTTAGCAATTGTAACTGTGAAAACTTTTTTGAAGCTAGTTTCTGTGATAAAACCCTCCCTTTCTCAGATATGTCAAGAACTGAGTAAAATTTATAAAAATAAGATACATTTCCCAATTGATAAATGAGCAAAAGATAAGAACAGTTTTCAGATGAAGTAATCAAAACTATCTTTAGTCATATTAAAAAAAAATCTTTGCATCATTATTGATTGGAGAAATGCAAATTAAAGCAATTCTAAGGTACTATTTCATGCATATAAGATTGGCTAATGGGACAGAAATGGAAAATGACAAATGTTGGAGGGGGTGTGGGAAAAATGAGAAATTAATGCATCATTGGTGGAGTTGTGAACTGATTCTACCATTCTGTAGAGCAATGTGGACCTGTCCTCAAAGCACTATAAAACCATGCCATACTCTTTGACCTCAAAATATCACTACTAGGTTTGTATCCAAAAAGAGATTAAAAAATGAAAGGGAAAAGGACCTATATGAAAAAATGTATATTTATATTTATATATATTTATAACAGCTCTTTACTGGGGATAAAGAATTGGAAATTGAGGGGATGCCCATCAGTTTGGGAATGGCTGAATTAATTGTACTATATGATTGTGATGGAATACTATTGTGCTATAAAAATGACAAGCATGATGCTCAGATAAACCTTGAGTTACATGGGCTGATGCAAAGTGATATGTACTGTGTGGGAGGGGGAAGTGAATGGACATTTAATGAAATAGAGGACTTTCAAGCATTCTTTATGAAAAGACCAGAGCTGAATAGAAAATTTGACTTTCAAATACGAGAGTGAGAGAGAGAGAGAGCAGTGTGAATTGAATGTGAAGGGACGATATCTAAAGAGGCAAGAAAAAGCCTTTACAATGGAGGGGAAGAGGGGGGGAGATTAGAGGGAATGAGTGAACCTTACTCTCACAGGATTTGGCTTAAGGAGGGAATAACATACACAGTCAATTGGATATGAGAATCTGTCTTACCCTACAGGAAAGTAGGGAGGAAGGGAATGAGAGAGGGAGGGATGATAGAAGGGAGGGCAAAAAGGAGGAAGAGCTAATAAGAAACAAAGACTTTTGAGGAGAGACAAGGTCAAAGGAGAGAATAGAATAAATGGGGGACAGGATGGGATGGAGGGAAATATAGGCAGTCTTTCACAATGTGACTGTTATGGAAGTGTTTTGCATGACTACACATGTATAACCTATATTGTTGCTTGCCTTCTCAATGAGGGTTGTTGGGGAGGGAAAAAGGGATGGAGGGAGAGAATGTGGAACTCAAAGTTTTGAAAATGAATGCTAAAAATTGTTTTTACATGCAACCAGGAAATAAGATATACAGTCAATTGGGAATAGAAATCTATCTTGCACTATAGGAAAATAGAAGGAAAGCGGATAAAATAATTGGGGGAGTGAGAGAACGGAGGGCAGATTGGGGGAAGGGGTAATCACAATGCACACTGTCTTGGGGTGGAGAGAGGGTAGAGATGGGGAGAAAATTTGGAAGTCCAAATCTTGAGGAAGTGAATGTTGAAAACTAAAAATAAATGAATTTTTAAAAAGAATATTTTGTAATTGTCTTAATTTAAGTTCTGCATGAGTCTCAGGGTGGACTTCTACATATTTTATACATTATGCATATTAATAGAATGAAATATATTCTTTCACCTTGCATTTAGCTGATTATAAAGCAAGGTTATGATTTATGTTGGTTTCTTTCATATATAATTGCTTTACTAAAATATTAATTATTTTAATTGATTTTTAGTTGAATTTTTATGGTCTCTAGGACAACCAGGTAGCTCAGTGTATAGAGTAATAGGTCTGGAACCAGGAAGACTGATTTTCCTGAGTTCCTTTCTGGCCTCAACTACTTACTAGTTATGTGATCCTGGGTGAGTCACTTAACCCTGTTTGCCTCAGTTTCCTCATCTGTAAAATTATCTGGAGAGGGAGATGGCAAACCACTCTAGTATCTTTGCTAGGAAAACCCCAAATGGGGTTATGAACAATTGGACATAAAAGAAACAATACAACAAACTAAGGTCTCTAAATAAACCACTGTCCCTTATATGCACAAAGTGAAAATATTATTTCTTCTTTACCTATAATTACAAACTGAATTTCTTTATCTTGTCTAATGTTAATAACTAGCACATATAGAAGTATCAAGCAATAGTGGAGAAATTGTAGATCATTGCTATATACCTAACTGGTTATATTTGAAAGGCCTCCTGTTTTTTCCTATTGTATATAATGTTGCTCTTGATTTAAGATAAATAATGTCTACCATATTAAAAAGGTACTTTTATTCTTTTTTTATTTTTAGTTTACAACACTCAGTTCTACATAATTTTGAGTTCCAGATTTTCTTCCTTCCCTCCCCCTGCCTCCTCAAGACAGCATGTAATACAATATATCTTCTATGTATAACTTCACATTGAACTTATTTACACACTAGTCAAGTTGTGAAGAAGAATTATGACCAATGGAATGAATCATGAGAAAGAAGCAACAGTACCAAAAAAAACCCCAAAAACAAAAACAAAAGAGAGAAAAAAAGGGAAAAATAGTGAGTATAAAGTGTGCTTCAATCTGCATTCATACTTCATAGTTCTTTCTCTGGATGTAGATAGCAATCACCATCTTGAGTCCTTTGGAGTTGTCTTTGCACCTTGTGTTGCTGAGAAGAGCAAAGTCTATCAAGGTTAGTCCTCACAGAATCCAACATGAAGAAGAACACAAAAAACCGAGGACCATTGATTCTTTTTGTGGAGACAGGCATGACCAAAATACCAATTTGGAAGAGGATAGCAATGACACTACACTCACATCTGGTACCCCAAAGGGAATGTGAACTGGTTTCAAACCCAAAAAGCATTACTGGAAGAGCCAAAGGAAGATTTTAAAAACCAAATTAGGGAGATAAAAGAAAAAATGGAAAAAAAAAAACACTGACGAAATCAAGACCTTAAAAAATAAGATTGGTGAAATGGATATGGAGATTGAGAATCTAAATAGAGAAAATGACACCCTGAGAGGTAAAATCAACCAAGTGGTAAAGGAGACTCAAAAGCAAAATGAAGACAGCAATTCATTAAAAATTAGCATTGAGCAAGTGGAAGCTAATGACTCTATGAGGCATCAAGAAGTAGTCAAACAAAATGTAAAGAATGAAAAAATAGAAAAAAAAATGTGAAATATCTGATTGGAAAAACAACTGACCTGGAAAATAGATCCAGGAGAGACAATTTAAGAATTATTGGTCTACCAGAAATCCACAATGAAAAAAGAGCCTTGACAGTATCTTCAAAGAAATTATCAAAGATAACTGCCCAGAGGTCCTAGAACCAGAGAGCACAATAGTCATTGAAAGAATCCACCAATCACCCCCTGAAAGCGATCCCAAATTGAAAACACCAAGAAATATTATAGCCAAATTTCAGAATTACAAAATCAAGGAGAAAATACTGCAAGTGGCCAAAAAGAAACAATTCAAATATCATGGAACTACAGTCAGGATCATGCAGGCTATCTAAGCTTCTACTCTGAATGACAAGAGAAACTGGAATATGATATTCTGAAGGGCAAAGGAGCTGGGACTACAACCAAGGATCAACTACCCAGCAAAATTAAGCATAATTTTTTCAGGCAAGGAAATGGATATTCAACAAAATAAGGGAATTCCAGACCTTCCTGATGAAAAGGCCAGAACTCAATGGAAAATTTGATCTTCAAATAAAAAACTCAAGAGAGACATAAAAAGGTAAACAGGGTGAAAAAACCTCCACAAACCTTATTAATCAATAAGGGCAAATTATGTATATATTTTTATAGGATTATACCATCTTATGTATGTTACACACACAAACACACACACACATACACACACATATATGTCAATGTTGAGAAGAGTACAGCTATTATGACAATTGAAAGGGATACACATAGACTGTGAATGTCTGTATAAAACAACTGATATAAAGATAAAAAACATAATTAAGAGATGTAAAGTGAGGGTTATGGGAGAAGAGGTAAGGAGGTAGTAGAAAAGGGTAAATAACATAAAATGAAGAGGCACAAAAACACATTATAGTAGAGGGAAAGAAGGGAGGGAGAAGAGCAGTATTTGAGCTTTACTGTCATCAGATCTGGTTCAAGAAGGGAATAACATACCCTGATAAGTATAGAAATCTAACTTGTCTTACAGGAAGTAGCAGGGGAAAGGGGGAAAAAAGGGAGGGGGTGGTCAGAAGGGAGGGGAGAAGTAGCAAGTAGAAAACGGTAAGACAAGGGAGGGGAATAAAGAGGGAGGGCAAACTGAGGAAGGCGGCAGTCAAAAGCAAAACTTTGTTGAGGAGTGGAAGGGGAAAGGGAGAAATAAAAGCATAAACATGGGGAAATAGGATGGAGAAAAAGACACACATAGAAATCATAACTCTGAATGTGAATGGGATGAACTCTCCCATAAAACAGAAGCAGATAGCAGAGTGGATTAAAAACCATAATCCTACAATATGCTGTTTACAAGAAACACATTTGAAACAGGGGGATGCCCACAGGGTAAAGGTATAAGGCTAGAGTAAAATATATTGTGCATCAGCTAAAGTAAAAAAGCAGGTATAGAAATCCTAATCTCAGACACAGCAAAAGTAATGATAGATTTAATTAAAAGATATATGGAAGGACACCACATCCTGCTAAAAGGCGCCATAAACAATGAAGCAATATCATTGTTTAACATATATGCACCAAGTGTTATGGCATGCAGATTCTTAGAGGAGAGGTTAAGGGAGTTACAGGAAGAAA
Organism: Trichosurus vulpecula; assembly: GCF_011100635.1. Lineage (NCBI taxonomy): Eukaryota > Metazoa > Chordata > Mammalia > Diprotodontia > Phalangeridae > Trichosurus > Trichosurus vulpecula. The sequence goes on from NC_050574.1 coordinate 152,882,625, forward strand.
TAGACAGCAAAACTATAATAATGGGAGACCTCAACCTCCCCCTTTCTGAACTTGATAGATCTACCTCAAAATAAATAAGAAAGAAGTTAAAGAGGTGAATAGAATTTTAGAAAAGGCAGATATGATAGACCTCTGTAGAAAACTGAAGGGGGATAAATAGAATATACTTTCTTCTCAGTGGTACATGGCACATACTGAAAACTTGACCATGTACTAGGGCATAAAAACCTCACAATCCAGGGCAGAAAGGCAGAAGTAGTCAAAGCATACTTTTCAGATCATGGGGCAATAAAAATTATTTGTAATAAAGAACCATGGAAAAATAAGCTAAAAATTAATTGGAAACTACATAATCTAATTCTAAAGAAGGAGTGGGCCAAAGAAGAAATCAGAGAAACAATTAATAACTTCATTCAAGAGAATGACAATAATGAGACAACATACCAAAACTTATTGGATACAGCAAAAGCAGTTCTTAGGGGAAGTTTTATATGTCTAAATGATTACGTGAGTAAAATAGAGAAAAAGGAGGTTAATGAATTGGGCATGCAACTGAAAAAGCTAGAAAAAGAACAAATCGAAAATCCCCAATTAAATACCAAAATAGAAATATTGAAAATCAAAGGAGAGATTAATAAAATTAAAACCAAGAAAACTATTGATTTAATAAATAAAACAAAGAGCTGGTTTTATGAAAAAAACAATAAAATTGATAAAACTTTGGTCAATTTGATTAAAAAAAAGAAAGAAAAAAATCAAACTACCAGTATCAAAACTGAAAAGGTTGAATTCACCTCTAATGAAGAGGAAATCAAAACAATAATTAGGAATTATTTTGCCCAATTGTAAGTCCATAAATCTGACAACCTTAGGGATATGGATGAATATCTACAAAAACATAAATTGACCAGGTTAACAGAAAAGAAAGTAAAATTTCTAAATAACCCCATCTCAGAAAAAGAAATTGAGCAAGCCAGCAATGAATTCCCTAGGAACAAATCTCCAGGGCTAGATGGCTTTCCATGTGAATTTTATCAAACATTTAAAGACCAATAATTCCTATACTTTGTAGACGATTTGGGAAAATAGGTGAAGAAGTTGTGCTACTAAACTCTTTTTATGACGCAAATGTGGTACTAATACCCAAACCAGATAGAGTCAAAACAGAGAAAGGAAATTATAGACCAATTTCCCTAATGAATATTGATGCAAAAATTTTAAATATTAGCAAAAAGATTGCAGCAACTTATCACAAGAATAATACATTATGACCAGGTAGGATTTTTTCCAGGAATGCAAGGCTGGTTCAATATTAGGAAAACTATTAGCATAATTGATCATATTAACAAAAAAAACTTGCAGAAATCATATGATCGTCTCAATAGATGCAGAAAAAACCTTTGACAAAATACAACACCCATTCCTATTAAAAACACTAGAAAGCATAGGAATAAATGGAACCTTCCTTAAAATTATAAATATCATCTACCTAAAACCATCAACCAGCATGGGGATAAGCTAGATGCATTCCCAGTAAGATTGGGGTGAAACAAGGATGTCCATTATCACTCCTGCTCTTCAATTTGGTACTAGAAATGTTAGCTGTAGCAATAAGAGAAGAAAAAGAAACTGAAGGAATTAGAATAGGCAAAGAAGAAACTAAATTATCACTTTTTGCAGATAATATGATGATTTACTTAGAGAATCCTAGGGAATCAAGTAAAAAACTACTTGAAATAATAAACAACTTTAGCAAAGTTGCAGAATATAAAATAAACCCACATAAATCCTTGGCATTCCTGTACATTACTAACAAAGCCCAACAGCAAGAGATAGAAAGAGAAATTCCATTCAAAGTTACTGCAGACACTATAAGATATTTGGGAGTCTATCTGCCAAGACAAACGCAAGGACTAAATAAACATAATTATAAAACACCTTTCACGCAAATAAAGTCAGATCTAAATAAATGGAAAAATATAAGTTGCTCATGGTTAGGCTGAGCTAATATAATAAAAATGACAATTTTACCTGAATTAATTTACTTATTCAGTGCCATACCAATCGACCTACCAAACAATTATTTTACACAGCTGGATAAAATAATAACCAAATTTGTCTAGAAGAACAAGAGGTCTAGAATATCTAGGGTATTAATGAAAAGAAATGCTAGGGAAAGTGGCCAATCCATACCAGATAGTAAACTGTAGTATAAAACAGCAGTCATCAAAACTACCTGGTACTGGCTAAGAAACAGAGTCATGGATCAGTGGAATAGTATAGGTACACAAGAGGGAGGAGTCAATGACTATAGTAATCTACTCTTTGATAAACCCAAAGAATCCAGCTTCTAGGCTAATAATTCACTATTTCACAAAAACTGCTGGGAAAACTGGAAAATGATAGAGCAGAAATTGGGTACAGACCAATATCTTACACCATATACCAAAATAAAGTCAAAATAGGTTCATGATTTAGGAATAATGGCTGATACTATAAGCAATTTGGGAGAGCAAGGAATAGTTTACCTATCAGATTTATGGAAAAGAAAAGAATTCATGACACAAAAAGAGATAGAGAGAATTACAAAATGCAAAATGGATAATTTAGATTATGTTAAATTGAAATGTTTATGTATAAAAAAAACCAATGCAACAAAGATTAGAACGGAAGCAGAAAATTGGGAGAAAACCTTTACAACTAGTGTCTCTGATAAAGGCCTCATTTCTAAAACATACAGGGAACCGAGCCAAATATATAGGAAAGAAGTCATTTCCCAATTGAGAAATGGTCAAAGGATATGAACAGGCAGTTTTCAGAGGAAGAAATTAAAGATATCACTACTGATTAGAGAAATGCAAATCGGAACAACTCTTAGGTACCACATCTCTCCTGTCAGATTGGCTAAAATGACAAAACAGGAAAACGATAAATGCTGGAGAGGATGTGGGAAAATTGGAACATTGTTACATTGCTGGTGGAGCTGTGAACTGATCCAGCCATTCTGGAGAGCTATTTGGAACTATGCCCAAGGGCTATGAAAATGTTCATACCCTTTGACCCAGCAATACCACTTCTAGGGTTGTATCCCAAAGAGATTACACAAGTGGGAAAAGCACTGATATGTACAAAAATATTTATACTAGCTCTTTTTGTAGTAGCAAAGAATTGGAAATCAAGGGGATGTCCATCAATTGGGGAACGGCTGAAGAAGTTGTGGTATCTGAAGGTAATGGAATACTATTGGGCTATAAGAAATGGGGATGATACGGACTTCATAACAACCTTGAAAAACTTACATGATATAATGCTGAGTAAGTAGTGCGGAACCAGGAGCACATTGTACACAACCACAGATATATAGATTCTGTGATGACTAACCTTGACAGACTTGACCCTTCTCAGCAATGCAAAGTTCAAAGACAACTCCAAAGCACTCATGATGGAGAGAGCTATCTACATCCAGAGAAGGAATTATGGAGTCTGAATGCAGATTGAGGCAAACTTTTTGCTCTCTCTTTTTTATTTTTTTTTCTCTTTTTTTGTTTTTGTTTCTTCTTTCTCATGATTCATTCCATTGGTCATAATTCTTCATTACAACTTAACTGTTGTGTAAATAAGTTTAATGCAAAGGTATATGTAGAAAATATATCAGGTTCCATGCCATCTTGCGGGGGGGGGGGTGGAAGTGGGAGGGGAGGGAGGGAAAGAAAATCTGGAACTCAAAAACATGTACAACTGAGTGTTGTAAACTAAAAATAAAAAAAAAATCTTAATTTAAAAAAATAATTAAAAAATTTTGTTCAAATTCACTTTTTAGAAGGACCTGACAGAATTTATGGGAGAGCTCTGGTGAGTTGCTGCTTTCACTCCTCCACCTTGGCTCCACCCTTTTGATCTGCTTTTTAAGGAAAGACAACTCAAAATGGGTTAACAATCTTATTTTAATTAAAGGTTATTCACTAGTTCAGGGGAAAGGTCAGCACCCTGAATGTGGAGAAAATGCAAGCAGAGAAATTATCAGAAAGATCCAATGGACAGGGGTCCAACTCTCTAGTAATCTTGGAATACACTTTAACATTTACATACATCACCTGAATGAGGGGAGCACCAACATCTGAGTAGTCAAGGGGCTTCTTAACAAATGGCTACCCAGACTCCTGTCCAGGAAATCAAAAGGTACTCCTCATGAACAAGCCCCCTAAGTACTCAGATGTTGGTGCTTTCTGGTCCAGAGATGTATGGAAATGTTAAAGTGTTTACCAAGATTACTACAGTTAGAGCCCTGTCTTTTGGATCTTTGTGTGAATTTCTCTGCTTGTATTTTCTCCACATTCAGGGTGCTGACCCTTCTCCTGAACTAGTGAATGACCTTTAATTAAAATAAGATTGATAACCCCTTTTTAGTTGTCTTTCCTTTAGAAAGGTAGATCAAAGAACCTGTGCTGGCAGGTCATTCTTGGTGTGCTAGGGTGCTTGCTAATACATTTGGCATAGTCGGTAGGATCTGCCCAGACTAAAGGGAAGTATGGGGTTGTATGGGAATGGAATAGTAGTCATCCCAGTTATTGTATTGCTTTTAGTCAGCAACCCGTGAGAAACCAAGTGAGCAACACTAGTGGGAACAGTTTCCCAGGTGCCCAGAGCAGGGCCCCTGGAAGATAACCTCTCCTTCCTCCTTTCTACCCTACTAGCACTCCTGAGGAGACAGGCCAGAACAGTGACTGTGGGAGGAAAACATGCCTGTGGGAGGTGGGGATGGCCAGAGCCCGAGCCAGGGAGAGAGAATGGGGAGAGTAGCCCCATTCCAGACGGTGGTGGAGGGGTGGAGGCTCTGGAAGCATACTACACCCAGAACCAAGTCTGGAGCAGCCCACTCCCCATGTAAGGCTAAGGGAGGATGAGCTGCCCTGGAGTTGTGGTGGTGTGGGTCAGAGACAGAATCTGGGGGCAGGAGTCCCTGGAGCCTGTGTGCAGACTCTGGTGATATGAGACATGGAGAAGCAATAGAGACCTGACTGCGTGTGAATGCAGGCAGGAGCCAGGAGTGCTTGACCCCTGGATTTGCAGGAAGAGGAACCCCAGAACTCAGAAATCGACTCCAGGGCAAGATGATGGAGTTTTGTGGGAAAACTTTGCAGCAAGGCAGGAGCACTGAGTGTGTTTTCCTGCTGCTTCCCCCTGGGATGGTTTGGGACCCAAGGGGGAGGAGGAGTTGTCTATGGCTGGGATGGGGGAAGTGCTATAACCCCAGGGACTCACACTTCTGGCTTTGTGTCCCAGCTGCCTCTCAGGAGTTGGAAGTGGGGGCTGGAGGAGTGTTAACACTTAGACTCTGGCTCACTGGAGCATGCACCTGAGAGTATCTGGTGGAAGCCTGCAATGACAGCATGGGGAGAATGATGCTTAAGATGTCAGGGATCCCTAGTTTGGTGATGTGCACAAATATTTTTGCTCCTTTGTTAAGTTTTGCCTTCTTATATTTCTATAGTGATGTTTTGCCTCATCTTGGTGTGCCAAATAAATGTTCTAGTTTGGTCTTGAGTGGAGAGAGCTCATTATATTTTGTGAGTAAATACTGGAAATATACATGTATATTCATGACAGCTGCTATGAATATCGCATTGGTGTTACAGATGGGAATGCTGCTGCCCAAAACACCATCCCTGCTGTCACTGGTTCTGCTAAGGCTGTAGGCAAGGTCATACCTGAGCGAATGGGAAACTCACAGGCATGGCCTTCCATGTACCCACTTCCAGTGTACTTATTGTGGATCTGACCTGCTGCCTGGAGAAACCTGCCAAATATGATGACATCAGCAAAATCATAATAAAAGCATCAGAGAGATCCTTGAAGGGCATCTTGGGCTACACAGAGGACCAAGTTGTATCTTGTGACTTTAACAGTAACACCCATACTTCTGCCTTTGATGGTGGCACTGGTGTTGCCCTCAACAACCATTTTGTCAAGCTCATTTTCTGCTATAACAATGAGTACAGTTATCGCAACAATATAGTAGACATCAGGGTCTATATGACCTCCAAGGAGTAAGTGGAAAGCCAAGGATCTTCATCCCCAGCCAAAAGAGGAGATCCACTGCTGAGGAGCCCACATTCCTAACCCATGTTCCTGTACTAGGGATCCCATGTCTCATTCACATCTTTGTCCAAAAGCACTCCTGTAGTGGGGGGGGAGTGCTATATTGCATACCATCAATAAAGTTGCCATACTCAATGCAAAAATTAAATAAATAAAGCATACTGCTATAGCCTTTGTTAATATTTTATTTTAATCAATATTTTGGCAATCATATTCATTAAAAACACTCATTTAAAGTTTTCTTCTGTTTCGTCTCTCCCTGATTTGTGTAATAGGTCAGTATTTGTCTAATGAAAGTAATTGTGAGAATGTCTTCTTTCTCTTTTCTTTTAAATTCCAAGGATCTGCATTTGATGTGTTAGTTCATCTTATTAAAATCCAGTCATGATAGTTCATTTTAGTTTTCTCTCCATTGTTTCTAATGTTTTCTCCCTCTTTTTCTTCCCTTACACACTTATTTAAAGATGGTGGTAAAAATAAGGAAAGGAGATCAATGCTACAAATAGTCTGATCCCAATACTCGGTCTCTCTTTTCTTAGCCCAGTACATATCCAAATAACTAGCTCTTACAAAACTTTTTTTCTTTTCAACCTCTCATTAAAGATTTGCCCTTTGTCACTGGCAAGTGCTACCACACATCATAAACTACCCTCTCAAAATTTTTTGTCTCCTTCTATTTCCTTGTTGAATCAAGTGTATTTCTCTAACAAACTCCTATGTTTCTCTCAGTGTATGAATACGTGTGTATATGTTTAACTTCTCTTAGCCTGGTTAACATAGGAGTTATGTTCATGAGTCGTGGGTTGTTGTTTTTTTTTTGTTTTCTTAACACTCTTACTATTTTTCTACAGTGTCCTAACACATTCAAATTGTGTAAATATTGAATTGTTTTCCTCTCTTTCACACTTCTCTAAAATGGAGGTAGGTATAGCACTGGATTTGGAGTCAGGAGTCAAAAGTTTCTACTCAGCTTTTCATTGGGGATGCTTCGAAGTTGTATATTTAATTAAAGATCAATTTTACACTTTAGGATTACACTCAATTTTCCTAGTTAAATTGTTCCCAGTTCAAAGAATTTATATATGCCTTAGTTGTTAGTTATCTTTTGTCTTTTATGACATCATATTCCAAGGTCTCTAATCATTTATACTGGTACCTGCTAAATCTTGTGTGATCCTGAGTACTTGACATTTTTTTCCATATTCTTGCCATATTTTCTCATTGATTTAGAAGCTTTGGATTTTTACTTTATTATTCCTAGAAGTTTCATTTCACATATTTTTTCAATGAAGCAATAAGTGGATTCATGATATTTCCACTTTGTTTTCTTTTTTAAAGATATCTGGGAAGTTTTCTTTTGTAATTTCATGAAATATGATCTCTAGACTCTGGTTTTTTGGCAGGGTTGGGGTGTCATAGAATTCAAAAAGTCCAGTGATTTTTACACTACTTTCCCTTGATTTATTTTCCAGGTAAGTTGTTTTAGCTATAACATTTTTTTTCTTTTTCAAGCCTTTGAATTTATTTTACTATTTCACATAGACTTGTGAAGTAATTAACTTTCATTTTGTCCATTCTAATGTTAAAAACTCTGTTAATTAAAGTTTTGCACCTCTCATACTATTAGTATTTATCTTTCCAAACTTTCATCCAAAACTAATTTCTTTTCCATTTCTTTCCTCTAGTTCTTTTTCATTCATGAAAGAGTTTTAAACAATTTTTAAATATCATTAATTTATTTCTTCTAGCAATTTAGGGTTAAATTCTGTTCAATCTGTGTTTTTCTTTGACATTTATACTGTAGACATTTTGGAATAATTTTATTCTACATGGTTTGTGTCTTTGGAATCCCATCAGCAAATTGCTCTTTGTATTAGGAATATTTTTGTTTGTTTATTCTATCAGAATTTCTTTCTGAACTACTTCATTGTATTATTCCCGGGCTCTATGTACTTCTGGAGAGAGATCCTAGGTGGTATGTTTGGGCAGAGACCTAGTACTTTGTTATGTTTATTCTCTTTGATCATGATGTAGCCTCAGGTTCTCTACAAATCCTTTTTTTGGGGGGGGGGGCAGGGCAATTGGGGTTCAGTGACTTGCTCAAGGTCACACAGCTAGTACGTGTGTCAAGTGTTTGAGGCCACATTTGAACTCAGGTCCTTCTGACGCCAGGGCTGGTGCTCTACTCACTGCACCACCTAGCTGCCTCTACAAATCTTTTCCTTATTCCACTATCCCCATGGACAGGTAAACTCCTCAGTCTTAACTGGGTCTGTGACTCATTTCTCAGGTATTATCAACAGTGCCTTTGAAACCTGTTCTATTCCTTACACAGCATCAGGCCCATGAATACTGAGTCTGAGTCTTCTTCTTGCCCTAGTACCCAGGCTAATGATCAAATTTATCCCTCAGATTGTAAATCTCTGTTCAGTGTTTCACAGACCCTGTCCCTAGTGCCCACAGACATCCTGCATTAAATAGATGACTCGTGATTTTTCTTTAGATTTCGCAATCAGGGCCTCACAACACAATCAGGTATTGTGTTCTTTCTAGGTCTTTCCTGGAGTAATTGTGGGAGAGATCTGGGATGTGCTGCTCCCTTCTACTCTGCCAGCCTTACTGAGCTTCTACTTTTCATTCTTTTACAAAACAGCTGGGCAATTTTCAATAAATAAAATTCAAAATACATATAGGTGCCTACAATTTTCATTCAGCCTTCATGAAGAAAGCACAGAACCCTAAGTTCAAGAGTCTTAAAAGCATCATTATTTCCAGGCTAGTCCCCTTGAAGAGGTTTGTGGTTGAGGAGTGCTCGACATTCCAAAGTACTGACAGGCAGGGTCCTGCTGAAAGAATTTGACTCAAGCCTTCTCATTCAATGGAAAAGATAAAGTTTATTAAGGGTTTGCCATAATGGGTTGTCTTAAGAAACCCCACCCTTTGTGACACCCGTTTTCACAAAAGGGCCAGATTCAACCTACTGAGCTAGATTGAATCTGAGCGCCTTCATAGAGGCAAGATGAGACTTATATGCACAAAGATTGTGGGAAAAATTGAGGGGTGGTCTGGGGTGACTAGAGGAGGGGTTTAGGGAGGGTCTTGAGGAGGAGTCTAAGGAGGAGATTGATGGGACTGGGATGAGGTCAGATTCCAGGGTGGGAAACAGCCAAAAGGCAATCAACAGGTAGCCAGACAAAGAAAGGCTAGGCTAGGCTATTTAGGTATGAAAAGCCAGATGAAGTGGGAAGATTCAGGGTGGGGCTCAAGGAGGTTCCCACAGACTGTATTCCAGATTCAAGGGGTTTCCAAGAGACTGTACCCTCATCACCCTCAGCAATAATCCTGAAAAGCAATACCAATGGACATGCAACCAGTCTACTACTCCTACAGGTGGTAGTCATGGTTCCTGACCACCCAAAAAGTAAAGTTACTAGCATTAAAGTCCTCAGCACTGTCAAATAATTTAATACCAGAAATTGAGATGATTTTATCAGTGGAAATTACTTTAAAATATAAAAATTATCATCCCCTCTGCTGTTATACCCTAAGAATCATGGGGTCTTCTATCTGACTTGCATTTAAATTATTCCATTTGTGTTTTCTCCCACATTAGAATTTGAGATTCTTGAGAACAGCAGCTATCATGTTTTGGGTTTATTTGTTTGTTTGTTTGTAACCTCAGGGTTTACCATAGTGCTTTATACAGAGTAAGTTCTTTATATTTTTTAAAAAATATTTTTAACATCTATTAAAAATGTTGAATTCCAAATCTTTCTTTCCCACCCAATATGATAGGCAAACAACATGCTACCCATTATACATGTGACATAATGCAAAAGATATTTCCATGTTATCCATATCACAAAAAGCAAGAAAAATAAATCAAATGAGAAAACTATACTTCAATTGAAGTTGGATAGTTTTTGACATGAGTCCATCCATATTGTCTTGGGTTATTGTTTTGATCAGAATAGCTAAGTCTTTCAGAGTTAATCATCATTACAATGTTGCTATGACATCGTACAATTATCTCCTGGTTCTTCAGACTTCACTCTGCATCAGTTCATATAGATCTTCCCAGGTTTTCCTGAAATCATCTTCCCCATTATTTCTTATAGCAGGATAGTGTTCTATCACAATTGTATGCCACAACGTATTCAGCTATTTCCCAATTGGTGGACATCCTTAGAATTTCTAATTCTTTGACACCACAAAAAGAGCTGCTACAAATATTTTTTGTACATAGAGGTTCTTTCACTTTTTCTTTGATCTCTTTGGGATACAGACTTAGTAGTAGTATTTCTTGGTCAAAGTGTGTGCACAGTTTTACTGATTTGGGGGCATAGTTCCAAATTGTTCTCTAGAATGGCTGGACAAGTTCACAACTCTATCTGATCCTTTGTTACTCACTTTATCCTCAACTAGCGTTCCAAGTAAATTAAGAATAAAAGAAGTGATTCCAGTGGAGTCTGAATTCCCCATCCTTTCATTTGTCCTACCAAACTAGTGGTACAGTTTATGTAGATGCAACTTAATGCAGACTATATTGTTTTCCCCCCTGTAGACAATGTAAGTGCATTTTACTAAGCTATGGAAACCAACTTCATAAAATGTATGGTTGAGTAAAGGTAAAGTCATACCCAAGTTTTAAGTGGATTTTACTCATATCTCCTTGTCTCAAGGCTGCAAAGAGAATCTCTAGCACACTCCCTCTCTCTGACTTGGATATGTTCCTTTGCTCAAGTGACAGGGTTGAACAATTTAAGGGTGTCATTTTTATCACATATGATGGTTTGAATATAATATGAAGAAATGATCTTCTCTGACAGAATGCTAATAATACTAATGAGGTTTTTGTCATATTAATGAAAACAAATGCCAATGTGATAGAAAACTATTATGAATGAAAAAATTGTTAATGAGGCAGCCCTCAGAATGTAGGAAAGATGTTGGATATGAGGTAAAGAAAATTGCGTGCATTCATACTGGCTTGTGTTTTAAGAGGGATGGGAGTGGGAAATAATTTGAAGGGATAGAACTAGAGGTGGGGGTGGTAGGCATGACTCCAAGAAGCAAAGCCATTAAGAAGCTATTGAATCAGAAAAATAAAAGGGGAGATAAATTTCAAATAAGCACTGTGCTCGGAGATAGACAAAAGAGCCCATCAGATATTGCATATATGTACACATGCATATAGTTCTCCTGTAATTATCATATATGTCTGTAGCTCTGAGGAGATCTTTTCTCTTCTGACTGTTTATTTTTAAATCTCTGAAACCAAACCCCTGTACATGTATGTCTCATTAAGATCAACATTATCTGTAATATCCAGGTATAATATGTTCCTTAGCATATGCAACAGCCTGCAAATAAACTCAGACTTAGATGGCAGTCTGATTACACACATTAAAGTTCTTGGATATGTATGACAAAATGCTAGTCTCTATTTTTTCCAAACACTTTTAAAATTTCATGTCTCTGACATGAAAGAATTAAAATCTGTTGGGGGGGGTGTAATAAAAGATATGTGATGCTTTTTCAGAAACTGGCGGTCTTTGGAGGCCAGAGATGAGCAGCCATCTGTACTTTGACCTGCATTTGTCTCTGGTTATCAGTGCCTTGGAAGAAATTGACTGAGTTGGAGGAGAGGAGAGGGCAAATAAACAACTTTGGCCAATGAGGTTCAGTATAATTAGCAACTGATGACTTTTAACTTGTAAATGAGAACAAAGGAAAAAGAGTGAGGTGACAGGAGGATAGCAGAACAGTAAGCAATTCTGGAGCACTATGGTGACAAGAGAAGAGATGATGAATATCTGTAGGTAAGAAGCTTTGTTCTTGCCCACCATGCAAAGCTCCCCTCTTCCCCATTTGCTTGCCTATTCAACTACTTTCAGGAACCACAACAAGTAACAAGACAAAGTCTTATTGTCCCTCTCAGTGGCTAAGTCATATATATTTGGAAGTTTTATGTTTAAGTTTTAATGCAGCTTACTATTTTGCAGCCTACAATTTTGCTAAAGCTATTTTGCCTGTTAGTATGCTTACTGATTCCCTCACATTTTCCAAGTAAACCATCATATGAACAGCAAATAGAAATCGTTTTATCTCCTCCTTCTCTATCTTTACACCAATGACTTCTTTAAATTTTTTTATTGCTATTGCTGGGATTTCCAGAACTGAATCAAATAAAAGTAAGCAGGGAGGGCATCATTGTTTTACCCTAGTATTTACTGGAAAAGATTCTAGTGTACTCCCATGGCATATGCTGTTTGCATTTGGTTTTAGACAGATGTTTTTATGGTGTTAAAGAAAGTCACCTCAAAAGCTATATTTTGCAGTATTTTTAGCAGAATTGAATATTGTACTTTTATAAAAGGCTTTTTCTACATCTTTTGAGATAATTATGTAATTTTGAATACTTTGGTTTTGATAGGATTATATAGTTTTCCTAATGTTGAACCATTTTTGCATGCCTGACAATATGTTAGTCCCTATTTTTCAAATAGATCTTTGAAACTGCATGTCTCTAACATCAAGGAATTAAAAAAAACTGATGAGGGTGGTCAGTAAAAGATGAGTGACAATGAACTACTTGGTCATAACAGATAAATATCTCAGATAAATCACTGTAGTCTATTTGATAGCGTTTTAGTTAAAATTTTTGAATTGATATTAATTAGTGAGATTGAGCTATAGTTCTCCTTTTGTGCTTTATCCTTCCTGGGTTTGGGCAAGAGGACTGTGTCTCTCAAAAAGAATGTGGTTGGTTGCTTTCTTCCCATTTTTTAAAGAATAATTTCTATAGTATAAAAACAAATTGTTCTTTAAATGTTGGGTAGAATTCTCCTGAGAATATTGCCAGGATCAAGAATCTTTTTTTCCTCTTTTTTATGATTGGTTCTATTTCCTTTTTCTGAGATTGGGTTATTAACATCTCTATTAGGTGTTCTGTTAGCTTGAGTAATTTATATTTTTAAAGATGTTTCTCTATTTCTTTGGGCTTTTCAGGTTTGTTAACACAGAATTGTGTGTAATAGGTTCTAACTATGCTTTATGTTTTAATTAGATACATTAAAATCTTATGAATTTTTATGTTTTTTAAAGAACTACATTTTAATTTTATCACTTCTATAGATTTTTTCATTGGTGTCTAAATTGTCTATTTCTCCTCTAATTTTTAATCTCAGTTCTTAGGCACTTACTAGCTGTGTGACGCTGAGCAAGTCATCTAACTCTTGTTTGCCTCAGTTTCCTCATCTGTAAAATGGGGATAATAATATCACCTACATTCCAGAGTTGTTGTAAGGATCAAGTGAGATCATTGCAAAGTGTACAGCACAATTCCTGGCGCATATTAAGTGCTATATAAATGTTAGTTGATGTTGTCGTAAATACTAACACTACTTTAGGTTTGTTATTTGTTGATTTTCTACTTTTAAAATTATATTCCTTTCCTCAATCCTCTTTTTATCTATTTTGTTTATGCATGTTTGCAGGGATAAGATTCCCCACCCCATTCCAAGCATTGTTTTAGCTGCAACCCAGAAATTTTACTATGTTCTTTCATCAATTATCATTTACTTTTACATAATTATTGTTTCTGATTTGTTTTTTTTACCCACTCATTATTAAAGATTCCATTGTTAATTCACCATTTAAGTCTTTTTCTTTAATTTGTGATAACTGAACAAGCTCATTTTTCTATTGTGTCATGTACCGTAGAGGATGTAATTACTATTTCTGCCTTTTTACATTTGTTTTCAATTTCATATGGTGTTGTAAATATACATATTCTTTGGCAGTCTCATCTAGAAGTTGCCATAAGTCTTGCAGCACTAATTTCTACAGCAATGTATTCAGTTCTATATTTTCTCTTTTATTTATCTTTCCGTTAGACTTATACAAAACAGAAAGAGGGACATTGAAATTTGCTGTCACTATTGTGGTACATTTTTTCTTGTATTTCAATCATTGTTATACAGTCATTTTTCAGTCATGTCCAACACTTTGTGATCCAATTTAGAGTTCTCTTGGCAAAGAAACTGGAGCGGTTTTCCATTTTCTTATCCAGCTAATGTTATAGATGAGGAAACTGAGGCAAATAGGCTTAAGCAACTTGCCCAGGGTCACACAGCTAGTCTAAGGCCAGATTTGAACTGAGGAAGCTAAGTCTTCCTAACTCCAGGCCTAGCATTCTATCCATTGTGCCACCGAGATTTTTCTGTTATGAATTTAGATGCTGAAACATTTACATTATATAAGGTTAATATTGGGGTTCTTTTTTGTCCCTGCTCATACCATTTTTAGTTTTTGAATATTTGTTTTGACTTTGTCTGATAGCATGATTGCAATTCCTGCTTTTTTGCATGCATTTGATGCACTGGAAAAAATTCCAGCTTTTCATTTTTATTATGTGAATATCCTTTTTTTTGTAATGGTTTCCTTATAAGCAATAAATTGTAGGATTTTGTTCTGTTATCTAATCTGTCTTTCTGTTTTGTTGGACTGTTTAATCCATTAATATTTAAAGTTATGGAAGTTAAGTTTATATTTCCTCCATTTGTTACTATTTCTTTCCAGTTTGGGAATTTTCTGCCCTTCTGTGAATACATTACTAAGTCTCTTCAGTTATTTTAATTATAGTCTAAAATAATCCTATTCCCACCAGGTCCCTTCCTCTTACCCTCAACATTCCCTCCAATTTTTTACTCTGATTTTTCAGACAAAGAGCCTGCTTTGACAGCTATCATGTCACAAATGGAGCAAAAGCATCAGGGAACATGGATTGGTAGCAAAAGAAGGTTCTCTAAAGATTAACAAGGAAGGCCTCCCTAGGATGAAGATGGTGGAATTACAACTGCCTCCTTTATCAGTAAGATTATGGGAGAGGTTCAGCAGTATTTTCTAACTAGAACTGGGTTACATAAACCTTGAGCATACCAGTACTGTATACCACCCAAGCCTGGGAGAGAGGGACCATAGACTTTTATGCTCTTCATTCACAAACACTTTAAAATTTGTAAATTATCATATGTGATAAGCCTTATCCTAAAGCCCTGAATGACAAGAGCTTCTTCTTAAAGATTGTCTTTACGTTCTCACTGGAAATAAAGTTAAATTTTATTTTTAATAAGTTAGCACACATATTTGTTATATTCCATTGCCTTTGTATCTTAACGTTTAACTTGCAGAAGAGAACACTTTGGGGAGATTCAATAGCGGTCTTCAAGTATTTGAAGGGCTGTCATGTGAAAGAGTGATTAGACTTGCCCTGCTGAGCCCCAGAGGGCAGAATTAGGATCAACTGGTGGAAGGTACAGAGAGTAAGAATTTCATTCCACATAAGGAAAAGTTCCCTTGCAATTAGAATAGAACAAACATGGATCAGGAGGAGGTGTTTTATCCCAGTCACCAGATAGGTCTTCATGTGGATTGCCACATGTTGGGAATATTGAAGAGGGGTTTCCAGGTCAGGGAAAAGTTCAGTTAATGATTACTGTGTATCTGCCACTTCTGACATTCTGGGAAGAGGTGGTACATGAACTGATAACTTGATGGAAGAGAAGGATTTGAAATGGAAAAAAAAATCTGAACTTGTGAAGAATCTGATTCCAGGCATAACAGTGGGGTAATGCTCAAATTCAGAAAGATAGAGAGGACAGACTAAGATAAGAAAACAATGAAATGTGATAATTTATGTACACTAAGATATAAAGCTTAAAATGCTTTATAAATGTTAGATAAGAAGAAAAGGGGAAATTAAATTTGATAGAACTAGGGCAGGAAAGTATCAAAAGAGTTTGATTAAAAGAAAAGCAGGCAACAAGCATTTTTTAAAATGCAATTTTATTTTATTTTCAATTCCAGATTTTTTTGCCTCTTTCTTACTCCATTGGCCACTGATTGAGAAAGCAAGAAATAATAAACTTATTACAAATATGAAGTCATGCAAAACAAATTTTTTTAAATCAAATTAAGGGATAAGAGAGGAATATATTGAGAGAGGGAGAAAGGGAGAGATAGAATGGGGTAAATTATCTTGCATAAAAGTGGCAAGAAAAAGGAGTTCTCTAGGAAGGGAAGAGGGTGCAGGTGAGGAGGAATGAGTAAATCTTGCTCTCATCGGATTTGACCTGAGGAGGAAATACCATATTGGGTATCTTACCCCACAGGAAAGAAGGAGAAAGAAGATAAAAAAGGGGGGATGATAGAAGGGAGGGCAGACAGTGGGAGGAGGTAAAAATAAACACTTTCGAAAAGGGACAGGGTCAAGGGAGAAGACTCAATAACGGGGGATAGGTTAGGAAGGAGCAAAACATAATTAATCTTTTACAACATGAGTATTGTGGAAGGATTTTACATAATGATATGAATATGGCCGATGATGAATTGCTTGCCTTGTTAGGGAGGGTGGATGGGGAGGGAAGAGGGGAGAGAATTTGGAATTCAAAGTTTTAAAAACAGACATTCAAAAACAACAACAACAACAAAAGTTTTTGCATGCAACTAGGAAATAAGATACATAGGCAATGGGGCCTAGAAATTTATCTTGCCCTACAAGAGAAGAAGGGAAAGGGGGATGGGAGGGGAGTGGGGTGACAGATGGGAGGGCTGACTGGGGAATGGAGCAATCAGAATATATGCCATCTTGGAGTGGGCAGGAGGGTAGAAATGGGGAGAAAATTTGTAATTCAAACTCTTGTGAAAATCAATGCTGGAAACTAAATATATTAAATGCATTAAATATAAAATGAAAAAAAAACAAATTTCTTCTTTAGATAAGTTCCAGAAAAGAAAGAAAGAAATGAAAATAAGCTGTAATATGTATTCTGAGTTGATGTTTCTGGAGATAGATACCATGTTTCATCATGAATCTGTTGGAACTGTGGGTCATTGTGTTGATCAGAGTTACTAAGTCTTTCAAAGTTGATTATCTTTATAATATTGTTCTTACTGTGCAAATTGTTCCCTAGTTCTGCTCATTTCACTTTGCTTCAGCTCCTAAAAGTCTTCCAAGATATTTTTGAAACCATACTTTAAATAATTTCTTACAGCACTATAATATTCCATCACCTTCATACATCATAATTTAACTAGTTGCCAATTGATGGAAATTCCAGTTCTTTGCCACTAAAAAAGAGCTAGTATAGTTTTTTTGTATATATGGGTTCTTTCCCTTTGTCTGCAATCTTGTTGGAGTGCAGATAGATATAGTAGTAATATTGCTAGGTCAAAAGATATGCGAAGTTTAATAACTTTGGGGGCATAGTTCAATATCATTCTCCAGAATGGTTGGATTAGTTCATATGCCTATAAGTATCTTTAATTTCTTCCTCTGAAAACTGCCTATTCATATCCTTTGACCATTTCTCAATTGGGGAATGACTTGTATTCCTATAAATTTGGCTCAGTTCCCTGTATATTTTAGAGATGAGGCCTTCATCAGAAACACTGGTTGTAAAGATTTTCTCCCAATTTTCTACTTCCCCCCTAGTCTTTGTTGCATTGGCTTCTTTTAATATAAAAGCATTTCAATTTAACATAACCAAAATTATCCATTTTGCATTTTGTAATGCTCTCTCTCTTGTTGTGTCATGAATTCTTTGCTTTCCCATAAATCTGATAGGTAAACTATTCCTTGTTGTCCCAAATTACTTATAGTATCAGCCTTTATTCCTAAATAATGAACCCATTTTGACTTTATTTTGATATATGGTGTAAGATATTAGTCTATGCCCAGTTTCTGCCCCACCATTTTCCAATTTCCCCAACAGTTTTCATGAAATAGTAAATTCTTAACCCAGAAGTTTGATTCTTTGGGTTTATCAAAGAGTAGATTGCTGTAGTCGTTGACTACTGCATCTTATGTACTTAACCTATTCCACTGATCCATGATTCTGTTTCTTAGCCAGTACCAGATAGTTTTGATGACTGCTGCTTTATAGTACAGTTTAATACCTGGTATGGCTAGGCCACTTTCCTTAGAACTTCTTTTCATTAATTCCCTAGATATTCTAGACCCCTTGTGCTTCCAGATGAATTTTGTTAATATTTTATCCAGCTGTGTAAAATAATTGTTTGGTAGTTTGATTGGGATGGCACTGAATAAATAATTTAATTTATGCAAAATTGTCATTTTTATTATATTAGCTCGGCCTAACCATGAGCAACTGATATTTTTTCCATTTATTTAGATCTGACTTTATTTGCGTGAACAGTGTTTCATAATTATAATCATATAGGCCATGGTTTTGTCTTGGCAAATTGATTCCCAAATATTTTATAGTGTCTACAGTAACTTTGACTGGAATTTCTCTTTCTATCTCTTGCTCTTGGGCTTTGTTAGTACTATATAGGAATGCTGAGGATTTATGTGGGTTTATTTTATATCCAGCAACTTTGCTAAAATTGTTTATTATTTCAAGTAATTTTTCACTTGATTCTCTAGGATTCTCTAAGTAAATCATCATATCATCTGCAAAAAGTGATATAGTTTCTTCTTCATCTATTCTAATTTCTTTAATTTCTTTTTTTTTCTTTTATTGCGACAGCTAACATTTCTAATACCAAATTGAATAGTAGGAGTAATAATGGACATCCTTGTTTCACCCCTGATATTATCAGGAATGCATCTAGCTTATTCCCATTACAAATATTGCTTGTTGATGGTTTTAGGTAGATGCTATTTATAATTTTAAGGAAGCTTCCATTTACTCCTATGCTTTCTAATGTTTTTAGTAGGAATGGGTGTTGTATTTTGTCAAAGGTTTTTCTCCATCTATTGAGATGATCATATGGTTTCTGCTAGTTTTGGTGTTGATATGATCAATTATCCTGATAGTTTTCCTAATATTGAACCAGCCTTGCATTCCTGGAACAAATCCTACCTGGTCGTAGTGTATTATTCTCCTAATAAGTTCAGAGAGGTGGAAGTTGAGGTCTCTCATTATTATAGCTTTGCTGTCTATTTCTTCCTGTAACTCCCTTATCCTCTCCTCTAAGAATGTGCATGCTATACCACTTGGTACATATATGTTACATAATGATATTGCTTCATTGTTCATGGTGCCTTTTAACAGGATGCTGTGTCCTTCCTTATCTCTTTTAATTAGATGTATTTTTGCTTTTGCTTTGTCTGAGATTGGCATTGTTTGCTCTGCTTTGTTTTACTTTAGCTGAAGCAAAATACATTCTACTCCAGCCTTTTACCTGTACCATGTGTGTATCCCCCTGTTTCAAATGTGTTTCTTGTAAACAGCATATTGTAGGATTATGGTTTTTAATCCATTCTGTTATCTGCTTCCCTTTTATGGGCAAGTTCATCCCATTCACTTTCACAGTTATAATTTCTATCTGTGTCTTTTTCTCCATCCTATTTCTCCCCTGTTCAAGCTTTTATTTCTCCTTTTCCCCTTCCACTCCTCAACAGAGTTTTGTTTTTGACCGCCACCTTCCTCAGTTTACTCTCCTTTCTGATTCCCCTCCCTTATCTTACCGTTTTCCACTTGCTACTTTTTCCCCCCCTTCTGACCACACCCCTACCTTTTTTTCCCTTTTCCCTCCTACTGCCTATAGGACAATAGATTTCTGTACTTTTCAGGGTATGTTATTCACTTCTTGAACCAAATCTGATGAGAGTAAAGCTCAAATACTGCTCTTCTCCCTCCCTTCTTTCCCTCTACTACAATATGTTTTTGTGCCTCTTCATGTGATGTATATTTACACTTTTCTACTACCTCCTTACCTCTTCTCCCAGAACCATCCCTTTATATTTCTTAATTATATTTTTTATCATTATATCGGTTATTTTATACTGATATCCACAGTCTATGGATATCCCTTTCAATTGTCATAATAAGTATACTATTCTCAAGATTGACATATTATATATAAAACATATATAAAACAAAATAATCTTATATAAGCATGTAACTAATTAGCCTTATTCATTAACTAGGGTTTTTCCCCCATTTACCTTTTTATGTCTCTCTTGAGTTTTGTATTTAGAGATCAAATTCTCCATTGAGCTCTGGCCTTTTCATCAGGAACATCTGGAATTCCCTTATTTCATTGAATGTTCATCTCCTTGCCTGGAAAATTATGCACAATTTTTCTGGGTAGTTGGTCTTTGGTTGTAGTCCAAGTTCCTTTGCCTTTCAGAATATCATATTCCAATTTCTCCTGTCATTTAATGTAGAAGCTGAAAGATCCTGAGTAATCCTGACTATAGTTCCTTATCAGGATTTGAATTGTTTCTTTCCAGGTGCTTGCAGTATTTTCTCCTTGACCTGGTAGTTCTGGAAGTTGGGTATAATATTTCTTGGAGTTTTTAATTTGAGATCTTTTTCAGGGGGTGATCGATGGATTCTTTCAATGACAATTTTACCTTCTGGTTCCAGGACCTTCAGGCAATTTTCCTTAAGGATTCCATGGAAGATACTTTCCAGGCTCTTTTATTCATCATAGCTTTCAGGTAGACCAATAATTCTTAAATTGTCTCTCCTGGATCTGTTTTCCATGTTGGTTGTTTTTCCAATCGGATATTTCATATTTTCTTCTATTTTTTTATTCTTTAGATTTTGTTTGACTGATTCTTGATATCTCATAGAGTCCATCCAATTCTTTAGTGTATATTTATGTTATATATATGTGTGTGTGTGTGTGTGTGTGTGTGTGTGTGTGTGTGTGTGTGTGTGTACATATATACATATATATTCCTTTTACTTTGATCTCTTTAGGATATAGACCTATTGTTGTGTTGGGATAGCAAGCCAAGTTTTATAATTCTTTGGGCATATTTCTAAATCACTCTTCAGAATGGTTGGACCAGCATACTATTGCAGCAACAATGCATTACTGTATCTATTTTCCCCTCATCTCTTCCTGCATTTGTCCTTTTGATTGGTGCGAGGCCACATGACAGGGTTGTTTTCATTTGCATTTCTCTAAGCAATAATGATAGAATTTTTTTTCACATACATACACATTGCTTTGATATCTTCTTCTGAAAACTGCCTGTTTATAGTCTTTGACCATTTATCAATTGGAGAAGAGCTGTTATTTTTATAAATTTGATTCAATTTTTCAGTCAGTTTGTATTTGAGAAAAGATGCCTTTTTCAAAGAAACCTGATGTAAAAGATTTAATAGTATTTCATTGTCTCTGGTACCTTGTAGTAAAATGTGATTTCTATGATTATCTCTTTTAATTAAGTCTATTTTTACTTTTGCTTTGTCTGAGATCATGATTGCTATCCCTGACATTTTTAACCTCAGTTGAAGCACATTAGATTCTTCTCTAGCCTTTGTTTTAATTCTGTGTGTCTTGCTGTTTTAAGTATGTCTCTTGTAAATGACATATTGTAGGAATCTGATTTCCAATCCATTCTGTTATCTACTTCCATTTAATGGGTAAATTCATACCATTCACATTTACAGTTATGATTACTAATTGTGTATTTCCCTCAATTCCACTTCCTTCTGTTTCTTCTCTCTCTCTTTTATACTGTCCCTCCTCAAAAGTTTATTTTGCTTCTAATCACTGCCTCCCTTAATCTACCCTTCCTTTCATCATCCCCTCCCTCCCTGCGTTCCTATTATCCCCTTCTCTTTTTATTTCTGTATTGAATAAGTTAGATTTCTATACACCACTTACTGTGTATGTATGTTCTTCCCTCTTTGAATCAATTCCAATGAGATTCAAGCTTTGCCCTCCACCTCCTATCTCACCTCCATCGTAAAAGTTCTTTCTTGCCTGCCTCTTGTATGTGAGAAGATTTTCCCCATTCTACCTCTTCCTTTCCCCTTCTCCCAGTGCATCACTCTTTCCCAAAATTTCATTATTTTTGGAGATCATTCCAACATATTTGATTCACACCCATGCTCTCTTTCTATGCAAACTTCTTTTAACTGTCCTAATAATAAAATTATTTGGAGATATAAGTATCATATTCACATACAGATATGTAAACATTTTAATGATATTGAGGCCTTTATGATTTCTCTTTCATATTTACCTTGTGCTTCTCTTGTCTCTTGTGTTTGGAAAAAATCCCCAGGGCTAGATAGATTCATAAATGAATTCTACCAAACATTTAAAGAACAATTAATTCCAATACTATATAAACGATTTAGGAAAATAGGCAAAGAAGGAGTACTACCAAATTCATTTTACAAATCTGGTACTGATATAAATCAGGAAGAGCAAAAACAGAGAAAAAAGAACTATAGACTAATTTCCCTAATGAATATTGTTGCAAAAATTTTAAATAAAATAGTAGCCAGGAGATCACAGCAATACATCACAAGGTTTATACATTATGAACAGGTTGAATTTACATGAAGAATTTATGTCTGGTTCAATATTAGGTAAAATATCAGCATAATTGACCATATCAATAACAAAAATATGATTATACCAATAGATGTAGAAAAAATTCTTTTGAGAAAATACAATACCCATTCCAAATAAAAACACTAAAAAAAAACCTAGAAAGCATAGGAATAAATGGAGCTTTTCTTTAAAGGATAAGTAGTATCTTTAAAACCAACAACAACCATTGTCTGTGATGGAGATAAGCCTTCCCAATAAAATCAGGAGTGAAGCAAAGATGCCCATCATCACCACTACCATTCAGTATTGTACTAGAAATGCTAGCTATAGCTATAAGACAAGAAAAAGAAATTAAAGGAATTTTAATAGGCAATAAAGAAAAAAGTCATTTTGCTGGTGGCATGATTGCATACATAGAGAATCCTAGAGCATCAGCTAAAACAATTGATGTTGAAACAATTGATGACTTTAACAAAGTAGCAGGGCATAAATTAAACCCACATAAATTGTTAGCATATATATGTATTACAACAAAGTCCAGCAGCAAGAGATAAACAGAGAAATTCCATTTAAAATAGCACTAGACAATATAAAATATTTGGAATCTACCTGTCATGAGAAACTCAAGAACTATTTGAACAAAATTACAAAACATTTTTCATACAAAGTCACAGATAAATAATTGGCAAAATATTAATTGCTGATGGGTAAGCCAAGCCTATATAATAAAAATGACAATTCTACCCAAATTAATTTACTTATCCAGACCAATCAAATTACCAAAAAAATAATAGCAAAATTCATGTGGAAGAAGAAAAGGTCAAGAATAACAGGGGAACCAATGAGAAGAAAATGTGAAGGAAAGTACCCTATCAGTTCTAGATTTCAAACTGTATTGCAAAGTGGTAATTATCAAAACCATCTAGTACTGGCTAAGAAATAGAATGGTGCATCACTGGGATATATTAGGTACACAATACACAGTAGTAAATGACCATAGTAATGTTGTGTTTGAAAAACCCAAAGATTCAAGTTTTGGGGATAAGAGCTCACTATTTGACAAAATTTACTTGGAAAACTGGAAAGTGCTTTTGCAAAAACTAGGTAAAGACTAGTATCTCATGTAACATACCAAGATAAGGGTGAAACGGGTACATAATGTAGACATAAAGGATGATATCATATGCAAACTAGGAGAGCATGGAAAAGAGACAGAGAACATTACAGGGCATAAAATGGATAATTTTGATTGATTAAATTATTTTTTTTCAGCAAACAAAACCAATGAAACCAAGATTAGAAGAAAAGTAGGAAACTGGGAGGGGGATTACAACAGGCTTCTTTGTAAAGGCCTCATTTCTCAAATATTTAGGGAACTGAGTCAAATATGTAAAAATATAAGTGATTCCCCAATTGATAAATTGTCAAAGTATATGAACAAGCACGTGTCAGAAAGAAAAAATCAAAGCTATTGATAGTCATATAAAAATGATATAAATCACTATTGATTAGAAAAATGCAAATTAAAATAACTCTGAGGTACCACCTCATGCCTATCAGATTGCTTAATATGACAGAAAAGGAAAATAACAAATGTTAGAGGGGAGCTGGAAAAATTGGGACACTAACGCACCATTCTGAAGGTTTTATGATGAAAAATGACATCTACCTCCAGAGAAAAAGCTGATGAATTCTGAATGAAGATTAAAATATAATTCTTTTACTTTATTTTTTCTTGCTTTATTTTTTAGAAGCAATCAGTGTTAAAGAACTTGACCTGTGTCACACAGCTAGCAACTATCTGAGGCTAGATTCAAACTTGGGTCCTCCTGACTCCAGGGCTGGTGTTCTATCTACTGTATCACCTCACTGCCCTTGCCTTGCTTTTTTTTTCAACATAACTAGTATGGAAGTATGTTTTGCATGAAGTAACATGCATAATTAATATCATATTTCTTGCCTTCACAATGGGTGGGAAAAAGGTGTGAAAGAAGGAGAGAAGTTGAAACTTAATTATTTAAATGAATGTTAAAAATAAATGATATTTTAAATCCAAAATTATATATAACTTATTAAAGATACTTGGCAATGTAATACAGTTCTCTGTAGGTCATTCCATGAGCAAACATGCTTGGCTTTTAAGCTGTATTGTAGGGATTACATCCATGAGATCATAGATCCACTGAAATCTCAGAGTGAATCCAAAGAGTTGATCATGCCTACCTCATTAGAATGAGACTACATCTCTTCTTACATTTTCTGAATTATTAATAAGTTTTAAACACTTGAAGGCTATTTCACTGGGGTTTAGAGTTAGAGTTACTTGGGGAAAAAAGGAAATCGAACTCCCTTTCTCCCTTGCTATTTTTTAAATCCCTTTCATCTAAGGCGAAACAGTGACGGCCAAAGCCTTTATCCATTGGCAAGGTTTAGATGAAAGAGTATTATATCTGGAATCAGAAGGACTATGTTCAAATCAAGGATCTGCTGCTTACTGTTTGACCTTGGTTAGGATACCTAAGTACTACTGTGCTTCAGTCTTCTCATCTGAAAAATGAAAGGGTTTGGACTAGATGGTTCTAAGTTCCTTGTCACTCCAATTCTATTGGATTTTCTGGTTCTACATCTGTGGGATCAAATGAGATCAACTATATGTAAAAATAATTTGTAAACCTTAAAGTGCTATATAAATGCTAGCTGTTGTATTGTTGTTACCACTACTATGTGATCAAGTCTTCCCATTTTCAAGACTGTGTGCACACAGATGGGTTTTCAGAGCCTAACCTCAAGAAGGTCATTTTCTCTCTTTGGCAATTACTTCACCTGCAATAGCTCTTGGAAAATATCCAAAGTTTGATTCATGTATATGTTTCCATGAATGCAGATAAAAGAGATCCCGAGCTTCTCAAAAAATACCCACTATGAAATGCAACAAAGCAAAAAATGATACAAAAGACTCCTAGGAGCAGTCAAGTTCCAGAATGGCAATAAAGTTGGAGTTGCTATTGGGATAAACCATTGAAATTCTGGCAAGTTCTCTCCCATAGACTCCTCCACAATCTCTCCAAGATTCATATTACCATATGGCAACTTAGACAGTCCCCTGAAAATAAACATTGTGGGCTGCTAAACAAGCAACCTAAAAGGTTTACAGTGTCTGAATTACTTGCTACTTTTGTCCACCAAGTAGAATACTGCATAGGAATTAAGTAATCTATCCTACTCTCTCCATGGAACACAATGCCCTTCTTGTTCTAGAATGGTTGATCAATGAACTATCCAGCCTAGAGTTGCCCATGAGGTACTGAACAGGAAAGCTGGATAATTTGGAATATCCTCTGCCACACAAGAGTTGGGATTCAGAAACAATAAGTTTGAACTACCCTCTTGGGTCAAGTGGGCTTGCAAGTCTGACTTTCCCATATACTTCTTTAAGAAATCTATCAATTCCCTGCTTGCTGTTGTGGGAGAGGTGAACAAAATTACCCTCCCCAGATTAACCCCAGAGACTGACTTCATTAAGTTTCTGGATGTTGGCAGCTTCTAGCATGTTTCCTTACCTCCCTTGCCTTAATATCTCTTGCCAACATTTATAGTATTGCACCATGAACTTCCCTCATATGTCTGTGTGACACATAGACCCTCCCCTCCTTAGAAAGAGATCTGGTTCAAGGCATACATGCAGCCATTTTGCTATAAATGACCCCTACTGCAATGTCTAGTGTCCTTCAATCTCTCCTTTTTTGCCTCTCATTATAACAAAAAGACTTAACTACTGAAGGTTGAGAATTCCAGACTCCTAAGAAAGTTCTCCTCCCTGTCTGTCCTGACAGACAGACTTTGATTCAGTAAGAAGATCAGCTATACTGTGACAATAACTCCCTTATCTGTTTCCTGTAACTAATAATATACAATTTTCTCCAAGTATACTATTTTTTGTACAACCACCTATTTTTTATGAATAACCGTATTTCTTTTCTTTCTTTCACACAAAATTACTTTAAATAATGTTTAGCTTATAAATGTTGCCCTGAAAATTTATATGTAAGGAACCTCTTAGGCCAGGCTCTTTGTGGATGCTATTTACTCCAGCCTGATGGAATAAATGACTTGTTGCCTCACTCTTAATTGATTGTGGTGGTTGTTGTGGTTGTTCACTCATTCAGTCCTGTCCGATTTTTCATGACCATAGCACAATTGGCCTTTCTATCCTCCACCATCTCTCAAAGTCTTTCCAAGTTCATGTTCATTGTTTCTATGATAATATCTATCCATCTCATCATCTGCTGTTCCTTTTTCCTTTTGCCTTTGGTCTTTCTCAAAATCAGGGTCTTTTACAATGGCTCCCATCTTCTCATTATGTGGTCAAAGTATTTAAGCTTCAGCATCAGCATTTGGCCTTCCAGTGAATAGCTTGAATTAATTTCTTCAAGTACTGTTTAATTGACTCCTTATTACTATCATCTGACTCTCATTTCAAGAAACCACATTAGTGAGTTCTGACCCACTCTTCTATCACCCCAGCAAAATTCCACTATATTCCTATCAATTGAGCTGGAAAAGTCTACTCTCAATATCTCCCCTTTGAGGCTCATTCAAATGCATATCAATTTCTGCCACATGCTTCTCCTATAAGTTTCCACCAATTACTCCTGTGATCAGGAGGTGAGGGAGAAAGAGGGAAACAAAACTGAACATGGGTACAGGTTCACAAAATCACAAAATGAAATTTAGAAGGGATTTCATAGTACTACCCATACCCTAAAGGAATTCCCACTATAATGTACCCAACAAGTGGTCATCTGGTCTCTGATTGAAACCCTATAGTTACAGCAAATATAATACCTTTCAAGATGACCTATTCTGCTATTGGATACCTCTAATTTTTAGGAAATATTTCCTGATTTTAAATGTGAATTTGTCTTTTTGAAGCCTCCTTTTAACTTCCACCCATTGCTCCTGGTTCTGCTTTACAGGGAAAAACAAAACAAATCAAATCCTTAGTCCACTTGACAGTCCTTCAGATAATTGAAGACAGGTATCATGTCCACAGTCTCCCTCCTTAGGGCACTTATATTCTAATGGAAGAGAAAATATGGGCATGAGTAAGAACATATAAACACACAAGTGTGTATAAAAATCACATATACACACACTAAATCCAAGGTAGTTTGATAAGGGAAGGCATTAGTAGCTGGGGGATTCAGGATTGGCTTCAAGTAAAACACGGTGAATAAGAGAAGTGTTGAAACAAACCAACAATTCTTAGAAAAGGAGGTAAAGAGGGAGGGAATTCTAAGCATGGGAGGCAGTTGATGTAAAAACAGAGAGATGGGAGTCAGAATATCCATTGTGCAGAATAGCAAGGTAGTCGGTACTGCTGGTTCACACGGTGAATGTAGGTGATTAAAGTATAAGACAGGAAAGTTAGGAAGGGACCAGGTTGTGAAGAGATTTAATACCAAACAGAGAAGTTTATATTTGATCCTGGAAGTAATAGGGGACTATTTGAATTGTTTGAGTAGGTGTGTATGGGAGAGGGGAGTGTTGAAGTGTATTGAGTAGGGGGATGAGTTGCCCTGAACTGAATATAATACTTTAGATATAGTCTGACTAGGGCAGAGTATAGAAGGGCTATCACATCCTCATTTCTGTGGGTTTTTAAGAGACAGACAGACCTGACTAGTTTCAGAGGTGACTGTTGTCCAGATCATGGTGGGTACTCTCAGATGAGTTTGTCTCCATGGGCTCAGTCATCTACACATTGGGGGATACCTGCATTCTACTGGCAAAATAACAGTTGGTACGTTCACATTCCATAGGAAGGTAATGCTCAGATTCCTCTCTGACCTTACCCAATTGATTAGGAGAACTCATCAAATCTATCAGGGACTTCCCTGAACAATTCCTCTATATCAGTGATCTCATAAACCTACGGAGACTTTACATACAATGTAACCTACTTAAGCTGTAGAGATATTATAGGAATCCAGTGAGGTAAAGTATGTATATATATATACATATATATATATACACACACACATATATATATATATATATACATATATATATACATATATATATACATATATATATAAATGGGTTTTAAATACTATGAAGTGTTAAGCAAATATAGTGTATTATTATTATCATGCAATATAGAGTTGCACCTTGTCTACTTTCAGTTCTATAGTTCCTTTTATCCGAAGCAAGAACATGTTACTTAAGAGCTTTAGGCAAGGTTTGAAAATTATACCCCCTGTGTATCACTACTCACCAGAGACTAAGCCTTCCTCATAATACATGCAACTTGACTTATGGCAAAATACATACCTACAGGCTATGGAAAGTGGAATTTTTGGCATTAAAAATATGTGCATGTGTGAATTGTAATATTAAAAAGTGTCCCTCTGTGTGTAGTGCTTGCCCAAATCCTGATTCTACCTTTAACTATATCAACAACATCAAATTTTTATTAATGTCTCCTTTAGAGTGGCCATGGAGATAATGCAGGTGTTATACTTGTCTCCAGATGAAGGCCTTAGTAACAAGTTTTGCTTTATAACATTTATTGAACAAAAGCATCAAAACATCATTTGAATTTGAAGAGTGTGAGGACAAACTGCTGAGCCTTGTGTAACTATCATGTATTGCTTATGATAATGGTCATGGACTAGAAGCATTAGGTATTGTTGATTCAGGGATCAGCAATAAAAAAAGGCCTTAGGGATCATCTGCTCTAATTCCCTCATTGGGTAGATGAGGAATCTCCTATGCAGAGAAAGGGACTTGCCTGAGGTCAAGGTCCAGGGAGAGAGGGAGAGAGAGAGAGAGAGAGAGAGAGAGAGAGAGAGAGAGAGAGAGAGAGAGAGAGAGAGAGAGACAAAGACAAAGACAGAGAGAGACAGAGACAGAAAAACAGAGAGGGACAAGGACGGGATACAGAAAGAGAAAGAAGCAGATAGGCAGACAGACACAGACAGACAGTGACATGGACAGACACAGACAGAAAGATAGACTTAAGACAGAGACAGAAAGACAGAGACAGAGAAGAGAAGTGAGGTACGAAGAGAAAGGAAGAGCTAGAGAAAGAATGGAGAAAGGCTAGAGACAGAAGAAATGGTGGGGGAGGAAAAAGGGAGAACAGAGAGACAGAGATAGAAAAAGAAAGATTATTTTATAACTAGCTAACAAGGCTAAGACTAGAATCATGAGTACTCTACCTTTAAATTAGTATTTTCTTCTCTGTCTCAACACTCTTCAAAAAAAAAGAGCATCTCACGAAGTAGGGAGGGAGACAGTGATTTTCACCAGAAAACCAGGGCCATTGAGCTGTGGGTCGTAAATCAGTGGTTGGGTGCCACCAGCCTCTCCAACTCTAAGACTATCTATAAATATTTCATAAAAGCAAAGATTGCCTAGGTTTGGGAGTATACTCTCAGCTGGCCTTTATATTGCACATCTGATTGAGCTACCAAGAGGGAGGGCAAAAAAGACAGGTGAGAATTCAACTCTTTGTGGTGGTTGAGGAGGGATCCAGGGTGAAGGCTGAGGACCAGAATGGCTTTCCATACATGACTGCTTTTGTCTCAAAGAGAGGGAAGAGGGCTAAAATATAAGCTGATGGAGATCTTAAGGCACAGTATTCACCAAATGATGCTGTCCTACAAAATCAGCACTAGTCATGTCCAAAAACTAAACCAAACAAAAACAAAAACACCTCTAGATCCCTTTTCTATTCTTTCAGGTGTGCCCATTCCAGAGGTCTCAGGACAGCAGGAAGTCAAAAGTAGAGGTCATGGGACCCTGATAACAGCTATAGACGTGTGACACCCATTTCCTTCTCCCTATATTCATACCCAACACCTTAGTCTGGTCCTCTCACCTAGACTACTACAATGGTATCCTGATAAGTCCCCAGATTTCTGGTCCCTCTCTGATTTATTTTTCCTAAAACAAAGATCTCATTATGTTTCTCTTCATCTCAAGAATCTTCAGTGGCTTTCTCTTGTTATTTAGGATAGAATAAAACTCATTTATTTAGCATTTATAGCCCTTCATATTCTGGCTTCTACCCACCCTTCCAGATGTTATATACTTCCTTGCATTCATTCATTCTACACTCCACCTAAAGGGACTTAGCCAGAAATTGAAAACAGGATTTCCTGTCTCCAGAACTCTGCGTAGGCTGTTCCTTTGCTAAAACATCCTCCAGAATACCTGATTTCCTTCAAGTCATAGCTCAAATAATATTTCTTAAGTAAAGCTCAGGGCAGCTAGGTGGTACAGGGAATAGAGCACAGAGCTTGGAGACAGGAAGCCCTGAATTCAAATCCGATCTCAGACGCTTCCTAGCTGTGTGACCCTGGGCAAGTCACTTAATTTTGTTTGCCTCAGTTTCCTCATATATAAAATGAGCTGGAGAAGGAAATGGCAAACCACTCCAATATCTTTGTCAAGAAAACCCCCAAAAGGGGTCACAAAGAATCAAATGTGACTAAAAACAACTGTACAACAAGTAAAGCTCAGTTGTTATTATTCTCTGTCTCTTCAAGTGGCCATATTTATTTATCCACATACAAACCAAAACAGAGTGTCTCCTGGGAGAGCAAACAATATGCTGGGCCCAGAAAGCAAACATCTGAGACACTGAGAGCAAACATATTGATCTGTCGAAGGACAAATAGAGTTTGAATGAGCCATCCACAGGGGAGTATTTTCCTATACTTAGAGCAAGTTCTTACACTCTCCCCTTATTCTCTCCTAGACCCATATCCTACTGCTTAGCAATGTACTATTGCTCTGTTATAGCAATAAATCAGTACTACAGCTCTTTCCATAACCAATGATCTGAGGATGGGCCAAGCCTCTGTGGCTGCTTTTGATACAATACTGATTTTGACGAGATCAGAAACCAGGCTTCTTACCTCCAGACCAATTGGCACTGAGCCCAACAGCTCTAGGACCAGATCCTACCATATTAGGGTCCTGGTTCTAAATTTAGTTGCCAAATACTTTGCTACAGGGACCTCATCTATGATCTCTAAAATTGGACCTTGTTTATAATTGAACATTAGGCCCACTATCACTTTAATGATAATTGGCTCCACTTATAGCACCCTCAAATATGAAATCCCTAGGTGAAAATGCAATGTATATATGTATGTATGCATGTACGTGTGAATGTGTGTATGTATTCACCATTAAACGTCCTTTCATTTAAACCTTTTCCATCTTCTGGCCTTCACAGATACATGGGTCTCCTTAAAAGATACTTTATCCCTGGGGAAGTCACAGAGCCTTGCTGACTATTTCCATTATAATTGGTGTTATTTGAAAATTGAACTCTTTCTCTCTTCGATAGTCACACTCCAAGAAAAAGCTCCTCATCTACTCATTGCTTCTACTTTTTCCTCTTATTCTTTGCTAAATCCTTTTCATGCTGGTTCCCATTCTTACCACTCAACTGAAACTGCTCCCTCCAAAGTTCCCAGTGGTCTCTTGATTACTAAACCTGAGGACCATTTTGTAGTGATCATTTTTGGGGATTTCTCTGTGGCATTTAGTACAACTGAACATTTTTTTTCCTTCTTGGTCCTTTCTGTTTCTGGGGTTTTGTAACATTTATCTCTCCTGGTTCTCCTGCTACCAGTATGGATACTTCTCCTCAGTCTCCATTGTCTCCATCCATGTGCCACTTCCAAACTGTAAGTATTCCCCAAGGTTCTGTCCTGAGCTCCTTTTCTCTCTATGCACACTCCCCTTGTAACCTTCATCACCTCCTATGTGTTTACACCTAGGGCTACATAACTAGCCCTATATATCCAATCTCCTACCCCCAGATTCACTCCCACATTACCAATTTTCTAGAGGACATTTCAATTTTAATGCTCCATCTTTAGACACCACAAATTCAACACGAAATGCTGATATCCCCAGTTTCTCTATTCCTGTTGAGAGCATCCTTCCAGCATCCATGGTTCTCAGCTTTGGGTTCATCTTTATCTCTTTACTCTGTCTTAGCATGACCCTCCCACAAGCCTATCAATTGCTATTTCTGTTGTAGATTCCATCTCTACAGTATCTCACACTTCTCCTCTTCTGAGGACATAGTTGTCCTCTTCCTACCATTATCCTAGTTTTCTCTGATATCTTACATTTGTCTTCTCATTATCACCCTAGTTCAGGTCCTTATTATTTATTATAGAAACTATTAAAAGATATCCTATTTATTGTCTGTGCCTCACATCTCTCTTTCCCACTTTGTCTTCCATCGAGCTTCCAAATTGATATTCTGAAAGCATAGGTCTGACAATACTACTTCTTAAAATCCTCTAGTGTCTTCTTATTGTTGCTAAGATAATAAAACTACCTTGTTTCACATTTAACCCCTCCACAATATGCCTTCAACCTACTTTTGCTGATTTATTACACATTGATCTTCCTCTGAAACAGCATACTTCTGTAAACTGTGCTACTTACTCTTGCTTGTACATGACATCCAATCTCCCAGATCTGCAAATTTATCCTATGTAATTGAACTTTGTGCATGCCTGGATCACTTAAGATAGAGGTACCTAGTTGGGAGACAGGAGGGAGTTGCATTTTGGGAGAAGGCATCTTGTATTCCCCAGACACATGGGTAGATGAAAGCTCTTTTCAATGACTGTGTAGCTCTAATAGGCTGTATCTTTAAAACTACCAGACTGAGACAACCTCTCTCTTTTTTGGCGAAGTCCGGGGGTATGAAGATCTTAATCACCTGGGGCATAAGAACCATGATCTGAGCTGAGTGTGAGATTAGAGATACCTCCTCCTTTCCTTTTTAGTCCTTGTGCCCCTAAGAATCAGGCTTGGGGTTCTGGTCTATTTCATCAATTCTTTTTTCAGGTCTAGACACAGCCAGTGGAGTCCCTAGGACACAGGATATCCTGCCATGGCAAACTTTGAGTATTACAGGCCAAAGGTAGCTTCCATTCCAGTACAGAATCTCTGAGAAGCCAGGGTACAGCTTTGTGCCTAGATACAAGCTGAGTTTCCCTCCACTAGAGCTCCTTCCCCCATATGGAGGGATTTTGACATACATGTGGACTCTCCCTCAAACACCCTAATCACTCAATTTCTCAACCTACTCCCTTCCCAATACCTACTCTTCCAGCCCATCTCAACCACACAAAAAAGATGACTAAAACCTTGATCATACCATCACCCACAAATGCAACACCTCCATGTTCAAGAATTCTAAAACCCCTTTATCTGACCACTGCCTGTTGGCTTTCTGTTTTTCCTTCTGCCTTCCTTTACCAAGTGCTTTACTTTACCTATACTGTAACCTCTAATCCCTTGAGACCTCAGTTCTCTCCCAGGCCATTACCCTGCATTACCCACTTTCCACTTGTCCTCCCCGTCTTGACCCTTTGATGAACTAATTCCATCCTATACTGTTCTTTTCTCTTGAGTTTCCATCCCTCTTATCATATGTCTAAGTTCACTCTGCCAAGCCTCAGACTTGGGTTGCTCCCACCATCCAACAAAATACTCCAATAAGTGCCTCCACTCTTTCTTCTCTTTCTTTTTTAACCTTTTACAATCTGGCTTCAGACCTCATCATTCTACCAAAATCGGTCTCTCCAAAATTACCAAAAATACTTTTAAAAATATTTTACTTATTTGTTTTTAACATTCTTTTTGTTCAGTTTTCAGTTCCATATTCTTTCCCTCCATCCAACTGCTCCCCCACCCACTGAGAAAGTAAGCAAAATGATATCTCCATATATGTGAAATAAAGCAAAAAATATTTCTGTATTAGCCATGTTGCAAAAAAGCAAGAAAAATAAAGTGTGAGAATTATATTTGAATTTGCAATTATTTCATCAGTTCTCTCTCTGCAGTTGGACAGAATTTTTTCAACATGAGTCCTTCAAAACTGTATCGAATCAATGTATTGATCAGAGTAGCTAAGTCCTTCACAGTTAATCCTTATTACAATATTGCTGTTACTGCGCATAGTGATCTCCTGCTTCTCCTCACTTAACTTTTCATTGGTTCATATAGGTATTCCCAAGTTTTTTCTGAAACCATCCTGCTCATTATTTTTAATAGAATGTACAATGGTACTCCATCATAATCATGTACCACACAGCTTTTTCACCATTAGACAATTGATGGGCATCCCTTCAATTTTCAATTTTTGCCACTATAAAAATAGCTACTATAAATATTTCTGTATATTTAGGTCATTTTCCCTTTTTTGATCTATTTTGAATAAAGACTTAGTAGTGGTATTGCTGGGTTAAAGGGTATGCACAGTTCTATGGCTCTTTGGGCATGGTTCCAAATTGTTCTCCAGAATGGTTGGACCAGTTCACAATGCCACCAAGAGTTCATTAGTTCACGTATTTTCCTATATCCCCTCCTGAATTTGTTATTTCTAATAAATACAGGTGGTACCTCAGAATTGTTTTAATTTGTATGTTTTAAATCAATAATGATTGAAAGCATTTTACATGACTATAGATAGGTTTGATTTCTTCTGGAAATTGCCTGTTCATATCCTTTAACCATTTGTCAGTTGGGGAATGGTTGTATTTTTTTTTATACATTTGGCTCAATTGTCTATATATTTGAGGAATGAGGCCTTTAACAGAAAAAAATTGCTGTCAAATTTTTTGATACTACTTCATTGTTTATGTGTTTCATAGATGCATTTAGCAAATTGTGGTTACCTTGATTATCTCTTTTAATTAGGTTTATTTTTGCTTATGCGTTGTCTGAGATTGATTGTTCCACTTTTTTTGTTTCAGCTGAAGCAGAATAGATTCTGCTCCGGCCTCTAATTTTAATTCTATGTGTGTCTTTCTGTTTCAAGTATGTCTCTTGTAAATAACATATTGTTGGATTCTGCTTAATCCATTCTGCCATCCAATTCTATTTTATGGGTAAGTTTATTCTAATCACTTTTACAGTTATGATGACTGTCTATTCTATTTTCTTATTTTATTCTCTTTAGCGTTCTCTCTCTGTCTCTGTCACTCTCTGCCTCTGTCCCTCTATGTCTCTGTCTGTCTCTCTCTCATTCCTCTTCAACAGTCTGTTTTGCTTCTGACCTCTGACCTCCCTTTTATCACCTTATTTTATTTTATGCCCTTCCACTCCTACTTCCTTATTGAGTTGTTGTTTGTCCTTCATTTTCAAAGGGTACCAATGACATCATGGATGATGTCTTGACTTGCATGTGAATTGGATTTAAGTGAGGAAGAGTTGCACAAAGTCATCAGCCTCATTCTCTCTTCCAGAGTTATCAAAGTTCAGTGGCAAGACAAAAGTTGGGACAACTGGTTATGGCCTGAGATGTGGTAGATGATATTGGGGTCTTCAATATCTGACCAAGATCTAAGTGCTCCACAGCTCCTGTTTCAGTTGCCTTCATGGCCACTGGAACAAATTGTTCTTATATGCCCATTCTGCCAGGAGAAGTCTTTACATGCTTGGGGTAGACATTCACTTAACTCACTGACAGGTTTGAGGCCTGATGATTATCCTTAACATGGTTTAGCCCATCCGTTTAGATCGTCTTACCTAGGTTCAGTCACTGCACATGCTACAGTTTCTAGGAGCCACAGGTGAGAGTTAAGTTTCAGGTGGACATCAAATGTGGATGGGGAGCCCTGAAAGGTACTTAGCAAGTCTTCACACCAGAGGTGCTAGTCCTCTCTAAACACCTAACTATTACTGATGGGTAAAATAGATTTCTATACCCAGCTGAGTGTGTATGTATATTCTTTCCTCTTTGAATGGATTCTAATGAGTATTGCCCATGAGTATTTCAGTATTGCCCACTGCCAACACCACTTCCCCCTCTACCATAAAACGTCTTCCTTGTGTGACTATTTTACATGAGAAAAAATTTCCCCATTCTTCCATATCCTTCCCCCTTCTCCCAGAACATCCCTCTTTCTCACTCCTTCATTTTTTTTTGAGATTATCCCAACATAATCAATTCATACCCATGCCCTCTGTCTATGTAGATTCCTTCTACCTACTTTGATAATGATTAGGTCCAGCAGAGTTACATGTATCATCTTCCCATACAGGAATGAAAAGTTTAACCTTATTAAGTACGTTTTTATTTATCTTTCATGTTTACCTTTTATGTATCTCTTGATTCTTGTGTTTGAATTTCAATTTTTTCTATTAAGCATTGGTCTTTTCATCAGAAGTTCTAAAGAGTCTTTTTTCCATTAAATATCTGTTCCCACTGAAGACTTGTACTCACTTTTGTTGGGTAGGTTATTCTTGGTTTAATCCTTTCTGCTTTGCCATCCAGAATAGCATATTCCAAACCCTTCACTTCTTTAACATGGAAACTGCTAAATCTTATGTGATACCAACTGTAGTTCCATGATATTTGAATTCTTTCATTCTGGCTGCTTGCAATATTTTCTCATTGAATTGGTAGCTCTAGAATTTGGCTATAATATTCCTAGGAGTTTTCCTTTGGGGACCTCTTTTAGGATCAGCAGATTTTTCAATTTCTATTTTAATCCTCTGGATCTAAGATATTGGGACAGTTTTCTTTTATAATTTCTGGAAATACGATGTCTAGACTCTTGCTTTTACCATGGTTTTCAGATAGTCTAATAATTCTTAAATTATCTCTCCTCAATCTATTTTCCTAGTCAGTTCTTTTTCTGAAGATATATTTCATATTTTCTTTTATTTTTTCATTCTTTTGACTTCGTTTTATTCTTTCTTCATGTTTCATGGAATCATTAGCTTCCACTTGCTCAATCCTAATTCTTTAAGGAATTATTTTCTTTAATGAACTGTTGTATCTCTTTTTCCATTTGTCCTATTCTGCTTTTTTAAGAGTTCTTTTCTTAAGTGAATTTTTATGCCTTTTTCCATTAAGCCAATTTTATTTTTGAGGTGTTATTTTCTTTGTTAGTTTTCTTTCTCTTTCATCACACTGTTAATTTCTATTTCATAATTTTCCTGGATCACTTTCATTTTTCCACCAATTTTTCATCTACCTCTCTTATCTCTTTCTTTAAATTTTTCAGGAATTTTGTTTGGCTTGTGTCTAATCAGTGTTTTTCTTTGAGGCTTTGCTTTTAGGTTTTTTGTTTGTTTGTGTTTGTTTTCCCATGGTTGTCTTCTTCTGAGCTTGTGCCATGATCTTCCCTGACGTGGTGGTAACTTTTCTTTCTTGTTGTTATTTTGCTCTTTTTCCAGTTTATTTCTTCATTTTGAATTTTATGTTAAAGTTGGACTATGTTTACCTTGAGTGGGGAGGGACTGTCCTGTACTTCAGACTTTTTTTTTGTACTACTTTTTTTTTCCAGAAATAGTCATGGATATCTGCAAGTTTTCAGTGCTTCCAAGGTGATATGATCCAGGAAGAGATGTAATCACTGCTCTCCTGGTCTTCGCTCTGGTCTTTACCCAGAAAGGGCTCTTGCTCCTTTGCAGCCACAAGTGCTATCATTCCTTTTGGCCCTGGAACTGACCAGGACTCCTGCTTCTCTGAGGCTTCAAGTACTAATGTTCTTTGAACTATAAGGAGAGGCCCTACTTCCTTGTGATTGACCACATTCATTTCTGCTCTGAACTGTAGCACAGACCTGCATATGAGCAATAGAATTGCCAAACAGTGCCAGGTCATGCACTCAGTGTTAGCAAAGGGTCTTCTGTGTATCTCTGTCTGGCCAGTTTCACTCCTTTAACATCTCTGGGCTGAGAGCTCCCCAAACTGCTGCTGCTATTTCTTCCAGTCACTTCCAAGGCCTGTCACTGATGTTGCTGCCAAATGTACCACAGCCTGGCTCCTACCCTGGTATCACAGACTACTCCTGTTAATCTCCTGAGTTGTCTTGGGCTAGAAAACCATCTCAACCTGATTTTTTGTTGGTTCTGCTGCTCCAAAATTCTATTTAAAGTGTTATTTTAAAGTTGTTTGGAGGGGAATGTTGGGAGAGTTTCCCTGGCTTGCTGCCTCTACTCTGACATCTTGACTCTGCCTCCCAATGATCTCTTAATTGCCAATCCTCATCCTTCATTCCTCCTAGGAGTCCTCATTCTCCTAGGCCTCTCTGCTTCCATGACTATGTCAATTACCATCTTCTCCTTGATAATCTCTTTTCTCTTGGTTTTCAGAACACCATCCTTTCCCAGTTCTTTTCCTGCCTGACTGTTTTTTTTTCAGTTTCTTTTGCTGTATCCTCATCCAGATCACACCCTCAAACCATAGGTATCCACAGAGCTCTCTCCTTCTTTTCATTTCCCTTACTACCTCAATTGGTAATTTCATCAGCTCACATAGATTTAATTGCAATTTCTATAAAGATGATCCTTAAATCTACTAATCTTACCTCTGCTGACCTCCAATCTTAAATCTCTAACTGCCTCTTAGATATATCAACCTGGATGTTCACTAGACATCTTAACCTGAACATGTCCAAAACTGAACTAATCATCTTTCCCTTAAACTTTCCCACCTATTTTTGTTGATACTATAGTAGGCAAGATAGTCTTCCTTTAGGCAAGAAACCTATGTGTCATCTTCTACTCCTCATTATCTCTTACTAGCCAGAAACAATCTGTTGCCAAAGACTGTTAATTTCACCTTTGCAATGTCTCTCCAATATTCCCCTCTCTTTTCTGACTCTGCCACCCCTTATCTCCCCTTGGTTGCACTGTGTAATAGCCTACTGGTAGGTCTGCCTATCTTAGATATCACCCCACTACAATCCATCCTTCATTCAGCCTGCAAAGTGATCTTCATAAAGCACAGATCTAACCATGTCATCCCCTTACTCAATAAATTCCAGTGACTTCCTATCACCTCCAGAATCAAATACAAAATCCCCTGTTTAGTGTCCAAAGTCCTTCATAACCTAGTTTTCTCTCAAATTCCTAGTCTTCTTATACTTTAATTCCCAACACATACTCTTTGATACAGTGACACTGGCTTCTTGGCTGGTGTACTAATGAGACACTTCATTTATCAGCTCTGCACATTGTCCCTGGGTGCCCCCATGCCTGAAATGTTCTCCCTCCTCATCTCCATCTATTGCCTTCTGTAGTTTCCTTTACATCACAACCAAAATCCCATCACCTACAAGAAGCTTGTCCCAACCCCTCTTAATTCTAGTGCCGTCCCTCTTTTAATAATTTCATATTTCTCCTGTATATAGCTTATTGGTACCTGTTTTCTTATCTTTCCCATAAATTGTAAACTCCTTGAAGCCAAAGACTGTCTTGCCTTCTTTGCATCCCCAGCTCTTTGTAAAGTGTCTATAACGTAATAAATGTTTACTAGTTGATTGATTAAATTGAATTCAATTGACCTTAGAATATTCACTTAAGCTACCTATGCTCCCTTCTTTCCCCTT
Source organism: Trichosurus vulpecula (assembly GCF_011100635.1). Lineage (NCBI taxonomy): Eukaryota > Metazoa > Chordata > Mammalia > Diprotodontia > Phalangeridae > Trichosurus > Trichosurus vulpecula. The sequence goes on from NC_050574.1 coordinate 152,922,452, forward strand.
TGGAAAATACCTATTAGTAATAATTGAAAAATAAGACTTACATACTCCAGAAGGCACTGAACTATGTGATCTCCTTCCAGCTTGAAAATGCCTATTTCTTCCTCACTCCCTGTCTACCTCCCTCCTCCCCTACTCCAGTTCTCTCCCTTCTCTCTCCTTTCTCACTTCCTCCCCCTCTCTCTTTTTTAATTTTGCCAATGTCTAATACATTTTTATTTCATTATGTCTACTCCTTTCATTTTTATATACACTCATCATTGACATACATTTAAAATAACTATTTTACTACCAGGTATAAAATCATATAAGTTTGAATACATGCAGGAAAAATCTATTGTCTGCTACATCTGCTTCAGAAAAAAAGGAGCCTTTCATGTACTTGAGATGAATAAAGAGTGACAGTAATTGAAATGACAAATACGAGTTCAAAGAGTCATGTATATGAGGTAAAAATTGTCTTGTGCTTTTTGCCTCCAGCCTTTCCCGGAATGAACCAGAATGGAATGGTGGGTGGTATGTGAGGAGACTCTTGGACCAGCTGCTATGTGAAACTACCAGAACAGAATATAGTACAAAGCCCTCTAGTTGGTATATACTTCAAGGGCCAAAAAATGGCCTGCCTAAGCATAACTAGGTTATTTTCCTGACTTCCTCTAGGGAAAAATTCCAACCAGAGCAATTCATTAGAGGCCTAAAATGGACACTTTTTTTTTAAAAAAAAATAAGTTTAAGACATTCTCTTATCTAAATAAGAGACAACATATAAATAAGGGAACAACATATTAGCTAACTAGTGTCAGAGCTGAATCTTGGTTGTAAGTGTAGTAATTAGCCTTTCTAGGGAAATAAAAAGCTTGATTGTCCTTATTAACACACTATACCCATATACACGTTCCTTCTTCCATGCCTTTGCTGCAGCCATCGCCACTCCCATCTCAAATATTCTTCTTCCATATAACCAATCCATTTCAGCAGGGATTTGTTTATAGAATTGACTTTTCATCCATTATCACCTAGCAAAGAACATAAGCCTAAGGGAATGGAATACAGGAAAGTCAAACTCTTCATCTGTTTGTTTCATAGGGGGATGAAGTAGGAGCACAAAAGCAAGTTTTTGAGGACTTTCTAGAATATGAGGCCTTGATGGGAAGCCAAAGAGCAAACAACTTGAGAATTCAGTGGGAATAGTTGAAAAGAGGGGAAATGTCTATATTTAGCACACTTCCTTTGGTTCTTCATCCAGCCTCATCCTGGGCATGGGCATTGGCAAAAGGAAGAGAAACAAGGGGAAGAATCTTCATTGTGACTGCTTTGGTCTTTTAGCAATTCTGAAAAGGAATAGAGCTTGCTTTATTTGTAAATATGTTATCTCACATCCTCTGTTTCTGTCCTTGGTATTCTGGTTTCCTTATTCCTTTTACACATTTTAAGGAGGTACAGATACAATTAGTCCTTATTGAGCTGCATAGCACTGCTATCTGTGTTAGAAGAGAGAAAACAGCTAAGAACTGACAATATAGTGAGAAGAATGTTTGATTTAGAATGGGGAGACCAGGGGCCCAATCTCTCCTCAAAAATAAATAAATAATTTATTAACCGAATGACTTGGGGTAAATTTCCCAATCTGTAAAACAAGGATAATAAGAATTGCACTGAAAAGCACCATGATATAGTGAATATAGAGTTGACAAACTTGAGTGCAAGGTCTTCCTACAACATAGACTGGCTGTGAGACACTGGGCAAATCACCTAGCCTCTTGGTGATTCTAGTCAGCTCTCTAAGATGTAAGCTGTGGAATAGTTGCTGTTTTTGCATTAGAAGGGGCTTACTCATTGGATGTAAACTAAATGAATGAAGCCACAGAACTGGTCTTTAAAAATAATAATAATAATAATACTTCTCATTTTTCAGGTTTGTTATGACAGTATGCCATATAAATCTTTTTGTTTTAGATAATTGTGAGTATAATTGTCCTCAGATAGACAAAAAGCACATACAAAACAATTAAAGAATCACAAAAATGTGAAACTGCATGTTTCTGAAGTAACTCAATGCAACTCAACGAGAAGATCTGGAATCTTAAGCTCCTGGGTTTGAATCTTAGCTCCGTCATTTTATAAGACCTTGGTAAAAAATTACTTCAAATCTCTGGGGCTCAGTTCTTCACTTATGATAAGATCTTCACCTAAGACTCAGAAGGATAAACTATAAAGTCTTATTTCTTTGCCCCCCCATCCCCCCCACATCCCATCTCCCACTCTCCCCCTCCCCCCCATCCTGAGTTGTGTATACATATAATAGAATGCTTACTATTGTGCAGTAAGAAATGAAGAAAGGAAAAGTTTCAGAGAAACCTGGAAAATCATGATTGAACTGAGGCAGACTGAAGTGATAAAACCAGGAGAAAAAATTTACTATAATAACAAAATGCAAAGACAAGAAAGTTTGAAAGACCTAAGAACTCTAGGAAACACAAAGAGCAACCACAACACCAGAGGACCCATAATGAAACATGCTAACCACCTCCTAGGTAACAGGAGCTCATTACCCTGTGAGCCACAAAAGAGCGGAAACTATCTCCGCCTTTTTTTGTAGCCCCAGTTCTTAGCACATAGTAGAAGTTTAATGCCTGTTCACTGACATTAATTGATTCAGGGTCCAGATTGATGTGTCTGTATGTGTATATGTGTTTGTACACACACAAACACACACACATATACTTATAGATTGTGTATAGAGATTGATATGCACATACACACATATATGGGTGTATACATACATGTATATAAGTATGTGTGTGTATATGTGTGTGTATATATATAAATATGTATATATATATATATATATATATATGTATGCACACACATTTACACATACATACACACACACACCCATCCATCCATCCAGAAAGACTCCTGCCTACCCCTTACCCCAAACTCCCAAAGGCAGAATTATTTGAAAAGCCTTAGACTCAGTGTCACCATACTAGAGTTCACGTCCTGCCTCTAATGGCCAGCAGCTGTGTGGTCATGGATAACCCATTTGATTTCTGTAAAATGGACAAAAGAGTACATGTACCTTAATGTCCAAGGTTATTGTGAAAAAAGAGCTTTGCAATTCTGAAAGCAATAAATATTAAGAATACAAAAAATGTCAAAGCATAAAGAGGAAGAGATAAGAAAACAATAGTTAAAAATATACAGATGGCATGCAATTACATGTACAAAAAGAGACAAAGACATGTAAACAGAGTTAGAGAGAGAGAGAGAGAGAGAGAGAGAGAGAGAGAGAGAGAGAGAGAAACATTCACAGAGACAGAGAAAGAGGGAAATCACACAGAAACACAGAGAGACAGAGGTAGACTGAGACTTTACCTTTAAGAAATTAATTTCAATTTGCTTTCTTTTATAAGCTTTTATGAAGTGCTATTATGTGCATGGCAGTACTATGCTAAATACTGTGGACATAAAGACAAAAACAGATCCTGCTCTTAAAAAAGATCCACTGAGATATAAAAGTAACAACAGCAACAAAATCCAATAAAGTACAGAAATGAAAAGTAAATTGAAAGGGACAAAGGAGGAAAAACAAATGTGACTTTGACTCTTACTAGCTATGTGGCTTTGGACATATTGTGACATCTCTGAGACTCAGTTTCCTCAACAGTAAAAGGGGGAGAAATAACCATAATTTTAGTCCTACCTCAAAATGTTGTTTTGAGTCTTAAATGGAACAAAATTTGTAAAATGCTTCACACATTTCACACACAATACCATAAAAGTGCCCAGTATTATTATTGGTGGTGTTACTGTGTTGTTAAAATCATAAATATTCTTTTTTGAAACATTTTAAATAGTTAGGAGTTTATGGTTTGATGCATGATTTCACTTTTTAAAAATTTTGTTTATTTAATTTTTTAAATCATTGCTGGGATTATTGTTTAAAATACTTTCAAAAATAACCCCTTAAATTTCTATAAGAAGATCATTTATTATTATTCATCTCAAGGCTGAGATGAGAGCCATACCAGAGGAATTCTCATTGTTGGCCATGAGCCAATGTGACAGGAGCCAGATGAATCCCATCAGCATTTGAAGGTCAATGTAGATGAATGTTAGAGATATTAGGGTATTTATTTATATGCATTAAAGGATCATGATTTTCTCCATTGGGAATGAATATGGTGGGCATCTTCTGGAGCTGTTTTCTGTAGAGGCCTTTACTTATATCACTGACTTGGTCATTTTGTAGACTTGATTAAAGTCTATTTAGGAAGATATATGATAGATTTTCATTCAAAGGACTATTTTTAACAAAAGGATAGCCTTTGGAAGTTTCAAGCATTCCTATAGTTTCCCCTCCCCCCCAATACATTTTAGGAACTGAGCAATAGCAACTGAGAGAGTACTTTATATATTTTGATTAAAATTGAGCATACAGAGTTTTAGTAATTCTATTGGATTTAAAAGACTGGATGTAGCCTTCTGTGACCCACTGGATAAGCATAATACTATTCCTAGACACAGCATCAGCTTCAGTACTGACAATCAATGGACATTTTTTCATGCATGTCTTCTCAATTCACCAATTTGACATGATTGTTCTATCACTTCCCTTCACTGATGAACTGAAATCCTATGACAGAATGTTGGATTTCTTTAAATCTCTCTATTTTTATTTGGTGGTTTTTTTTCTTCTCCCCTTGAGGGAGGCACTTGATTAGTCAGTCCTTTCCACTGAACTTGTCTAATAGAACATCTGTTGCAGTCACACTGAATCCATTTTTCCTTATTGTAAGTGCATATTCAACAGATACAAATGTTGGCCATTCATGAACTGTCTATCTTGTTATGTTACCAGTTCTCTGTCACACCTACGGGATCACTAGCAGAGGGCAAACAACAGACACTTTGTCAGTTTTTGAAATGCTCAGATCTTATCAGCATGTATTTGGTATATCACACTCAGCTAAGCCATTGTCAGCCTAGGTCCTCCAGAAAATCTCATGGGAATTGTTACAATTTTCATTCATCAGGGGACCCAGATAATTAAGTCATCCATCAACTATGGTTGTTTCTGTGAGGAAATGCTTCCATATCATCTTGACCTTGGTGTTTCTTGGGTACATAGAGCAAGCATGTGATGGATTTCTGAGCTCTGGTAACTATTGCAAGGTTGTTGATATTTGGGGGTACTAAAGAAAGAACAGTATTTATATTTCTCAATTATCCACAGTCTTACTCCATGGAACTTGAGCCCTACAGTTACATTATTAATGTGGCACTTAACACAGACTTTACCAAAAACTTAATGATACACTAAATTCAGTATTTGTGGTAATACTGGTCCTGTTTCTAGAAGTAGTGCTAGCAGGTGGAGTAGTAAAACCAACAAAGATTAGTATCACAAACTAGTATTAGGATGTAAAAGTATAGAGGACTTAATATATGTCAATGTGAATAGAAAAAGCAGACAATGAATTGAGAAACTATATCTGGTATCTATTAAAATACCACAAGCATGTTATTAAGTATTTCCCATTTGAGTTTTTCAAAAGCCCACTCCAAAGTGGGAGACTGATATGGTCACTTGATATGGTTGAAATATAGACCTTAATTGCACATATTGTTTTAATCTTACCAGGAAAGAGTGAAAAATGTGTGTCTAAGCATTGATTTCTAACAAAGGGGAAAAGCAAAATTTGTAAACTATATTTTTTTATTTAAAAAATGTGAGCAGATACTATATAAATATCATCAGAAGACCACAATACATGAACAATTATGCAACCTGAGTTTACTATAGAACTAAAAAAGTTAATCTAAAATACACTCAGGTGGTAAAAACTCCACACAACAGATAGTAATTAGTATCAGTTTTTTAGTCACACTAAATTTTTATAGTTTATATGTTTTAGATCTCTATATCTGTGAGGAGGATCAATGAGAACTTTAAAATTTTTTTTTCTATTAAATCTCCATATTTCTCCCCTTTCATTTCAAATTCAGTTTCAGGTTAGGTCTCTCTCTCTCTCCCTCTCTCGCTCTCGCTCTCACTCTCGCTCTCGCTCTCACCCTCCTCTTGCTCTCACTCTCCCCCCTCCACTGTGTGTATGTGTGTGTGTGTGTGTGTGTGTGTGTCTGTGTCTGTGTCTGTATCTGTTTGTCTCTTTCTCATTGAAACAACAATGATCTTAAGAACTTTGAGTCTCTAACATCTAGAAGTCAAGGGAATTTAAAACCCACAAGTATTTATCTCCCACCTATCTTTGTAATCTTCTGCCTCTGTACCTCTGTACATGACACCCCATGCCTGGAGTACACTCCCTTCGTACTTCCCTTTCCTAGAATTCTCAGCTTAATTCCACTCATAGCACAGTTACTGCCTTCTTCTTAAGCCCTTTGCAAATCACTCTACTTGTTAGTACCATCTCCATGTAAAATTGTGTTGTATTACTTTGTATTTCATTTTTCTGTGTATATATTGTATCTCACAGAAAGATATAAGCTCTTTGAGGGCAGAAACTGTTTCCTTTTCATCTTTGTATTCTCAGCAGCTAGAACAATAGCCTGTGCTAGGTAGATACCTAGTAAATGTTAATCGAGTTGAATTAATTTGAATGCAATACTCAGTAATGACCCTTACTATGTTTCCCCTTCTTCCAGTAGTTAAATAAACCAGAAATGAGAAAATAATGAAAAATTTCCCTCTCTTCTCTACTGCATGGGAAGACATACGGGCATGTATGTTCAAACCCCCTGTTGAGATATTATACTTGAATTTCTCATCAGTACTCCCTAATGGAGAGAGATAGAGAGACAGAGAAAGAGACAGAGGCAGAGATAGAAACAGAGAGACAGACAGAAACATAAAAATCTACCTATTTACTTTCAATTGTTCATTGAGAGACAGAAATTATGCTGAACAGAGGCGTTGTTGATCCCTTTATAAACAAACTGCAAAGTTTGGTACATGAGAATACCACATCTTTGAACTTTTTACTTGGGTGCTAGGAAAAGAAAGGATAGGAAGAAATCAGAATGTTACACAATAATTAGTAGTTTTATTAGTGTAGCAGGACCAAAGCTGGAATTGTAGTTTATAAAAAAAACTTGTGTTATGCTCATTTTCAGCTGCAAAACAAAATGTGCTTCCTAAATTCATGCTGCCTTTCATTTCTATCCCCGATATTTTTTCATTGCCAAAAGGAGGGTTAGCCCTCTTCTGTTCGTATGCATGCACTTCCATCAGTCCGGTCTTCAAACATTCAGTTTGCTTTCAGAGATAGCACAGCTGGGTAGACAGAGCATCAGGGGGCACAGGCTTGGCTCCCTTACTCAGACTGATACTAGCTCTGTGATCATTGCAAGTCATTTAACTTTGCAAACTATTAACAACCCAGAAAGTTCCTTCCAAATCCCAATAATAAAATATGTGCAGATCAAAACAACTTAGAGTGTTCATTTCACACCTAGCAAATTGGTGAACATTATAAAAGATGAGAAAAGTCAGTTTTGGAGGGGCTGTAGAAAAGGAGGCATGCTTGCGTACTGTGAAGTAGTATAGTTGTTCTGCAAGGCTATTCAGAACGATGTTATAAATGTTACTATATCCATATCCTTTGATCCAGAGATGATTTTAGTAGACTTACAAACAAAGGAGGTCAAAGATATTCAGTAAGATAACAAATACAACTAATTTATTATAGTATCAGTTTTTCTAGTAGCAAATTACTGGAAATAAAACATCTACACATCAAATCAAGAATGGTTAAACAAGTAGCAATTCATTAATATGAGAGGATACTACTATGCTGTAAGGTATTACGTGCATGAAAAATATTAGGAATTCATGGACAACTTCCATGAATTGTTGAAAAGTGACTACGCAGAACTAGAAAATAGTATTCACAATAACTACAACAAGGTAAATAAACAACAGAAACAAAATGAAAACTGAACATTGTATAATTAAAATAACAAGGCGTGAGACCAAATATGAAAATGTCCCTTTGCTTCCTCCACCTTTTCCAAGTTTGAAGGACTATGGACATAGAACAGAACATATATTGTCAGGCCTGAACAATATGTGGGCTAGTATTGCTACACTTCTTTTTTCTCATTTTTAAATTCTTTGTATAAGGGATGATTCTCTGGATAAGATGGGGGAGTGATATCTTGGTAAATGAAAGTGACAGAAACAAAATATGCAAAAAAATGTAAAATATGAAATTGTCTTGTTATGTTTATGGTATTAGACATGCAAAAAAGGAGACTAGTGAAACTCAGATCCCACTTCACCTGGGTTAATGGCTCCATGTAAACAACTGGACAAGAGGGGAACCTGCTTCTGGTTTAGAGACCATTCAATGAATGAAAAAGGAACAGATAGCCCAACCAAACACAGTGTAGATTGAAGAGTGCTATGAACCTGGAGAGAGACAAGGTGGGGAGCTAGTCTTCTTTTGTTAGTAGAGCATAGGTGAAATGGAGAGGGTAGGAAGTAAATTCAGATAAAGGCAGAATGAGGAGTGATGCTAACAGTGGACATGGAGAGAATTAAGTATTATGGACCACTGTATACATGCTGCTCTCAGTGGGAAAGAATAGAACTCACTGACTACAGAGCCATGAGTTGCAGAGTCCATGGTTAGCATCTTGGATAGAAAATATCCATTGGTAAAGGTGTTTAGTTGTTTTTTTTTTTCATTTTTATTATAATTTTAAGGGAAATAATATTAGTATTATTCATTATAATATGATATTGTAATTATATTTTGTTCATTCAGTAAAGTCCAAATCTTTGTGAATCTATATTGGGTTTTCTTGGCAAAGATACTGGAATAGTTTGCCATTTCCTTCTCCAGTAGATTAGGTAAACATAGGTTTAGTGACTTGCTCAGGGTCACACAACTGGACAGTGTCTGAGGCTGGATGTGAAATCAAGTCTTCCTAACTCCAGGCCAACACTCTATGTACAAAGCCACCTAGTTGCCTCCAAAAGAGATATTACATTATATTACATTATATTAAATATGGTACATGCACATATTAAATACAGTACACACATATACATGAAGAATATACATATATATTGTGTATGTCAGTGTGTATAGTGTGTGTGTGTGTGTGTGTGTATAGGCAGCTAGGTGGTGCAGTGAATAGAGTGCTTGTTCTGGGGTTAGGAAGACTCCTCCTCATGAGTTCAAATCTGGCATCAGACACTTTTTAGCTCTGTGACCGTGGGCAGTTATTTAACCTTGTTTGCCTCAGCTTCCTTCATCTGTAAAATGATCCGTAAAAGGAAATGGCAAACCACCTCCAGCATCTTTGCCAACAAAACACCAAATGGGGTCACAAAGAGTCAGATACAAATGAAAAGTGACTGAACAATAACAATAAAAGTGGGTGTGTGGGTATGTGTGTATATACATATACATATATGTGTATGTATGTATGTATGTATATATATATATATATATATATATATTTAAACACAAGGTAGTTGGGAAATGTAGGCACTAGCAATCTGAGAGAGTGGTCAGGCAGAGTCTCATGTAAAAAGTGGTATTGGAGCTAAGCTGTGAAGGAAGCTAGGGATTCTAACAGGTATAGGGGAGAGTGGAATGTATCGCACGAAAGGGAAAAAGCAGCATGCGCGAAGGCGTGGACATGGGAAATGGGAGATGGAATATCACGTAGCACACTCACTGGATTCCATATCAAAGGGCCTGGTTTCCAGCGCTACCTCTGCATTTTCCTACCAATGTGACATGTCACTGCACTTTCCTAAAAATCAATTTTCTCCTCTAGAAAATGTTGGTAATAACGTTAATGATATAATGGAATGGTTGTGAAGAATACACCCCCGAAGGTAGAGATTAACTACCCTAGATCTCAATTTTCCCATCTATGCAATGAGCACAATACTTGTCTGTTCCTGCCTTACATAATTGTTGTGAAGATCAAATGAGATACTGCATGTGATACGACATAAAATGTACCAATTCCTCTTATTTTACACCCACCATTATAATAACATTTGCCTTTTTATTTTTATAACACCATGTTGTATTTTGTGAAAAGAGTAATAATAATGAAGTTTAATTATGACTCACAGCCAAAGATATAATTGACATTGCATATATTCTTTTCACCCCTCACTCTAAAAAAATACTAAACTAAAACCAAAATGAACAAAAAACATCTTGGATTTTGCCGCATATGGGTACAAGATTTGAAACTTGACAAAAGTCTTCATTCCCAGGCACTTGCAGTGCGAAGAACATTTAGTTTGCCCTTAAAATAATACATTACAATTATCCCTTCCACACTGTGACCTTCACCATTGCAGTTTCAATACATTTCAAGTACACATTAGAAACCGAATGGGAATTTTTTGAGAGTTTTGCAGAAGCCACACATGACATGTGAAGGTCAGTAGATGACATAGAAAAAGTTTAGAAACTCAGAAATGCAAAAAATGTATGTATAGTATTGTATAATATCAACATATTTTACCTTTTAATACCATAATAATTCTTCTTTTCTGGTACAAAGGGAGGACCAAGAAGTTGTATATAGATTTTCCAGATCATGGGGGTGCTGTACCCCTAAGCCCCTTGATGTGGAAGGGATAACTATAAATACACCTCAAATATTCTTTGTAAACTTTCATCAAAGGTTAAAAAACTCCATCTTATCTGGAGACCAGTATTTCATTGTTGCACAATATCTCTAGCTGTGTATATCATAACTGGATATTGAAATTCTATATAACGAATAGGTGAGTTACAAATGAGGTCTAAGGGAAAACAAATCATTGGAATTGCCGTTCATTTTTCACTTCAGAATTATAATGATCCACTGTGATCCACAACAGATCATTACCCCACACTGTAATAAATCCTCTGTCCTCATCTTATGAGCACTTAAGAAGGAGTTGAGGCAGCAGCAAGGATGATGGATGGGTGTTCTCTGCAGATTGACCAGGATAGACTTGTATCAGGCTGTTATATGCTTAGCACACATTTCTATGCAAGGCTGTAGCTAAAACCCATTGCCAGGGGGCAAGAAAATTCAATCACACTTGTTCTCCACACTCCAGGAGAATTCAAATGGCCAAAGGAATCATCCTTGCACTGAGAGAACATTAGTGACACCAGATAACTTTTTCACCTCTAAGCACACAAGGGGCAGGCAGGGAAGCCAAGCCAAGGGACTTTCTAAGTAGGCTGTGGAAATAGCCTGCTTTTATCTAGACTTCACTCTGAATCTCTTAGGTATTTTAGTTACTCTCCAGGCATTTAGGACAAGCGCAGAGCTTAGATGGGGCACCAGGTTCTAAGATTTTACTACATCGTTCTCAGATGTGGCCCTTTTCTCTCTAATTCCCACTAAAAGTAAAGTGAATGAATGAAACTCAAAAGCCTGATCCTCTTTAGAAGGAAAGAATGAATAGGATAATCACCTGCAATTACATGTGACAGAAGACCAAAACAAAGAGGATACCTCACAAAATTTGACTCTGAGGAATCAAGAAAGAAAGGGAGTCCCATGTGTTTATGGCCAGTCCTCAAGCACTGAAAAATAGTATAGGATATAGTGCTTGATGGTACTCTCAGACTCAATTCAACCCAACCCCTTCATTTTAAAATAAGGAGATTGAAGTGGGGGGGGGTGAGCAAAGTGATTTGTGTAATATAACACAGGTATGAGAGCCAGCATCAGTGTTACTAGCTAGAAATTTTTCTATACCAACCAAAAAGAATACAGAATTAATAGCTATAGCCAGCTATTTATGTATTCAAACCAATGATTTCATCACTTCTGATTTAGTAACTACCTCTACCAATGAAGATTGTACGTTAATCTTTAGTTTTATTCTTAGGGAGTTGCCCATGGCACTGAAAATTTAAATGACTTTTCCCATAATCTCACAACTAGAAAGTTTCAGAAGACAGTCTTGATCCCACATCCTACTGATTCTAAGGCCAGCCATTTATCCACTATGCCATCACTATGATGACCACCACCACATCTCTTTCTCATCTTTGTGTATGAGTAATGGGGGCAGGGGAAGGGGATGAGATAGAAACAGCCCTGGGAAAAGTCACTATCCTGCAATTATTCTTTGATAAATAATGTACTATTGGATATTGTACAAGTACTTTGTGTATTTTAATAAAAGTGTTAGGATAAAAATTTGCCCTCTGTAGGCTCACTGTTTCATCCATCATGGGTATATCTCCATAGCAGAAGGGATAACAGTGATGAGAGTCACCTTCTCCGGCTCCTAGATGATTTTGATCTCTACTATATACCAAATTTTGAAAACTTTCTGCTTCATGTAGCTTAGAAATTATGAGTATTTGGTCTGGACTGCCTAATTATTCTTATCAATAAATATTATGGCTGGGTAATTGTAGGTAATAGTGATAATGGTTCACTTCTAATAAATTAATTGATTAAGCTCTCTAGTGTATCTTGAAATCTGTTTTATTAGCATTTATAATCTATAAGCCTAGGAAAGATAGTGATATGTTAATGCATTATTATTGTTATTATTATTAATCATTCTTCTGATCTTTGGTAAAGAGTTTAGATAGAAGTTGTCTTGCAACAATTCACTATCCCATTATTATCTTATAATTAATGTTCTATGGACTATTCCACAGACAGATAAAATTATTACTTCTATGACTGAATCAAAGTTTTGCTATGTAAGCTCATCTTCTCTAGATTCATTGAAAGCATCTCCAGGAAAACTCAGTAACAGTTGGAGTGTTGAGAATGATGATGACGTTAATGATAATGAATCAAAATAGAAATGATACATATTTATATAATACTTCATGTGCAACCATTATACTACTGAATTACATTTTAAATAAATTACACTTATCTAGATGAGGATATCACGATTAATTTCTTTATATTGAATTTAAAGCTATCAGGCTTTTTTTTAAACAAAAATGGAAACTGAGGGTGAGAGGCTTGCCAGAAGTCATATAACTTATAAATGGCAGTACAGGAAATTGAACTCAGCTCTTCCAACCCTGGGGATAACATCGTTTTCACTGGAACACCCTGCCTCCAATTCATGCACCATTAAGATGCCCCTAGACATAAAGGGCAGATTTAAATTGAATAAAATCACATATGGTTTAGAGTAGAGAGGAACTGTAAAATCACATTTCTGGGCCAAGGTTGAATTACACAAAAAGGTATCTTAGCGTGATTTCTGCTAAGCAATTGCCTACCTGGTAACTATCATATTTGTTCCAAAACATGAGTACATGCCTGATAATACCTTGTATAGTATTGGGACTTTAACTGTGTCCAAATCTAAAGAACTGATTAGAGGCAGAACCTTATACTCTATCCTCCTATGCCTTATACCCCACCAAGAAACGATTCGAACTGAAACTTCTCATTTTCCCCATTACCCACTCACATGATGGGGAAAGGAGCTTCTTTAGTCTTAGAAAGGCATCCAATATACTATTAAAATGCATAATTATCACTAACTGATGCTGAAAAACTGGATAGTTGGCCCATGCGGCCTATACTTTCAAACTAGAGCCTTGAATTTTTTATAAGAAATAACTTATTTTTTTTTCCTCTGTTTGCTCTATAATTTTTGATTTGGAGCCAGAGAGGTATGCTACTGGGACAAGATGCATACAGCTTCTGGAACTGATGGAAAATTATTCTGGTTTAATAAATTTCAGACCGTTTGCCACTCCAAAGATACATCAGAGCTAAACCCAATAAGGTGACTAATTCTCAGAACAGCATCTATAAATTACTGTGGAAAATAAACCTGTTGCTAAATGGATTATAGATGATGTAATTCCCACCTATTTTTCCCCTTGAACTGACAGTTTTAAATTCAATGTAAAGAAATTAATCTTAACATCCTCATCGAGAGCCAACTGAAAATGTAATTCAGTATGGAAATGTTCATCTTTGTACTTGATATTAATGTTGTAAATTCTCTGTGTTATCATCTCATATTTTATGTTGTGAGGGAGACAAGTAGTCTGTGCAGATGGGCAAGTGACAAAATTTTATCTGACCACAAATGGTGAGGTGGTGGTGAAGATTACTTTTATGACATGTTCTCTGAAACCTCCATTTTGCTTATAATGTCTCATGACACCAAGAGTGGAAAGCATGGAGTCATAGAAAGAGCCTGTATCTGGAGTTAGAGAACAGGGTTTGAATCTCAGCTCTGCTTAAATCTCTGCTGGCTTAGAAGCTATGTGACCTTGAGCAGGCACCAGCCTCTCTGGGCATTAGCCTGTTCATCTATAACATGAAGGACTTGGGACAAATTATCTCAAAGCCTCTTGAAGGTCCCATCCAGTACAAAATCTCTGAGCCCTAAATTATTATTTTGTGTATGTATAATTAATAATATTAATAATAGCATTTATAAAGCACTTGAAGGCTGGCAAAGAGCTTTACAAATATTATCTCATTTTGTCCTCACAATAATCATGGAAAATACATACTACTATCATCTCCATTTAACAGGTAAGAAAATTAAAGTGACTTTCACAATGTCTCACAGTGCATAAGAGTCTGAGGCCAGAGTGGAACTCAGGTCTTCCTGATTCTATTCTCCTGCTCAGTCCACTGTAATATCTAAATCCCCCATAATGCTCCAATCTAGTATGTATATCCACAGTTTATAATTAAAGGTCTAATAAGATCTTAGCTTCTCTGTTTAATCAAAATATAATCCCTTCAAAGTTCAGAGTGTTTATAATATTTTGAGCTGTCTGTTGATTGTGTCAACAATACTGCTGATGTCCTAATGGCTCTTTTTGATTGGATTTGGAGCAATTCAACTTGAGAAAATGTATTAAGTACTTACTGTATGTGAGTACTTAATAAATGGGATACTGAGCTACAAAACCTAGAGAAATGAAAAGAAACAGCCTCTGCTTTCAAAATGTTTCCATTCTACTTGCTGGGAGTGGAGGTAGGGGGAGGGAATAGTGGAGAAGCTCATCTGTAAGACTTCTGGTTAAGATGGTGACATAAAATGTCCCAAAGGAGCTAACTATGGTTCACATAGAAACAGGTAGCTGAGGCCTATCACCCTTAATGGTGACTTTGACATTTATGGGTCTGGGTCCTATCTCCTTGAGGAAAAAAGACACAGTGGAAAGCAGAGTCCCGGACATATGATTGAAGCCTTGTGGTGGCAAGTGGGGTGGGACTTCACAGTGTTTTTTTTTCTTTTGGAATACTTCTCAACATAAAGGCAATCAAGTGCCTTTGATTGAGTCTTGCCTTTGTTTCAATCAAGTCTTTGATGACCTGCTTAAGTCACAAGAAAGGCTAAGTTACATGAGTTTGAGTGACATGGTTGTGATGCCCTCTGACCCTGAGGAAGTGTTTATATACTGTGAGGTTAGCATCTTGCTTTGGGGCTCACTCATTGGAAGAATGTTCCTGTGATTTTGCCAGACCAGACTATGGGTAGCTGTTAAGGAGCCCCCCAGCTTTGAAAACCCAGATGTTGGTGCTTCTATGGACAGACAGAAGCCTTGTCTGCCAATTTATGTTATTTGCCCTGTTTATATAATTTCTCCTGGTAATTTCTGTTTTTGCTCTCTCTGAAGTTCGGGGTGCTGACTTTTTCCCTTGAACTAAGTGAATAATGTATGTATGTTTAAAGTGAGACTGTAAGCCCCTTAGAATTGCTTTCCTTAGAAAAGCAGATCAAAGAACCTGTGCTAGCAGCCTTCTTGTGCTGGTATTGTTGGTCTTACACCTCCACAGCAGCTGCAAGCAGTGTTTTTATTACAGGCCTATAAGGGCTGGAGAGAAGTATATGATCAACTTTATTTGAGTATAATTCAAGAAGAAGGAGACAGAAATAGGTCCAAAACCCATGGAGACAGATGGAGACAGAATCCAGAGACTAGGGCAGAAGGTGAAGTTAGGCCTCAGCCACCCTATTCAGAAATGCTTTGGAAGTAGTATTCCTACCAGAATGGGGGCTAGACCCTATCAGAGCACAAGGAGTAGAGCTTTGTCCTGATTTTTTTTACAAAGGTCCAGTTTAGGAACTAAAGTCCAAGTGTGAAGTTATCATCAAACTGTGGACACCGTTAAGTTCAGAATTTGTTATCGGTGATAGAACTTTGAGCAGAAAAACAGTGGTTTTGAGTTCTGGCCTCGGTATACAACCCCCACCCCCATACCTTAATCCTTCAAGAGGGCATGAATGGGAAAGCAAATGATAGGACTTTAACAACTCCCTCAATGGGGATACCTATTAACTCTCGAATTAGGAATGTTTGTTAACTCTATCATTGAAGACATTAATTAGTAATAGCACTGGCAATATTTTCTTGCTCCAAGTAGTAACAAATGATGGGAATCACCTAAGTCCAAGGGCTTAAATTTTCTTAGGACCTCCCAGACCAAGGGCATGCCTATAAAGAGGTTGAGTGTGACCTTGGTCTGACTGGTGCCACAGAATTATAGCATGTGTGATAAGAAGCTAGTCTCATATGGTGAGTTAATTACATTTTACTCCCCAACTCCCAAGGTCTGTAAAGAACCTACTAGTTCTAAACTAATATCATTCCATCACCCTTATGTTGTTGTTGATGATGATGTTCTTGTTCTTGTTCTTCCTCTTTTTTCTTCAGGAACAAACAAAATATTTTGGAGTTAAAAGCCTGTCCCCTTCCAATGTCCCCAGTCTTCCCCTTATACCTTCCTTCCTTCCAGATGGCTGTGGAGGAGAAAGTAAGGCTGGTAACCTTGCACAGCCCTCTCTCAAATCAAAGGCAAGTACAAGTCATGTCACCATCTCACTGATGTCATAGTCCTCTTCAAGAACTAAGGACAAACACAACCTGTGAGTAGTCCAAGTTGCCTGAATGGGGACCCAGCCAGTTAGGTAACTCAGCTTGTCTTCTCCCTCTTCCTCTAATTCTCTCTCTCTCTCTCTCTCTCTCTCTCTCTCTCTCTCTCTCTCTCTCTCTCTCTCTCTCTCTCTCTCTCTCTCCTTTTCCTCTCCAAAGGAAGGTAAATTTTGGTGGCTGAAAGCTGCCTCATTAACTTGGGGTTTATGGGCTAGATTTCTTTCTCAACAACCAAACCTTAAATCCATTTCACTCTGGAGCTCAAAGATTGGACAACAATAGGTCCCTGCCTAAATACCACTGAATGGTTACTTTTTTGGGCCCTCCTGGCTCAGAGTGAATGTGAATAGTAACTGTTTCTCTTTCACATCAATCCTGAGGGTCTTCCCCTCACAATTTGATTTTTTTATTTAAGGGGCCAGCCCTTGGTTATTGTACTTTACTTTTGAAGAGAACCAAAATGATATCACCATGCTAGAGTCAAGTTTCAATGTGCCCAACTCTGTCTGATCAGACCAATATGAGCTCAGAAAGCTCTATGACAGGTAGGGCACAAATAAGTCTGTGTGAACATTTGGGGTAGATTCTCTAAATTGGTGCCTCCTACATTTCCTTTGACCTACTTCGATTCTGCTTTGCTCAGAGCATAGCAGCTTTCCTAATATGGGTATGCCATGCTGAGTGGTCCTGTGCCAGTGTCTCCTGTGTCACACAATCAATTCCAAAGTTCTTAAGAGAGACTTTGAGAGTGTCCTTGTATTGCTTCTTCTGACTACCGTGTGAAGGCATGCTCTGTGTGAGTTCTCCATAAAAACATCTTTTTGGCAAGCATACGTTTTGCATTTGAACAATGTGGCCAGCCCATCAGAGTTTTGCTCTCTGAAGCGGAGTTTGAATGCTTGGGGGTTTAGTTCAAGTAAGGACCTCAGTGTCTAGTACCTTATCCTGCCAGGTGATCTTCAGAATCTTCCTAAGACAATTCAAATGGAAGTGATTCAGTTTCCTGGCATGGCACTGGTGTGCTGTCCAGATTTCACAGGCATACAACAATGAGGTCATCACAATGTCTCTGTAGACCTTCAGCTTGGTAGTCAGTCCAATACCTCTTCTTTCCCATATTTTCATTTGGAGCCTCCCAAACACTGAGCTAGCTCTGGCAATGCGTGCATCAACCTCATTATCAATGTGTACATCCCTTGAAAGTACACTACCAAAGAGGCCTATTCACTGAATGGGCATTACTTCACTCAAAGTGAGAACCTGAAAAGACCTTACCCTAAAAGGGCCATGGTCTCCCCTTGCATCCTGGGCCATCTCCAGTCATCCTGATCTGACCCTTGGACCCAGATGGCTCTGGAGAAGAAAGTGAGGCTGGACCTTGCACAGTCCATCCTCACTCAAATAAAAGTCAACTGCAAGTCATATCATCATCTCCCTGATGTCATGGTCCTTTCTGAGAATGAATAACAAACACAACTCCCTTATGTCTCAGAGACCCTGGCCTCCTTTGTGTTCCTTGCACACAATACTCCATCTTAAGATTCAGTTTATTTTTACTAACTATCCTCAATGCCTAGAATGTTCTTCCTTTTACTCTTGCCTCTGGGATTCCTTTACTTTTTTTAGTCTTTGCTCAAATCCTATCAACTCCTTTGCTCAAAGTCCTTTCTAGTCCATCTCAATGATAATGTGCCCCTCTGGGATAACCTCCAATGAAACCTTTATATATTTCACATGCATACATGCTTTTGCATGTTGTCTCCTCCATTAGAATGTGAGTTCCTTAATGGAAGAATTTTTTCCCCTTTCTTTGTATCCCCAGATAAGGAAGGAGGAAAGGAGGGAAATTAGGAATTATTAAGCATCTATCACAGGCCAGACACTGTGCTGAGCACTATAAATATTATCTCACTTGATCCTCACAATAGCCCAGTGAGGTAAATGCTAGTATGATTCCCTTTTTGCAATTTTGTTCTGGTTTACAGTTTGGTTGAGAAGAACCCATGAAATAATTTTAATTACCTTTGTTAGGTTTCGTTTTTTTCTGAACTTAGGAGACTCTGCTGGTGTGGGCATTCTAATGTATGATAATAAAGAAGTAGATCATATATGAGAATGTGAATCTCTGTTATGTACAGCTTGCTTTTCTTTTAAATGTATAGTAAATTGAACGTGTAATTTGCAAGAAGAATAAAGGGAAAAAAGCAATGCCTCAACTCCCTTGTCAGGATTATTAATATTATTATTGTTAATATTTCTTTTGATATTTAATCAAGTACCACAGATTACCAACCATATCCAAATCAAGTTTGGAGAAGTTATCTACTCCTGGCTAAACCACTGCAAAGTAATAGGTTTGTGATACTCATTGACACACACAAGGATTAAAGAAGCTAGTTGGCCAAGGCAAGTCTAGCATGAAATTTCTGATGTTTTAATTCTTTTAATGCCCAAATAAACACCAGGAAGGGGTTGGACTAAATAATAACCGATTTTTCTTTTTAAACTCTGTCTTCTATAGTTTTATGATAGTCTTTAGTTTCCCCTTCGTTTCACTCTTGGCCTTTTATTTTCCTCCTTCCTTCTGGATTATTGATCAGTCAATTAATGACCATATATTAAGCACTTATTATATGCCATTCATTGAAGCTAAGGAATGAGAACACAAGGAAAGACAAAACCATTTCCTTACCTCGATGAGCTTGCATTGTAATCAGAGAGAGAAATTGAAAACAACTATGTTCCTACAGAATGTATACAGAGTAAATGGCATATAACTTCTAGGTGACTGCTAATGCGAGAGAATGAAATTACAACTGTTAAAAAGGCTATTTGAATAAAGCCTGGGGAGGGGGAGATGTTTATGCTGAAATTTGGGAATGCCAATTTGTCTTTATCAACACTGTAACTTGCAATGGCAAAGCCAGGAATCTTTTTTGGAAAAAAATGATACCCGAATTTTATACTTATTTGGCATGGATATAACTGTGGTCAAGATTACGAAGGGCAAACCAAGCAGCTGTTAAAATTAATGGAATATTTCATCCAGGGAAGGAAAAAGAAAACAAATATATTTGTTAAGAGTCCCTTTGGCAATAGGTCTCCTGAAGTGAGATATGTGTGTATGTGTATGTATGTGTGTGCATGTATGTACGTATGTATTTATGAATGTGCATATACACATGCATGTATACATGTATATATGTATATGTGTACATATCCACAATATTAGATAGATATATGTTTATATATTCACAACCTCACTATATGTGTGTGAAAAGATCTTTAAAGTTCTGATCATCCAAACCAGCAAACAGTTCATACAATCACTGATCAACGAACACAACTCACCACAGACTATGAGGCCATCTTGTCCTATACCCAGGGGTATGTGCTAGAGACAACTCATGCAAGCCTTGGAAACTTATTTGTTAAAATATTCAGTGTGAGCACTTACACCCCATAAATAAGCAAATTCTACAAACCAAGACTTGATATATTGTTGATTATCTCGAGAAAAAAGTGACAAAGAAAATATTCATAATGTAGATTAAAACATTTCTAGCTTTTAAGACAGTCTGTTGTTAAACACTCACCAGCACACCCCTCCCTGAGCCTTAATTTTGCAGCTGAGGAATTTGAGGTCTAGGGAGATTAGATGACTTGCCCAGGGTCACACGGGTAGTTAAGAATCAGATGTAGGATTTGAATCCCTCTTTTCTGACTTGAGAGCTAGGGCTTCCTTCATTGCTCCTTTCCCTGGAATGCTTCCTTCCCCTCACACTTGGCATTAAGTAGCAAATTTAATAGTTCTGAAGTTTGGTCATTGTTGTTCTTGTTTTGTTTGTTTGTTTGCCCCTTCCTTCCTGGCATCTTACCTCCTACACAGGTGACTTCTAGCAGGATTCTGAGATTAATGATCATCCTTTCTTTACTCCCTTGCTTTCAGATAATAGAGGCTAGATAATTTGGGAGAACCTCTTTGGCACATTGAATCACTGCCGGTTCATGATTGGGGCTGCAAGTCTCAAGTGGACAGGAGGAGGGGGCAGGATTTCTGTAAGACCTTTTTTTCAAGATCTAATTTCTTCCTGTGAGTAGCAATTTTGGCTGTGCCAAGCTTAGGTGACACAGCCTTCCACTGAACAAAAGAGTTGCTCCAACCACATAGCTTGCCCACAATCCCCCTTGAGCTGACTGCCCTGTCTTTTAAGAGACGTTTAATTATGATACATGAATTAGCTAGGGTCTTGCTCAACTGTATAAAGTTCTCCCACCTTCTGTTTTGCTTTGCTCAATAATGAATGACTAAGGCATGACCAACCAATGGAACATTCCAGTAAAGGTCAATAAGTGAAGTCCTAATCAGAAATCTCCCATAATTTTGTCATTCAGAAATTCATTTGTGTATTAATGCCAAATGAGCTCCTTTTAAAAAATGCCAACATCCCTAAGATTTATCCTATGAGTTAGTGACAATTTAGTATGAATTACTTCCCAGGAACTTACAGTAGATGAATTATTAAACCTCTCTGGTCCTCAGTTTCCTCATAATTAAAATAAGTATAATATTTTGTGATATCTACCTCACAGATTGTGGTGAAAAAAGGTGATCTGTAAACCCTAAAGTGCTACATGAAGGTGAATTATTGGCATTACTCTATTTAAAAAATTCTTTTCTTTTCTAATCTTCAACTCTGAAAAAAAAAACTCTAGTTTCTTCCTTACTGTATTACTGTATAAGACCAGTAATTTTGGAAAACAAGATACATTAAGGCTAGGAAGGTCCAGGCAGGATGACAAAGTAGGGGACCAGTGGGCAGCAAGTGAGCAACAAGAGCGCATTGACCAAAACTGGGAGAGGTATCTCTATAGTGGAAAAAAAAAGAACAATGAAGTGTGGGAACACCACCTACTTTACAATTTTGCATTAAGACGCTAGTGATAATATTTACTCTTACGATCACAGAAGACTCCAGAGTTTCCAATGTGTCAAATAGCTTCTTGTTTAATGTGGATTTACCTACATGGCAAATAACAGCTTGCACAAACATTTTAATGAATCTCATTTAAGTCTCTTGACAATTTTATACTACTTAGAGATGAAGAAACTGAGCTCTCATGAAGACTCAAAACTTAGGTAGCTCTCTAGTTTTTCAGATGGAGAATGTATCCATTGAGAATGGGTTAGAATTATTTGTATCAATGAGGAGAAAGTAGAGGCCAGAATGAATATGCCCTAAGGACAATCAGATGTGAGTATAGGAGTTTAAATATCCAAAATGTCCAGTTCTCACTTTTAGACACATGAACAAAAGAATCTGTCATGATCAAATACTACTAGAATCACCTGACCTTAAAATCAAAAGGGGCCTCAGAGACTATCTAGTCCATCCTATAACTGACTGAGAATATTTTGTGTGAAATTGTCAATGAAGGGTCACCCCAAAATTTTTTTTAATTAATTAATTTATTTATTTATTTTTAGTTTACCACACACGGTTCTACATAGTTTTGAGTTCCAGATTTTCTCCCTCCCTCCCCCCTCCCTCCCCAAGACGGCATGGAATCTCATATAACTGTCATGTATAACTTCGCATTGAATTAATTTATGCACTAGTCAAGTTGTGGAGAAGAATTTTGACCAATGGACTGAATCATGAGAAAGAAGAAACAGAACCCCAAAAAAAACAACCCAAAGATAAAAACAAAAGAGAAGCAAAAAAGGCGAGCATGTAGTGCGCCTTGATTTGTATTCAGACTTCACAGTTCTTTCTCTGGATGAAGATAGCATTCTCCATCATGAGTCCCCTGGAGTTGTCCTTGCCCCTTAGGTTGCTGAGAAGAGCGCAGTATGTCAGGGTTGGTCCTCACGGAATCCATATATCTGTGGCTGTGCACAACGTTCTCCTGGCTCTGCTCCGCTCACTCAGCATTATGTCGTGTAGGTTTTTCCAGGTTGTTACGAAGTCTGCATCATCCCCATTTCTTATGACACAATAGTATTCCATCACCTTCATATATCACAGCTTGTTCAGCCATTCCCCAATTGATGGGCATCCCTTTGATTTCCAATTCTTGGCTACCACAAAAAGAGCTGCTATAAATAGCCTTGTACATATGGGTCCTATTCCCGCTTGTGTGATTTCTTTGGGATACAACCCTAGAAGTGGTATTACTGGGTCAAAGCGTATGAACATATCTATAGCCCTTTGGGCATAGTTCCAAACTGCTCTCAAAATGGCTGGATCAGCTCACAACTCCACCAGCAATGCAACAATGTTCCAATTTCCCCACATCCTTTCCAGCATTTATCATTTTCCTGTTTTGTTGTTTTAGCCAATCTGACAGGAGAGATGTGGTATCTAAGAGTTGTTTTGATTTGCATTTCTCTAATCAGTAGTGATCCAGAGCATTTTTTCATATGCCTGTAGATAGCTTTAATTTCTTCCTCTGAAAACTGCCTGTTCATATCCTTTGACCATTTCTCAATTGGGGAATGGCTTGTATTCCTATATATTTGGCTCAGCTCCCTGTATATTTTAGAAATGAGGCCTTTATCAGAGATACTACTTGCAAAGATTTTCTCCCAATTTTCTGCTTCCCTCCTAATTCTTGTTGCATTGGCTTATTTTGTACAGAAACATTTCAATTTGACATAATCAAAATTATCCATTTTGCATTTTGTAATGCTCTCTATCTCTTGTTGGGTCATGAATTCTTTACTTTTCCACAAATCTGATAAGTAAACTATTCCTTGCTTTCCCAAATTACTTAGAGTATCAACTTTTACTCCTAAATCATGAACCCACTTTGACTTTTTTTGGTATATGGTGTAAGATATTGGTCTATGCCCAGTTTCTGCCCTACCATTTTCCAATTTTCCCAACAGTTTTTGTGAAATAGTGAATTATTAGCCCAGAAGCTGGCCTCTTTGGGTTTATCAAAGAGTAGATTAATAAACTTGTTGATTTCTCCTACTTGTGTACCTATCCTATTCCACTGATCCACACCCCTGTTTCTTAACCAGTACCAGGCAGTTTTGATGACTGCTGCTCTGTAGTACAGTTTAATATCTGGTGTGGCTAAGCCACCTTCTCTAGCATGTCTTTTCATTAATATCCTAGATACTCTAGACCTCTTGTTTTTCCAAATGAATTTTGTTATTATTTTGTCCAGCTCAGTAAAATAATTTTTTGGTAGTTCGATTGGTATGGCACTGAATAGATAGATTAATTTAAGTAAAATTGTCATTTTTATTATATTAGCTCGGCCTAACCATGAGCAACTGATATTTTTCCATTTATTTAGATCTGATTTTATTCGCGTGAAAAGTGTTTCATAGTTATGTTCATATAGGCCCTGGGTTTGTCTTGGCAAATAGACTCCCAAATATTTTATAGTGCCTTCAGTAACTTTGAATGGAATTTCTCTTTCTATCTCTTGCTGTTGGGCTTTGTCAGTAATGTATAGGAATGCTGAGGATTTATGTGGGTTTATTTTATATCCTGCAACTTTGCTAAAGTTGTTTATTATTTCAAGTAGTTTTTTACTTGATTCTCTAGGATTCTTTAGAAAAATCATCATATCATCTGCAAAAAGTGATAATTTAGTTTCTTCTTTTCCTATTCTAATTCCTTCAATTTCTTTTTCTTCTCTTATTGCTACAGCTAATGTTTCTAGAACCAAATTGAATAATAGGGGTGATAATGGACATCCTTGTTTCACCCCTGATCTTATTGGGAATGCATCTAGTTTATCCCCATTACAAATAATGCTTGTTGATGGTTTTAGGTATATGCTATTTATAATTTTGAGGAAGGTTCCCCTTATTCCTATGCTTTCTAGTGTTTTTAATAGGAATGGGTGTTGTACTTTGTCAAAGGCTTTTTCTGCGTCTATTGAGATGATCATATGGTTTCTGCTAGTTTTGTTGTTGATATGGTCAATTATGCTAATAGTTTTCCTAATATTGAACCAGCCTTGCATTCCTGGAATAAATCCTACCTGGTCATAGTGTATTATTCTCGTAATGAGTTGCTGCAATCTTTTTGCTAGTATTTTATTTAAAATTTTTGCATCAATATTCATTAGAGAAATTGGTCTATAATTTTCTTTCTCTGTTTTAACTCTACCTGGTTTGGGTATTGGTACCATATTTGTGTCATAAAAAGAATTTGGTAGGACTCCTTCTTCAACTATTTTCCCAAATAGTCTACAAAGTATTGGAATTAGTTGTTCTTTAAATGTTTGATAGAATTCACATGTAAAACCATCTGGCCCTGGAGATTTTTTCCTAGGGAGTTCATTGATGGCATGCTCAATTTCTTTTTCTGATATGGGGTTATTAAGAAATTTCACTTCCTTCTCTGTTAGCCTGGGCAGTTTATGTTTTTGTAGATATCCATCCATATCTCTAAGGTTGTCAAATTTATGGGCATACAGTTGGGCAAAATAATTCCTAATTATTGTTTTGATTTCCTCTTCATTAGAGGTGACCTCACCATGTTCATTTTTGATACTGGTAATTTGATTTTCTTCTTTCTTTTTTTTAATCAGATTGGCCAAAGGTTTACCAATTTTATTGTTTTTTTCATAAAACCAGCTCTTTGTTTTATTTATTAATTCAATAGTTTTCTTGGTTTCAATTTTATTAATCTCTCCTTTGATTTTCAGTATTTCTAATTTGGTATTTAATTGGGGGTTTTCAATTTGCTCTTTTTCTAGCTTTTTCAGCGGTGTGTCCAGATCATTGATCTCCTCTTTCCCTATTTTATTCATGTAGGCATTTAGAGATATAAAACTTCCCCTAAGAACTGCTTTTGCCGCATCCCATAAGTTTTGGTATGTTGTTTCATTATTGTCATTCTCTTGAATGAAATTATTAATTGTTTCTCTGATTTGTTCTTTGGCCCACTCATTCTTTAGAATTAAATTTTTTAGTTTCCAATTAGTTTTTAGCTTATTGTTCCATGGCTCTTTATTAAAAATGATTCTTATTGCATCATGATCTGAAAAAGATGCATTGACTACTTCTGCTTTTCTGCACTGGATTGTGAGGTTTTTATGCCCTAGTACGTGGTCAATTTTTGAGTATGTGCCATGTACTTTTGAGAAGAAAGTATATTCCTTTTTATCCCCATTCAGTTTTCTCCAGAGGTCTATCATATGGGCCTTTTCTAAAATTCTGTTTACCTCCTTAACTTTTTTCTTATTTATTTTGAGGTTAGATTTATCAAGTTCAGAAAGGGGGAGGTTGAGGTCTCCCAATATTATAGTTTTGCTGTCTATTTCTTCCTGTAACTCCCTTAACCTCTCCTCTAAGAATTTGTATGCCTTACCACATGGTGCATATATGTTAAGCAATGATATTGCTTCATTGTTTATGGTGCCTTTTAGCAGGATATAATGTCCTTCCTTATTTCTTTTAATTAGATCTATCTTTACTTTTGCTTTGTCTGAGATTAGGATTGCTACAGCTACTTTTTTTAATTTAGCTGAGGCACAATATATTTTACTGCAGCCTTTTACTTTTACCCTATGTGTATCCCCCTGTTTCAAATGCGTTTCTTGTAAACAGCATATTGTAGGATTATGATTTTTAATCCATTCTGCTATCTGCTTCTGTTTTGTGAGAATGTTCATATCCTGCATGTTCAGGGTTATGATTTGTATCTGTGTCTTTTTCTCCATCCTAATTCCCCCTGTTTATGCTTTTATTTCTCCCTTTCCCCTTCTCCTCCTCAACAAAGTTTTGCTTTTGACCGCTGCTTTCCTCAGTTAACCCTCCCTCTTTATTCCCCTCCCTTATCTTACCGTAACCCACTTGCTACTTCTCCTCTCCATTCTGACCAACCCCCTCCCTTTTTCCCCCCTTACCGTCCCACTTCCCATAGGACAAGTTAGATTTCTAAACTTATCAGAGTATGTTATTCCCTTCTTGAACTAGATCAGATGACAGTAAAGCTCAAATACTGCTCTTCTCCCTCCCTTCTTTCCCTTTACTATAATATGTTTTTGTGCCACTTCATTTGGTGTAATTTACCCTTTTCTACTACCTCCTTACCGCTCCCCTCATAGCCCTCCCTTTATATCTCTTACTTATATTTTATATCTTTACATCAGTTAATTTATACAGGCATTCACAACCTATGTATATCCCTTTCCTTTGTCATAATAGCTGTACCATTCACAAGAATGACATATATATATATATATATATATATATATATATATATATACACACACATATATATATATATACATATATAAAACATACATAAGATGATATAATCCCACATAAAGATGTAAACCACCTGCCCTTATTGGTTAATAAGGTTTGTGGGGTTTTTCCCCCTGGTTACCTTTTTATGTCTATCTTGGGTTTTGTGTTTGAAGATCAAATTTTCCATTGAGTTCTGGCCTTTTCATCAGGAATTTCATCTGGAATTCCCCTATTTCATTGAATGTCCATTGCCTTGCCTGGAAAATTATGCTTAGTTTTGCTGGGTAGTTGATCCTTGGTTGTAGTCCCAGCTCCTTTGCCCTTCGGAATATCATATTTCAATTTCTCCTGTCTTTTAATGTGGAAGCTGAGAGATCCTGTGTGATCCTGACTGTAGTTCCACGATATTTGAATTGCTTCTTTTTGGCTGCTTGCAGTATTTTCTCCTTGAGTTTATAGCTCTGAAATTTGGCTATAATATTTCTTGGTGTTTTCAGTTTGGGATCTCTTTCAGGGGGTGATCGGTGAATTCTTTCAATGACTATTTTGTCCTCTGGTTCTAGGACCTCTGGGCAGTTGTCTTTGATAATTTCTTCGAAGATACTGTCAAGGCTCTTTTTTTTATCGTGGATTTCTGGTAGACCAATAACTCTCAAATTGTCTCTCCTGGATCTATTTTCCAGGTCAGTTGTTTTGCCAATCAGGTATTTCACATTTTTTTTCTATTTTTTTCATTCTTTATGTTTTGTTTTATTACTTCTCGGTGCCTCATAGATTCATTAGCTTCCACTTGCTCAAGTCTAATTTTTAATGAGTTAGTGTTTACATTTTGCTTTTGAGTCTCCTTTTCCAATTGATTGATTTTGCCTCTCAGGGTGTGATTTTCTCCCTCTAGATTCTGCATCTCCATAGGCATTTCGCCAATCTTATTCTTTAGGGACTTTTCCATTTTTTCCATGTTTTCTTTTACCTCCCTAATTTGGTTTTTAAAATCCTCCTTTAGCTCTTCCAGCAGTGCTTTTTGGGCTGGAGACTAGTTCATGTTACCTTTTGAGGTATCTGATGTATCTACAATATCGTTACTTCCCTCTTCCATATTTGTATTTTGATCCTGCCTGTCTCCATAAAAAGAATCTATTGTCCTCGGTTTTTTTGTGTTCTTCTTCATGTTGGTTTGCCTTTTGCTGGCTGTACCCCGAATTTCTATCTGTGGGTCTCAGGGCTTTCTGTCCCAGCTTTCTTTTTCTGGGGGTTGTGAGTCTAGAATTATAACCTTCAGTTTCCTGAGGTGTGGGGGAGGGGTCTGGCTCCCTGGCATCTCACTCCCTGTGGGTGCTCTCCAGCACTTGCTTTTCAGCAATGGTCTCAGCTGTTTGTTGTTTGAGCTGATTACTGGCACTTCCCCTGGGGGAGCAAGGTTACGTCTGGGCTCCTGGCATTGACCCCTGCCGACTC
Organism: Trichosurus vulpecula; assembly: GCF_011100635.1. NCBI lineage: Eukaryota > Metazoa > Chordata > Mammalia > Diprotodontia > Phalangeridae > Trichosurus > Trichosurus vulpecula. The sequence continues at coordinate 152,951,027 of NC_050574.1, forward strand.
TGCCCCTGTGGGACTAATGAACTTCTGCTATTTGACCACTGAAGCCCCACTACTTTCTGCTCAGTTCCAGCGTTCTTTTTTTTTTTTCCCCGAGGGATTCTCTGGGTGGGGAGGGGAGGGATTAGAGCTGTTTAGCTGGACATTAAGAACTCACGAAAGTTCAAGAAAGTTCAAGAAGCCGCGCTCAATACGTTTGGGCCGCAAACCTCCGGAGACGGTGTTTCATGGGTGGCATTGTGCTGCCTCTCGTCGCCTCCACAGACCGCCGTCCTGTGTTGGGAGGCCTGGGGATCTCCACCGGTTTCGGACGCCCAGCTTTCTCCCAGCCCATCTCCCACGTGGATTTCCCAGCCAGCCGCTTCCGCCTTGGTCTGCAGCCGCTCTGCACCGAGCACTCTCTGAGCCTACAGGTTCGTGCCTCCGGCCTCTCAGACTCTCCCGGCTCGGAAATTTGCCCCACGCAGACTGCTCGCGGTTTTTGACTCTCTCAGATCTGCTCAAATTCACTTTTTTATAGGAATCTGACAGACCTTGTGAGAGAGCTCCGGTAAGACGCTGCCTTCATGCGGCCATCTTGGCTCCGCCCCCCACCCAAAATTTTACAAAGACCTCTAATGAGGTTTAATCCATGTAACGGGCAGAATTCTATGCTGAGCTCAAAACCTGCCACAGATATTTACTTTCTGTCTAGGTAAGTTAATATCTCTCCTAGATTCAGTTTCCTGATTTTGAAGTAGGGATAATAATAATACCCATGTCTCAGAGTTCCTGTGAGCATCGAATGACATGATATTTGCAAAGTCCTTCATAAACCCTCAAATCCTATATAAATTTTAATGTTGTTGTACCCTCCCTAGAAAGTCCTCCATTTTTGTACAACTCTAATTATTTGGAAGGTTTTTCTTTTCCTTACACCCAATTGAAATGTGCTTTTCTCAATATCTTTTCACGGCTTCTCATTCTGTTCCCTGTAGCTGAACAAAATAAGCCAACTTGTTCTTTCTTATATTGAGCAGGATTCTGTCTGCTTGTAACATCCACATGTTGATAGTTCTTATCCCTTTTGGAACAAAATAGGACAAGTCCACTTTCGCTCCAGTATGGTAGCCCTTCAAATAATTTAAGAAAAGAATCCTATTTTACCCTAGTTTTCAATTGCTAGAGACAAACATTTCCCACTCATAGACTTTTTAGAAGAGTGTCACAAATGATAAAACACAGAATGAGTGGAGCTTTGCAATTAATGCTAAGGAAAGCAAAAATATTTTTAAGTTTTATTCAGACAAAGAGGAATTCAACAGACAAGAAAAAGTCATTTCTGGGGGCAAAATAGGTGATGGGAGAAAAGTAGAAATAGTTAAGTATAATTTGGTGCCTGTTTTTCCTACAAAACTATGGAATATTAAAAAGACAGAGTCAAAGTCTTGAAGAGTGAATTGAAACCCAAAATTAATGAAGAGGATATAACAAGGCACATAACTATTCTAAATCAGCTCACATCACTACTCTTAGATATGCTGCATACATTTTAAGGTATCCTGAAAGAAATGGCAGATATGTTTGCTGGCTTGCTGTGGGTGATGTTTGTTTGTTTGTTTGAGATTCTGAGACATACTATGGGTCTACATAGTGGCAAATCATGTCCCGGTCTTCAAGGAGAAGGGAGATGTTTCAAAATATTAAGTGCTCACTATATATAAGGAGGTTATTAAATAATGACTTGCAGATAATAAATAATAACATTTAATATATATTATATATACTACTATAATATTATAATAAATACATAAAATAATAATAAAAAATAAATCGATGTTACTTAAACTCAAATTATACGTTGGTGGAGCTGATTCCTGATTTTAAAATATATTTTTAATATTTTATTTCACCCAAATTACATGTGAAAACAATTTTTAACATTTGATTTTTAAAATGTGAGGTTCCAAATTCTCCCTCTCTCCTCCCCACGTTGAGAAGACAAGCAATTTGATTTACATGATACATGAACAGTCATGAAAAAAAGTATTTCCATATTATGTTATAAAAGAAAACACAGACCAAAAACAAAACAAGAAAAAATTTTACAGATTCTAAAAAGTATATTTAGATCAGCATTCAGACTTTATAAATTCTTTTGCTAGAGATGGATGGCATTTTTCATCACAAATCCTTTAGAATTGTCTTGGATCAGTGTATTGCTGAGAATAGCTGGGTCATTCATAGTGGTAATTGTAAAATATTGCTGTTACTATGCACAGTGTTCTCCTGGTTCTGCTCATTTCACTTTGCATCAGTTCAAATAAGCTTTACCAGGTTTTCCTGAGAGCATATGGCTAGACATTACTTATAGTAAATAGTATCCCATCACAATCATATACCACAACTTGTTCAGTTATTCCCCAATTAATGGGCATACCCTCGGTTCCTAATTCTTTGCCACTCAAAGAGCTGCTATTAATATTTTGTACATGTAGGAGCTTTTCTTTTTCCTTTAATCTCTTTGGGACACAGACTTAGGGGTTGTATTGCTGGGACAAGCCCTTTGGGAATAGTTCCAAATTGGTTTCCAAAATGGTTTAGAGCATTTTTTTTTGCTGGGATTATAGGCAGTTTTTATTACTTAATCTGAAAAGTGCCTGTTAATATCCTTTGACCATTTATCAATTGGAGAATTCCTGTATTAAAAAAATGACTCATGTTGTTTATATATTTGAGAAATGAGGCCTTAGTCAGAGAAATTTGCTGTAAATGTTTTCCCCAGTTTTGATTACTAACTTTGTATTTCTCTCCTTCCTATTTTTCCTCCTGTTTATCCTATTCTCTCTCTCCTTTCACCCTGTTCATGTTCAAAAGTGTTTTGCTTCCGACTGCCCCCTCCTCTAATCTGCCCTCCCTTCTATCAGCCTTCACCCCATTTTTCTTACCTTCCTCCCCTCCTATTTTCCTATAGAGTAAGTGTAACCAGAATGGCCTTTGTTTTCTTTGAGTGACTTAATTTATCTCAGTGAGCTTTACTAGGTGCTAAGCCCCAGGCCCAAACCTCATTAGGTGTTAACGTAATCCATGTGGATGTGAACCTCCCAGGATCCTAAGGGGAGGGGCCAACTCAAGAACCAATCACCACAGCCTGAGCTCTGGTGATTCAGATGATGTCTGATGTCTGAAGCCCTATAAGAAGGGAGGACAGAGCCATTTGTGCGGGGCTCTGGAAATGGTGTTGATGAGGAGACTCCGGGCAGCTGTAGTTAAGGAGCCCTCCAGCTTGTAAACCCGGATGTTGAAACTTTGTTGAACTCTGGTAACTATCTGTTGGGACTTGAATCAGACAATGTCTGTTGATGTCTGTAATTTGTTTGCATTTTGTTTTGAAGTTCAGGGTGCTGGGTTTTTTTTTCCCCTGAACTAACTGAATGATATTTGAATTAAAAGTAAGCTTGTCAACCCCTTCACCTTGCTTTCCTTAATTAAGCAGATTGAAAGAACCTGTGCTGTTGGCAGCTTTCTGGGTGCTGGCTGTGGGTGAATCTTATACCCCCACAGAAGCTGCTAGCCAGGTTGTTGAAACAGTAAGATAGATTTCTATACCTGAGTGAATGTGAATGTGATTCCCTCTTTGAGCCAATTCTGATGAGAATAAGGTGCAAGGGCCCACCTCCACCTTCCCTGTTTTCTCTCCATTGTAAAAGTTCTTTTGCACATATTTTATGTGAGATAAATTGTCTTTTTCTACCTCAACCTTTACCTTTGTCTGAGTGCATTCCTCTTTCTCATCCTTTAATTTTTTTTTTTAGATTTCCCATTTTTTTTCAATTCGCACCTCTGTACTCTGTTGATGTATACTCCTAATCATGCTAATAATAAGAAAATTCTTAGGAGTTACAAGTAGCATCTTTCCATATAGAAATGTAAACAGTTTAATTTTATTGTATCCCTTGTTATTTCTCCTTCCTGTTTACCTTTTTTTACATTATGCTTCTATCAATTCTTGTCTTTGAAAGTTAAATTTACTATTCAGGTTTGGTCTTTCCATTCACTTCACTCAGGATCAGTTCATGTAAATCTTTCCAGGTTTTTCTGAAATCCATCTGCTCATCATTTCTTACGAAACATTAGTATTCCATTACATTCACATACCACAACTTGTTCAGCCATTCCCCATTTGATGAGTATCCCCTCAATTTGCAATTCTTTGCTACCACAAAAAGCGCTCCTATAAATTTTTTTGTACATGTTGGTCCTTTTCCCATTTTTATGATCTCTTTGGGAAACAGACCTACTAGTGGTATAACTGGATCAAAAGGTATGCATAGTTTTATAGCCCTTTGGGCAGAGTTCCAAATTGTTCTGCAGAATGGTTGGATCAGTTCACAATTCTATCAACAATGTATTAGTGTTCCAGTTTTCCCACATCTTTTCTAATATTGATCATTTTCCCTTTTTTGTCATATTAGGCAATCTGATATGTGTGATGTGGTACTTCAGAATCATTTTAATTTGCATTTCTCTAATCAAAAGTGATTTAGAGCACTTATTATTGTGCCTATACATAACTCTTATTTCAACATCTTAAAACTGCCTGTTCACGTCCTTTAACCATTTATCAATTTGGGGAATGGTTTGACTCAGTATTCTATGTATTTGAGAAATGAGTCCTTTATCAGAGACATTTACTGTAAAGATTGTCTCCAGTCTTTCTGCTTTCCTTCTAATCTTGGTTGCATTGGTTTCATTTGCACAAAAGCTTTTTAAATTAATATAATCAAAATTATCTATTCTACAATGTCTAATTCTTTCCATCTCTTATTTGGTCATGAATTCTTCCCCTCCCCATAGAACTGACAGACTATTCCTCCCTCTTCTAATTTGCTTATGGTGCCACCCTTTATGTCTAAATCAAGCCAAAGGTCTGTCATATCTAACTTTTCTAATATTCTCTTTACCTCCTTAGTTTCTTTTTTGTTTATTTTCTTTTGGATTTATTGACTTCTGAGAGAGGACAGTTGAGTTCCCCCATTAGTGCAGTTTTGCTCTCTATTTGTTCCTGTAACTCACTTAACTTCTTCTTTAAGAATTTGGATGCTGGGAGCCAAGATGGCCACATGAAAGCAGCATCTTACTGGAGCTCTCTCACAAGTTCTGTCACATACCTCTAAAAAAGTGAATCTGAGCAGATTTGAGAGAGTTAGAAGCCACTAACAGTCTGAGTGGGGCAAATTTCCAAACCAGGAGAGTCCGAAAGGTGGACAGGATGGATCTGTAGGCTGGGAGAGCGCTCAGCATGCAGATCTGCACCAGACAGCACCAAAGCAGAAGCAGCTGCTGAAACCAGCCAGCGATCCAGGCTGGGAGAAAGCTGGGCACCCAAAACTGGCAGAGATCCCCAGGCCTCTAAAGACAGGAGGGAGTCTGTGGAAGCGATGAGAGGCAGAAGTGCAATGCCTCCGGCCATGAGACATCTATTCCTGAGGCTTGCAGCCCAAAGGTTTGAAACACACCTTCTTGAACTTCCAGGAGATATAATGGTCGGGTAAACAGCTCTGATCCCACCCTCACTGACCCAGAGAATTCCTCAGGAAAAATGCTGGAATACAGGAGACAAAAGTGGGGCTTCAGTGGCCAAGCAGTGGGAGTTCCTGAGTCCCAGAGGGGCAGAATGAGCAGGGGTCAACACCAGGAGCCCAGACGTACCTCTGCACACAGGGGAAGGGGCAGACATCAGTACAGACAACAAACAGCTGAGACCATTGCTGAAGAGCAGTAGTGCCGGAGAGCAGCCCCAGGGGAAAAGGAGACTTCAGGCAGCCAGTCCCCTCCCCCACACCTCAGGAAACTGAAAGCTATAATGTACAAAGCCAGTAAGTAGACTCACAATCTCCAGAACAAGAAACCTGGAACAGAGATCCCTGAGCCCCAAAAGAAGAAATCCACTATAAATCAAGGAAAAAGCTAACCAACATGAAGAAGAACATGAAGAAACCAAGGACCATTGATTCTTTTTATGGAGACAGGGATGATCAAAATACCAATTCAGAAGAGGATAGCATTGACACTATCCCCACATCTAATACGTCAAAAGGGAATGTGAACTGGTCTGAAGCCCAAAAAGCATTACTGGAAAAGCTACAGGAGGATTTTAAAAACCAAATTAGGAGGTAAAAGAAAAAATAGAAAAAATGGAAAAAAATCCACTGATGAAATTAAGTCTTTAAAAGATAAGATTGGAGAAATGGCTATAGAGATTCAGACTCTAAATAGAGAAAATAATACCCTGAAAGGTAAAATCAACCAACTGGAAATGGTGACTCAAAAGGAAAATGAAGACAGAAACTCATTAAAAATTAGAATTCAGCAAGTGGAATCTAATGACTCTTCAAGGCATCAAGAAGTAGTAAAAAAAATGTAAAGAATAAAAAATAGAAGAAAATGTGAACTATCTAATTGGAGAAACAACTGACCTGGAAAATAGATCCAGAAATCTAAATACCAGAAATCCATGATGAAAAAAGAGCCTTGACAGTATCTTCGAAGAAATTATCAAAGATAACTGCCCAGAGGTCCTATGACCAGAGGGTAAAATAGTCAATAAAAGAATACACAGATCACCCCCTGAAAGACATCCCAAATTGTAAATGTCAAGAAATATTATAGCCAAATTTCAGAATTACAAAGTCAAGGAGAAAATACTTCAAGCAGCCAAAAAGAAACAATTCAAATATTGCAGAACTATAGTCAGGATCATGCAGGATCTTTAAGCTTCGATATTAAATGACAGGAGAAATTGGAATAAGGCATTCTGAAAGGCAAAGGAGCTGGGACTACAGCCAAGGATCAACTACCCAGCAAAATTAAGCATAATTTTTCAGGCAAGGAAATGGACATTCAACGAAATAAGGGAATTACAGACCTTCCTGATGAAAAGGCCAGAACTCAGTGGAAAAATTGATCTTCAAATGAAAACCTCAAGAGAGACATAAAAAGGTGAACAGGGGGAAAACTCCACAAACCTTATTAATCAATATGGGCAAATTATATTCATCTTTATATAGGATTATATCATCTTATATATGTTTATATATATGTACATATATTTGTCAATCTTGAGAATAGTACAGTTATTATGACAATTGAAAGGGATACACATAGACTGTGGATGTCAGTATAAAATAACTGATATAAGGATAAAAATATAATTAAGAGATGTAAAAGGAGGGTTCTGGGAGAAGAGGTAAGGAAGTAGTAGAAAAGGGTAAATTACATCAAATGAAGAGGCACAAAAACACATTATACTGAAGGGAAAGAAGGGAGGGAGAAGATTACTATTTGAGCTTTACTCTCATCAGATTTCGTTCAAGAAGGGAATAACATACCCTGATAAGTATAGAAATCTAACTTGTGCTACAGGCAGTAGGAGGGGAAAGGGGAAAAAAAGGAGGGGGTGGTTAGAAGGGAGGGAAGAAGTAGCAAATGGTAAACAGTAAGATAAGGGAGGGGAATCAAGAGGGAGGGTAAACTGAGGAAGGTGGCAGTCAAAAGCAAAACTTTGTTGAGGAGCAGAAGGGAAAAGGGAGAAAAAAAAGTATAAACAGGGGGGAAATAGGATGGACAAAAAGACACAGATAGTAGTCATAACTGTGAATGTGAAGGTGATGACCTCTGCCATAAAACAGAAGCAGATAGCAGAATGGATTAAAAACCATAATCCTACAATATGCTGTTTACAAGAAACACATTTGAAACAGGAGTGTACACACAGGGTAAAGGTAAAAGGCTGCAGTAAAATATATTGTGCTTCAGCTAAAGTAAAAAAAAGCAGGTGTAGCAATCCCAATCTCAGACAAAGCAAAAGTAAAGATAGATCTAATTTAAAAAGATAAGGAAGGACACTATATCCTGCTAAAAGACACCATAAACAGTGAAGCAATATACTTGTTTAACATATATGCACCAAGTGGTATGGCACACAAATTCTTAGAGGAGAGATTAAGAGAGTTACAGGAAGAAATAGACAGCAAAACTATAATAATGGGAGACCTCAAACTCCCCCTCTCTGACCTTAGTAAATCTAAACTCAAAATAAACAAGAAAGAAGTTAAGGAGGTGAACAGAATTTTAGAAAAGGCAGATATGATAGACCTCTGGAGAAAACTGAATGGGGATAAAAAGGAATATACTTTTTTCCCAGCAGTACAGGGCACATACTCAAAAACTGACCACCAACTAGGGAATAAAAACCTCACAATCCAGTGCAGAGAGGCAGAAGTAGTCAAAGCATGCTTTTCAGATCATGATGCAATAAAAATTATTTGTAATAAAGAAACATGGAAAAATAAGCTAAAACTTGATCGGAAACTATATAATCTAATTCTAAAGAATAAGTGCGCCAAAGAACATATCATAGAAACAATTAACAAATTCATGCAAGAGAATAACAATAATGAGACAACATACCAAAACTTATGGGATGCAGCAAAAGCAGTTCTTAGGGGAAGTTTTGTATCTCTAAATGCTTGCTTGAATAAAATAGGGGAAAAGGATCTCAATGAATTGGGCACACAACGGAAAAAGATAGAAAAAGAACGAATTAAAAATCCCCAATTAAATACCAAATTAGAAATACTGAAAATCAAAGGAGAGATTAATAAAATTGAAATCAAGAAAACTATTGAATTAATTAATAAAATCATGAGCTGATTTTATGAAAAAAAACAGTAAAACTGATAAACCTTAGGTCAATTTGATTAAAAAAAGAAAGAAGAAAATCAAATTACCAGTATCAGAAATGAAAAGGATGAATTCACCTCTAATGAAGAGGAAATCAAAACAATAATTAGGAATTATTTTGCCCAACTGTATGTCCATAAATTTGATAACCTTAGGGATATGGATGAATATCTACAAAAATATAAATTAACCAGGTTAACTGAAGAGGAAATAAAATTCCTAAATAACCCCTTCTCAGAAAAAGAAATTGAGCAAGGCATCAATGAACTAACTAGGAAAAAATCTCCAGGGCCAGATGGTTTTACATGTGAATTTCATCAAACATTTCAAGAACAATTAATTCCTGTACTTTATAGACTATTTGGGAACACAGGTGAAGAAGGAATCCTAACAAATTCTTTTTATGACACAAATATGGTACTAATGCCAAAAACGGGAAGCGTCAAAACAGAGAAAGAAAATTATGTAACAATTTCCCTAATGAATATTGATGCAAAAATTTTAAATAAAATATTAGCAAAAGATTGTAGCAACTTATCACTAGAATAATACACCATGACCAGGTAGGATTTATTCCAGGAATGCAAAGCTGGTTCAATATTAGGAAAACTATAAGCATAATTGATCATATCAACAACAAAACTAGCAGAAACCATATCATAATGTCAATAGATGCAGAAAAAGCCTTTGACAAAATACAATACCCATTCCTATTAAAAACACTAGAAAACATAGGAATAAATGGAGCCCTCCTTAAAATTATAAATAGCATCTATGTAAAACCATCAACAAGCATTATTTGTAATGGGGATAAACTAGATGCATTACTGATAAGATCTGGGGTGAAACAAGGATGTCCATTATCACCCCTACTATTCAATTTGGTACTAGAAACATTAGCTGTAGCAATAAGAGAAGAAAAAGAAATTGAAGAAATTAGAATAGGCAAAGAAGAAACTAAATTATTGCTTTTTGCAGATCATATGATGATTCCCTTAGAGAATCCTAGAGAGTAAAGTAAAAAACTACTTGAAATAATAAACAACTTTAGCAAAGTTGCAGGATATAAAATAAATACACATAAATCCTTGGCATTCCTATACGGTACTAAAAAAGCCCAACACCAAGAGATAGAAAAAGAAATTCCATTCAAAGTTACTGCAGATACTATAAAATATTTGGGAGTTTATCACCAAGACAAACCCAGGGACTATATGAACATAATTATGAAACACTTTTCACATTAATATAGTCAGATCCAAACAAATGGAAAAATATCAGTTGCTCATGGTTGCGCTGAGCTAACAGAATAAAAATGACAACCTTACCTAAATTAATTTATCTATTCCGTGCCATACCAATCGAACTACCAAACAATTATTTTACACAGCTGGATAAAATAATAACAAAATTCATCTGGAAGAACAAGAGGTCTAGAATATCTAGGGAATTAATGAAAAGAAATACTAGGGAATGTGGCCTAGGAATACCAGATATTAAACTGTACTATAAAGCAGCAGTCATCTAAACTACCTGGTACTGGCTAAGAAACAGAGTCGTGAATCAGTGGAATAGGACAGGTACACAAGACACAGTAGTCAACGACTATAGCAATCTACTCATTGATAAACCCAAAGAATCCAGCTTGTGGGCTAAGAATTCACTATTTCACAAAAACTGCTGGGAAAATTGGAAAATGGTAGGGCAGAAACTGGGCATATCTTACACCATATACCAAAATAAAGTCAAAATGGGTTCATGATTTAGGAATAAAGGCTGATACTATAAGCAATTTGGCAGAGCAGGGAATAGTTTAGATATCAGATTTTTGGGAAAGCAAAGAATTCATGACCCAACAAGAGATAGAGAGCATTACAAAATGCAAAATGGATAATTTTGATTGTGTTAAATTGATATATTTTTGCATGATAAAAGCCAATACGACAAAGATTAGGAGGGAAGCAGAAAACTGGGAGAAAATCTTTATAACTAGTGTCTCAGATATCATCTCTAAAATATACAGGGAACTGAGCCAAATTTATAGGAATACAAGTCATTCCCCAATTGAGAAATGGTCAAAGGATATGAACAGGAAGTTTTTAGAGGAAGAAATTAAAGATATCTACAGGCATATGAAAAAAATGCTCTAAATCACTACTGATTAGAAAAATTCAAATCAAAACAACTCTTAGGTACCACGTCTCTCCTGTCAGATTAGCTAAAATGAAAAAAACCAGGAAAATGATAAATGCGGAGAGGATGGGGGAAAATTGGAACACTGTTATATTGTTGGTGGAGTTGTAGACTGATCCAGCCATTCTGGAGAGCTATTTGGAACTATGCCCAAAGGGCTATGAAAATGTTCACACCCTTTGACCCAGCAATACCACTTCTAGGGTTGTATCCCAAAGAGATCACACAAGTGGGAAAAGCACTCATATGTACAAAAATATTTATAGTGGCTCTTTTTGTAGTAGCAAAGAATTGGAAATCAAGGGGATATCCATCAATTGGGGAATGGTTGAAGAAGTTGTGGTATATGAAGGTAATGGAATACTATTGGTCTATAAGAAATGGGGATAATACAGACTTCATAACAACCTTGAAAAACCTACATGACATAATGCTGAGTAAGGAGAGCAGAACCAGGAGCACATTGTACACAACCACAGATATATTGATTCTGTGATGACTAACTTTGACAGACTTGACCCTTCTCAGCAATGCAAAGGTCAAAGACAACTCCAAAGGACTCATGATGGAGAGAGCTATCTACATCCAGAGAAGGAATTATGGAGTCTGAATGCACATTGAGGCACACTTTATGCTTGCCTTTTTTTACCTTCATTTTTTTATCTTTTGGTTTTTTTTATTTTTATTTTTTTTTGTTTTTTGGGGTTTTGTTTCTTCTGTCTCATGATTCATTCCATTGTTTATAATTGTTTACAACTTGACTATTGTGTAAATAAGTTCAATGCGAAGTTATATGTGGAAGATCCATCGGATTCCATGCTGTCTCGGGGAGGGAGGGGGGCAAGGGTGGAAGAAAATCTGGAACTCAAAATTATGTGGAACTGAGTGTTGTAAACTAAAAATAAAAAATGTCAAAAAAAGAATTTGGATGCTATACCACTTGGTGCATTCATATACAGTATTGATATTGCTTCATTGTCCATGGTACCCTTAAGCAAGATATAGTTTCTTTCCTTAACTACTTTAATTAGGTCCATTTTTGTGTTTATCTTGTCTGAGATCAGGGTTGCCACCTCTGCGTTTGTTTTGTAACTTCAGCTGAAGCATAATAGATTCCGCTCCAGCCCCTTACCTTTACTCTGTGTGAGTCTCTATACTTCATGTGTTTCTTGTAAACAATATATTGTAGGATAAGATTTTTTGATATACTCTGCTGTCTGCTTCTGTTTTATAGGAGAGTTCTTCCCAATCTCATTCTCAGTTATGATTACTCACTGTATATTTCCTATTCCTATTCCTGTATCATCCTATTCTTCCTCCAGTCTATCCTCTCTCCTTTCACCCTTTCCTTGCTCAACAGAGTTTTACTTCTGTCTACCACCTCTCCTGATCTGTCCTACCTTCTGTCAGTCCCCACTCCACACTTAACTTCATCTCCTCCCCTCTTACTTCTCTGTCATGGAAGATAGATTTCTTTATTAAACTGGTTCCATCTTTGAGTCAATACTAATGAGAGTGAAGTTCAAGTGATGCTCATCACCTACCCTCCCATCTTTTACCCTCCCATCTTTACCTCCACTCTAAAGTCTTTTGGACCTCTTCATATGAAATAATTTACTCCATTATACCTCTCTCTTCCTTCTGCACCCATTATACACCTCTTTCTCATTCCTTATTTTTATGTCATTCTCTTAAATTCACCTTAAACTTGTTTTCTCTCTCTCTCTCTCTCTCTCTCTCTCTCTCTCTCTCTCTCTCTCTGTGTGTGTGTATATATATATATATATATATATATATATATATATATATACATACGTGTGTGTGTATATAAAATCTTCTAGCTGTACCATTAGTCATACATTTTTTGAAATTACAAGTATCATCTTCTCATGTAGGGACATAAATAGTTTAGCTCTATTGAAACCCTTATGTTTTCTTCCCCTTTTAACCTGTTTATGTTTCTCTTGCATCTTGATATTGGAAGTCTAAATTTTGGTTTAGTTCTGGTCTTCTCTTTGTGGAAGCTTGAAATCATTTTATTTCACTGAATAAGTATTTTTCCCTTGATGTGTTATACTTAATTTTGCTGGGTAAGTGATTCTTGGTTGTAGTCCTAGCTCATTTGCCTTCCCGAATATCATATTCCATGACCACTGATCTTTTAGTGTTTCAGCTTCCAAGTTCTGTGTAATCCTGTTTGTGGCTCCCTGATATCTGAATTGTTTCTTGATGGCCATTTGTAGTATTTTTTCCTTGACCTGATAGTTCTGAAATTTGGTTATAACATTCCTTGGGGTTTTTATTCTGAGATCTCTTTCCTGAGGTGATTGGTGGATTCTTTCAATGCCTATTTTGCCCTCCGGCTCCAGGACATCAGGGCAGTTTTCCTTGATAATTTCTTGAATAATGCTGTCCAGGTCTTCCTTTTGATTAATGCTCTCAGATTGTCCAATGATTCTGATATTGTCTCTCCTGGATATATTTTCCAGACCAGTTGTTCTTCACATGAGGTATTTCACATTTTCATTTTTTTTTCATTTTTTGAATTTGTTTGATTGAATTTTGTCATTAGCTTCCACTTGCCGAAGTCTAATTTTTAAGGTGTTGTTTTCCTCAATTACCTTTTATATTTTCTTTCTCTATTCAGACAGCTGTACTCTTTATGGAGTTGTTTTCTTCAGCAGATTTTTTTGTGTCTCCTTTTCTATTTGGTCATTTCTACTTTTTAAGCAATTTTCCAAGCCATTGACTCTTTTTTCATAATTTTCTTGCATTACTCTCATTGATTTTCCCATTTTTTTTCTTCCACCCCTCTTGTATGATTTTTAAGCTCTTTTTTTGAGCTCTTCCATGATTTCTTTCTGGCCTTGAGATCACTTCACACTTTTCTCTGGGGTTTTGCCTATAGGTTTTTTGAATTGTTGTCCTCTTGTGATTTTGGGTCTTGGCTTCCTTGTCACCATCATAACTTCCTATGGTCAGATTCTTTTTTTTTTGTTGTTGTTTGCTCATGTTTTTGTTTGTTTTTGTTTTGTTTTTTGGTGGGGGACTTTTTCCTTTCTTTTAAATTTGTCTCAGGTTTCTTGTGCCAGTGGCTGCAGGCCCTGGCTGTTTACCTAACATCACCCTGAGGCCCTCAGGGGACCCTCATATATGGTGGAGTGGGGCTGACTGATGCTACTGGAGGCCAAAGGGGTCTGATGGCTTATCTGATGCTGAGATGGTGTCTTAGTGGTAGTGTCTGGAGTGTGCTGAGGCCCAGTGATGTGTATTTCTGCATTTCCCTGGGGCTACACTGAAGCATGTGGAGGTCTGGCCTACTTTCTCATCATGCTAGTGAATGCCTGCTTTCTCAGGTCTGTGCTGAAAGCACATAATTCTCAGAGCTGGAGGACCAGTTCTCCTGGCTATGCTAAAGCACATGGGGGGGTTCTGGAGTTGGCATTTACCTGCTCCACCACACTAGGGCTCAGGATCTCCTGCTCTTCCTTGATAATTTCTTGAAAAATGACATCCATGCTCTTTTTTTTTACCATGGCTTTCAGGTAATCTAATAAATTATCTCTTCTGGATCTATTTTCCGTGTTTGTTTTTTATGAGATATTTCACATTTTCCTCTATTTTTTCATTTTTAAAATAATTTTTATTTATTACTTCTTGATATCTCATGGAGTCATTAGCTTTCACTTGCCAGATTCTAATTTTTAAGGAATTACTTTCTACAGTGAACATTTGTATGTCCTTTTCCATTTGTTCAATTCTGCTTTTTAAGGAGTTCTTTTCAGTGGATTTTTGTGCCTGTTTTAGCATTTGGCCCATTTTGCTGCTGCTCTTGGATTCCTTTTGAGGCATCATTTTAAGGTTTTTGGAGGAGAATTTAGAAAATTGTACGTGAATCCCTACATTTTCTCTGCCATCTTGGCTCCATCTTCCCTAATAAATTTCTGGAAATTATTAGTCAAGTTATGGTTTATGGACACTTAAAAAGAGAAACAGTTCATTAAGAGCCTCCATGGAACAGGTCATGTCAAAGTAACATCATTTTCATTTTTTGCCAGATTATTAGATTGACTGACTAAAGGAATACAGTATACATAATATAACTGGATTTAAGTAAATCATGTCTGTCTCAAAATCCTGTGAAATATCTTTGTGGACAAAATGGAGTGATTTGGGCTGAATAAGAATATGTTTAGATGGATTTAAATCTGATCAAATCAGTAGACTAAAGAATAGTGATTAATATCCATCAATACCAAACTGAAGGGCAATTTGTAGAAGTGTCCTAGAGATATGTCAATAGCCCTATTCTGTTCCACATTTTTTAACCAATAATTTAGAGGAAGATGTCGAAATGGCATACTCATCAATTTTGGAATTCATTTAAAGAAAGATGGGATAGCTAACATAAAGGACAATAGAATTGGAATTTGAAACAATACTATCCAACTAGAACAAAGAGATAAATGAAATGTGAATAAATGTAATATGGGTGAAAATAATAATCTGTATATGTTCAAAAATGCATACATTATACAAGAATCAAAAATATTCCATATGAAGAAATCTCAGTGTTTAGTGGAATGTCCCTTCAATAAAAATTAATAGAGTGACATTTTTTTTAAAGTATAGTGTCTGATTGGAGGAGGGGCAGGGTGATATCCTGCTCTATTCTGGCTTGGTTAGACCATTTCTGGCATGTGGTGCAATATTTAAGGAATGAAGTTGACAAGCTGAAACTTGTTTAACAGAAGATGACCAGCATCATTGGATCAAAGTACTAATGAATCAAATCGAAAATCAACAAGCATTTATTAAGCCCTTGGTTGAAAGTATTGGGTCTATGTAGCTTAAAGAACCTCCAAGGCTGAAAAACAATTGTAGTTTGGTCCCAAAAAAATAGTTGGAATTATTAAAGATGTAGTGGGTAAAACTATAATGGGCTGCCTCAGGAATGGCATATGGGTTTCTTATCACTGGAAGTAGTGGATTTCTTATCAGTGGATGACTTCAAGTAGAAACTCCATGATCACTTATTAGAAATGTAAAGAGCATTCTTTTTCAGCTATGGATTGGACTAAAGGATCTTGGAGGGCTTTTCTGACAAACTATGGGAGAAGAAAAAATGTGAACTCTTCGAGGACAGGACACTTTATTTTATGTAAAACCACGTGCAATATATTTATACATAAAAACACTCACATGGGTGTGCGTGCATGTGTGTGTGTGTGTGTGCACACACTATAGAAACTGTCACTATATCTTTAAGAGGTTTTGGCAGGTTTGCCAGGGCTAGGAAGGGTGAGGAGGTGATGGGACTGAGTTGCTGTGAGGTGAGGGAAGGGGTGGGATTCTGGTCTCTGGATACTAGTCCCTTCCTTGGCCACCTCCTCTTTCCTCCCCCAGCTTCCTCTCTCGCCATCAGAGGGAGGACTTCACTGCTGGAGCAATGAGTGCCAAGGAGGACCAGGAGATGGAGCTGCAAACATTGTATTCTACTTATGATGGTGATGGAAGTTTCCAAGAACTAAGTCAAGTATATTTTAATGAACAGTGAAAATGATGATCCCAAAGCCCTCTTAATAGAAGTTTCTTTGACCAAAACATGTCCACAAACAGCTCCAATCATATCTATGAATGTTTTTTTTTCAATAATGTCATGAAGTTAAAGTTAATTTTGGAATTGTAATGACATACACATTGAATATGCCAAGAAAAATAAAGAGCAGTTCATGGAAAATCATTATCCTATTAATTCTATGATATTAGTAAGCAATATTATTTCAGTTGAAATGCCGAATGCTCCTCCCTCAAGTAAGAAAAAAATAAAAAAGAACAGCTTTCAAAAACCCAGAAAACAGAAGCTGGCAGACAAGACAGATCACAAAGGTAAACTTCCAGGAGGCTGGAACTGGGTTGATATGGTTAAGCATTAAGCAAAACTGATTCTAAAGATGATGAATAATGAAAGAAACTTGATACAAGAAAACACCATCTTTTAATACAGTAAATTGAAGTTAACATTTTTTAGTACTCTTCTACTGAAATGGCATTTTATAAAACATAAGCTTGTGTATGTTTCCTAAGTAATTAGATCACAAGCAGAGATTTGTTGGTATTTCATTATTCCCACAAATTGGCATTAAAGGAAGGTAAAACATGCCACCAAGAACGTTCAGTGTCCTTTCAGGAGCCTGTTAAGCTTTATAAATGATCAAATATAAAGAAGAGTAAATAACAATATATGCAGTGCTATTTTATACTGTCTTATTCTGGGTGTGACTTGTTTTAAGGGAATGTAAATCCAATTAGAATAAAGCTGCTTATCAAGCATACCTTTTCAAGTCCTCATCTCAATGAAGTAAATAGTAATAGTGAAGTTATTTGGCAGCATGGTCTATATTAATAGTTTTGTCACTTTATGTATGTCTTCATCTGTTCAGTCCCTTGAATTACTGATGTTTAAATCATTTCAAAGAAAACTAGTGGCTGTATAACACTGTGATCTTTTCATGTAGTTCAAATTTGTATGTAGTTACTGTTCATGTTGTTTTGTTTTGCAGAGAACTGCTGTCTTCTCACAGATAAATATAAATTATATTTTTATCAATACCGATGTATTGAGGGGTTTAAACAGGGGAGGTTTTCATAGCATATAGATGAAGAAAAAATAAAACAATTCTGCCAAATGGATTGGAAAGAATTTTGTACTGATGTGCTTTCTTGTATTTAAAAAAAATCCTTACTGAATACATAGTAATGGATTAAAAGAAAAGAAGTTTTGGCATATTAAAGAGTTACAATTTAAGTATCATAATATGAAGACATTACAGGATACTTGCAGTTTTTCACTATCATTCTAGAGAGACTGTTAAAGACAATGGATGAAGAGAAACTAAGTGAATTAATGAGAAAAAGAGTTAGAGAATTTATTTATTAATAAAATTGATTTAATTTTTTCTTATGAAGTAACATTATGTAAAATTCCTTGAGGAGTCTGGGAGGAGACTTAAAAGTTTTAGGTATCATTCTGAAGAGTTATATGTCATGGTTCAAAAGAAACAAAAAAAAGAAAAATAACATTTTATAAGAGTACTGTTAAATTCTTGTATTTTGAATAAAGAAGAGAATTCTTGAGAGATGTTAGCTGCTATCTGCAGAAGCTAAATGATAGGACTATGTTTCAGAAGTGAAGAGAAGTCAAGAACAGAAGCAACAGTTAGTAGTGACTTTGGCCATTATGTACTGACGTCTTCCTCACACTAAAATATTGTAAATAATTCATGAGTTTGTCTTATTGTTTGTTACCTTGCTAATAAATTGTGTAGCCAATAACTTTGATGTTTATTTAAGCCTAGGAGATTAGGAGAGTGTATATGTTTATCTGTACATTTGTCTACATTTGCATATATAAACAAGTATGTATTTCTATTTATACATGCATACATATTGTATATATTACTATAGATTACATAAATGTGCATAATATTACATATAAAGAAATAGTGAAAAATTGCTCATGTATGGGGAAATGTTTCTTGACTTTTCAAAAAAACTTAGATTTAATAAACTTCAGTGGGGGTCCAGAACTAGCTGACTGATGGGAAAGAGGTGCTTCCAACATTAGTAATTAATGAAGAAATATTCAAACATAGCCCCTATTGCCTAGGACTTAAGATGATAAGAATGAATATGGTAACCAGTCAAGTAGCAAGATGAGAGGTGACCAGTCAAGTAAGATGCATGAAAGGGTGGTCAGCTCTAAAACACCACTACATGGGTGTCCCTACTTGCCTATAACAGTATTTTGCATATAACAGGCAATAATCAATGCTTATTGAATTGAAGTAATTTGAGATCTATGATTTTGAGTATGTTTAAATTGAAGTGCTGAAGAATTGAAGGATATGAGAGAAGCAAGGATTGAGAAGGTTTAGGATGAACCAAATAATCAATTTGACCGAATAAAAAGTAACAGGCATGCTACAACCTAGGTACCTGGGAAATAAGGAAACTGATTAAATATGGTTAGAAAGGAGACAGGAATCAATGAATCTGGAGAGGAAGTGAAAGGTTAGCTAAGGAGCCTTCTGTGAGAAATAGAGAGTGACAACATTTTCTCTTAATTTTTTTTTTCCATTTCAGAACTTTGCTTATTTGTAGCTGCCTGCCAGAATCAGCTACTCAGTCAATATCTGACTGGTCCAATTTAACCCAGTCAGCATTTTTCAATACCAAAGGTGCAATATTGCCATCTCGTGGCAAATAAGGCCGCAGTGGGCTTTCATGCCTTCAGGTTTTACTATCTATATAAGAACCCATGGTTGGGAGGTGAGGGGGACAGGATAGAATGGGTGTTTTTTTTTTCAACATTTTGTTTTCTAAAATTATTTAAATGAATCAGTAAAAATTCGTAGTTTCATGTATAGACTTGTAATTAATAATAGTTTCAGAGTAATCAGATCCAGTATGCCTTTCTTCCTTTCTTTGATTAGCATTTTTATAATGAGAAAGAAAAGATGTGATAGGATAGAAAGGATCCTGTATTTAGGATCTCATAGCCTCTGAACATAATGTTTCATTACCTGCTTGACCAGACATTGAAAAATGCTTTGAAATCCATAAAGTATTACAGAAATCAGATTGTTTTTTGTTGTTGCTGCTATCCTGTGACTCAGACATTTAAAGGAAGGGCTCCAACTTGGGATGTTTATATAAAAAGAGGAAGGATTTCTGAAGGGTTTATCAGAATTAGATCTGGGTCAGGAAAAGACTAGCCTACAGAATCTGTTCAAAGAGAGTTTGAAAGGAAGAATCTCTAAGTAGCATACCTATTCTAACTAAACAACAGCTGAACTCTAATACAATTCTTTGTGTCCATATGCTATCAATGTTATTAGAAATGTTGCAGCATCACACCTGGGGGTGATAGCTACATTAGTTGGCACTGCAGGTGAAGAAGGTGATCAAAACAGCACAGCTTGGTTACAGGCATTGCCATCTCAGCAGCACATAGGATAACCTTATCCAGGACACCAGAGGAAGGAAAAGCTGCTGCTTACTACTTGCCAATGGATTGGACCCCAATGACTAACCTGTATGCTTTTCACAGGTTTGATTCTTAACCTAATGAAGCCTAGGCCCATAGCATTGTTTGGATTTCCCAAGAAATTGGGTGCCTCTGTGTGATTTTTCCTGGAGGGTTCACCAACTTCACAGGAAGAAAGCCAGGGAAGAGGGCATGTATATGTACTTCACAAAAGTCACAGTGTTTCAAAGTTGGAAGAAATCTCAAAACATATCTACTCCACTGTGTACTTGAACATGGCTCTATAACATACCAGACAAATTGTCATGTTATATTCATTTGAAAAAACCCCAAAGGGAGAACCACTACCTCCCACTCTGCTTTTGAATAATTCTGATTATTAGGACAGTCATCTTTACCTCAAGCAGAAATTTGCATCTTTTCAACTTCCAATCATTTTTCCCAGCTCTGTCCAATGGAACTTTATATTGCTTCTTACACGTGTCAGTCTTTCATCAACACCCCACCCAACAAACACACTACAACCAAGTACACACACACACACACACACACACACACACACACACACACACACACACGTCCTCTCTTCTTCAGGATGAACAGCCACATATACTTTCACTGACATGACCCTTAGTTTCTTCACCACCCTGAATGTCTCCTCCCACCTTCCTTACAACCATAGAGGGCAACATCATCCTCTCTGTCCCTCAGCCTTGCAACCTAGGAGTGAGCCTGGATTCCTCACTATCTCCTACACCCCACCATATCCAAGCTGTTGCCAAGGCCTACTTATTTCACCAAAGCAACATCTCTTTAAGGCCCCCTGCCTTACTTCGACAAGGCTACCATTCAAGTGCAGGCTCTCATTACCTCACACCAAGATTATTGCTATAGCGTGCTAGTTGGTCTGCCTGCCTCAAGTCTCTTACCACTCCAATCCATTCTCCATTCAGCCACTAAGGTGATTTTCCTATAACAGAGGAATGATCATTTTGTTCTCCCCTTCCCCATCTCAATAAACTCTAATGGCTTCCTATTTCCTCCAGTACAAAATACAAAACAAACACAAAGTGCTCTTTTTGGCTTCAAAACCTCCTATATTTTCCAGTTTTATAATACCTTACTTCCCACACAAATTCTGATCCAGTGACACTGGTCTCCTGGCTGTTCCATGAATACCCTCCATCTCTAGGTCTCCAGGCATTTTCTCTGGTTGTGCCCCATGCCTGGAAATTTCTCCTTCCTCTGCTCCACCTACTGACCTCCCTGGCTTTCTCTAAGTCTCAACTAAAATCCTATGATCTGCAGGAAGCCTTCTCTAACCCCTATTAATTATAGTGCTTTCCTTTTACAAATGATTTCCTATTTATCCTGTATATAGCTTGCTTTGTATATATTTGTTATGTGCTGTCTCTTCTGTTAGATTATAAGCTCCCTTATGAACAGGCAGTTTTCAGATGAAGAAATCAAAGTTATGTACAGTCATATAAAACATTTTAAATCACTATTGATTAGAGAAATGCAAATGAAAACAACTCTGAGGTACTACCTCACACTTATCAGAATGGCTAATATGACAGAAATGGAAATAATAAATGTTGGAGAGTATGTGGAAAAATTGGAGCACTAATGCACTATTGATAGAGTTGTGAACTTATCCAAGCCTTCTGGAGCACAAATTGCAACTATGCCCAAAAGGCTATAAAACTATGCAGAACCTTTGCCCCAGAAATATCACTACTGTGTCTGCATCCCAAAGAGATTTAAAAAAGGAGGGGACCTACTTGTTTGTGGCCACCACCTCCCTCAAACTGCCCCTCCCTTTTCTTTCCCTTTCTCCTTACGGCTTCTTCCCTCCCTTCTTTCTATCTCTTCCTTTGCTTCCTCCTTCCCTCTCCAACTCCCTATAAGGCAAGCTGGATTTCTATAACTGAGTATGTTATTCCATCCTTGAGTCAAATCCAATGATCTAACAATCATTGGATCAGACAAAGCAAACAATACTCATCTCTCTCCTTTCTTTCCCTCTACTATAATAGCTCTTTGTGCTTGTTCATGTGATGTAATTTACCCCTTTCTGCCTCTTCCTTTTCTCTTCTCCCATTATAATCTTTTTTCAGCACTTAATTTTTTTTTATCATCACACTAAAATCAACTTAAATCCACTCCCTCTGTCTATGCATAATTTTAAGTATCATCTTCCCATGTAGGGATGTAAACAGTTTGTCCTTATTGTTTTGTTTGCTTTTTTTTCCCTTTCCCGGTTATCCTTTTATGCCTCTCTTGAGTCTTGGATTTGAAGATCAATTTTTCCATTGAACTCTGGTCTTTTCCTCAGGAAAGTCTGGAAGTCCCTTATTTCATTGAATGTCCTTCTCCTCCGCTGAAAAATTATGCTCAATTTTGCTGGGTAGTTAATCCTTGGTTGTAATCCAAGCTCCTTTGCTTTACAGAATATCATATTCCAAGCCCTCCAATCTTTTGATGTAGAAGCTGTGAGGTCCTACATAATCCTGACTGTGGTTCCATGATATTTGAATTGTTTCTTTCTGGTTGTTTGCAGTATTTTCTCCTTGATTTGATAATTCTGGAATTTGGCATTCAAGTCCAGTGATATTTCAAATAGTACTAGATTTGGAATCAGGAGCACGCATTCTAACCTTGACTGACATTTACTAGCTGAGTGAGCTTGAATAAGTGCCTTCAATTCTGTGAACCTACATTCCCTCATCTGTACAACTGTCAAATTTTATTGTTAAGCAGATAATACTGAAAAGAGTACCTGAGATTTGTGAGAATAGAAGAGACAAGAATAAGAAAAATTATGGATAGAGGTGGAATTCCAGTGCTTAAATATTTGGTAGTTGATATAAAAGTATTAACCAAGGAGTTTCAATCCTAATACACGTGTGCACATATACAAAGGCATATACAAGAACACTCATTAATCTCTGAATATGTTTATTTGATCCAGAGATATTGTTAGTCAGTGAACACAGTCCAAGTCTCTGGTAACCACCCAGAAAAGTAGAAATACATACATACATACATATATATATATATATATATATATATATATATATATATATATATGTGTGTGTGTGTGTGTGTGTGTGTGTGTGTGTGTGTGTGTGTGTAGTACACACACACACACACACACACACACATATAGATGGAATCCCTCTGAACAAAAAGATTGTTTCCTTTATTCTTTATGTAGCCTCTTCAGTAAATCTAAGGAGAATCTTGGGCACCACTTTTAAAGAAATACATTAATAAACAAAATTAATCAATTAATAAGCATTTATTAAGCACTTACCATATGCCAATCACTGTGGTAAGTGTGGTGATACAAAAGAGGACTTTCTTCTTGAAATTTTTCTATCTAAGAGATATCCCTGACTCAACTCCATGTGTCTTTATTTATTAGCTTGGTTCCTGTGCATAGGCAGGATGGCATGTTGACTATACTGTTGAACTTGAAATTCAAAGAATAGGGTTAAAATTCCACTTTTAACACTAATGTCAAAGCTGTTTTGTATATACAAGTTATCTCCCCCAATAGAATGTAAACTCCTTGAGAGTAGGACTGTTTCATTTGTATCTTCCTATCTCTATTGCCTAGAGCACTCTCTGGAACATAATAGGTACTTTAAAATGATTTTATTGATAAATTACAGGAACATGAGCAATTCACTTAATGTCCTTAAGCTACAGTGTCTTCATCTACAAATTGGAATTGATGATAACTCTAATAATACTTGCTTCACAAGGGTGGTTAGAACACTTTTTAACTGCCAAATTTATTTAATTTTTTTTTACTTTTTCTCAATTACATGCAAAACCAATTTTAACTTTTTTCACATTTTGAGTTCCAAATTCTCTCCCCCTATCCACCCCACCCCTCATTTAGAAGGCAAGAAATTTGGCATAGGTTACACATGTGCATTTCACATATGTCATTCTGTGAAAGAAAACACAGACAAAAATAGAAAAATAAAAGAAGTAAAGAAAAAGTATCTTTCATCAGCATTCAGGTTTTATCAGTACTTTCTCTGCAAGTGGACAGCACCTGTCATCATAAGTTCTAGAGAATTTTCTTGGATCATTGTATTGCTGAGAATAGCTAAGTTATTCATAGTACGTCATCATACAATATTGCTGTTAACTGTGTACAAAGTTGTCTTGGTTCTGCTCATTTCACTCTGCATCAGTTCATGTAAATCTTTCCATGTTTCTTCTGAGAGCACCCTACTCATAATTTCTTAAAGCACAATAATATTCCATCACAATCATATACAGCAACTTGTTCAGCCATTCCCCAATTTGTGGACAAGGGATGGTAAGAATATTGATGGACTGTGTATATGTCGACAGTTGTTATTATCCTCACTAGAGTGTAACTTCTTTGGCATCAGGGACTCTGTCTTGTTTTCTTTTTGTATCAACAGTACCTAAAAGAATCCTTTCATCATGTATGTAGGTGCTTCTTTAAAATGTGTTCAGTTGAATGGAAATCATCAGTGGAATGTTATTTTCCAAATATTTACCACTACCTGCATTAATCAAAGAATTTTAATTTCTGGCCACAATATTTAACCTCTTTTATTTGTTCCTTAATAAGATAGCTACATCATTTTCTACATAAACTTATAAATATGATAATCATTCATTTGGCCCAAGTATTTCTGTTAGACTATACAGTACTCTCCTAGAAATAAAGAACTAATAAATAGATTTATAGAATGATTTTATATATATGTAAATATGTTATACATATGTATGAAAAATAAATTTACATAATAACTTTATTACATATTTAAAAGGAAAACAAGTTTTATGCAATAGATTTGTAGTTTCATGCACAATCATCCTTTTTTAAAAATTCTACTATGTTATAGAAATGCTTCTTTTATTTCATAAATTAAAACTTTTTAAAAAAAGAAATATACCTTCTTCTCTTCTTTCACTTCAGTAACCCATAAGCTATTACATATTTTCTCCCAGAAGCAACAGGCAATGATATTTCTCTATATTAAGTTACAAATAAAGTCTTTGCCTGAAACAAAAATCAATCAGAAATGGGGCATTAGAAGCAGGGTAGTTAACTATACATCCATCTTGTCACAGCAATAAACAGTCAATCAATTAACATTTATTAAGTGCCTTCTATGTTCCAGGCACCATGCTAAGCACTAAGGATACAAATATGGCAGGGGTGCGGGGTGAAGTGTGATGGTGGTGGTGGGGAGGATGAAGAAGACATTCTCTACAGGGGCATGATGGAGAGTACTAAAGAAGTCCAAAAGCAGTGTAGCTGGTGGGAAATGTGGGGAAAATTGTTCTGAGCCCCTCTTTGAATAGATGACCTGAAGTAGGTGGCTCTGCTCTCCAGTCAAAGGAGTGAATCAGAGAGGCAAAGAATACTAATGAGATGTGAGGACCAGACAGATTCAATGTATAGGCACCATGGCTATATACTGCTGAACTAAACTTTTGGCACCTGCTGGTCTCAGGGTCCACAGCTAGGATTAATTAATTCATCTAACATTAGGGTTCTGAACAGCAAATCCAAACCTTGGGCACTAAGCAGTTTAGGAAATCTAGGGGAAATAAGCAGTGGCAATCATTGTTCTTTGTTCAAGCCCCATAGGGACACAAAGAAGACAACTATATTTAGTGATAAACTTGCATAGCAATAGCATCTGATATCATCGAACCATTTCATGATTACTCAAGGTCTCGATTATAGGCATCCATAAGTGCTCTAGGAAATTGTTCTGTGACACTCAAATATATTCTGTCGTATAGGATTTAGCTGACTGCGAGCTTTTTGATTGTTTGGATAGCAAAAATAAAGATGCAGCACAGATTTTGGTTAATATGAAATCCTGTGATCTAGAACATAACATGACCTGATGATTTCAGAGATACTATTCTACTGAGGATTTGCTACAAAAACCAGTTAAAGCCACTGTAGCTTACTAGGGAAGGGCTAAAGCCAGTATAAAGCCATTCTGCAGGTACAGTGGGTTTAGGCTCAAAGGGAGTATGTTCAAATTTCCCACAGAATCAAAGAAATAGATTGTCTAGTTCAAGTCTTCCATTTTAAATGTAAGAAAAGTAAGGCAAATCATTTCTGTGACTTAACCTATATACTCTAGTAAAGGCTTGGAGCTGAGTACTTGGTTAGACAGAGGATACAAAGATACTCCCCAGGTTGTCCTCCAATCTGGTCTAAACTAGCCAGAATGCATGAGATTGGTCTATTTATTTAAGTGTAGCCTGATAAGGGAATAGAGTAAAGACACAAAAGTAATTTCCAACTGCCTTAATTGGAGAGAAGCAGACAGATAACGCATCCTTCAGAATATAAATTCAATGAGGCTAGAGATTATTTCATTCCTTGTATGCCCAGCATCTAGCACAGTGTCTGGCACATAGAAGGTGCTTTAATAATATTTATTAACTAATGAATGGCAACTGATTTCCTCTGATCCCTTTGCCTCTGTATTCAGCCCTGTTATGAAACTGCCCTGTGATGAGCCCATTGGACTCAATTTAATTTGAGGGTTTTTTTCTCTAGTGAATTCTGTTGTCTAGCTCTATCTCTCCCACCTTCCCCATTTCTTTCACTGGTGAAACCTGACTTTGTCTGTTAAAGTAGTCTGCCCCTGATTTAGTAGGTTTCTAGCTTAGGATTCTGGACTATATTTCTTGGTATCTCTTTCTTGAGATTTCTAGGAAGACTTTAGCAGGTCCTTTTACATCCAAGGGCACAGATTAACACATCCTTCAGGAAATTGGTGAGGAAAACATTGGCATATTACCTCAGCTGTACCAATGATCCATTGCCTAAGACTGTCTCCTTCCAGAGGATGAGTGGCTTCCTCATGCTTATTTGCCACTCACTCATTCTTTCATTCAAATAAGCCATCAGTTTGTTAAGCCGCCACTCTTTACAGAGCACTATATTATGTGCTGGAGTAGATAAAGATGTTAGATGAGACACATCCCATCTCTTAATAGAGAGATGAGAAAAGTAATATGGAAAATATTACACAGTAAATATTCTAGCTGACAACAAAATAAAGTGCCATAGAGAACTGAAGAGGATAATATATTATCGACCAGGAGAATTAGGAAGGCTATCTGGATTAAGTGGCACTTAAGTTCATTTTTGAAAGATGTATTACTCATTAAGTGAAGATGAGAACTTTCCAGGAGTAAGGAACAACAGAAGCAAAGGTGTGAGAGTATAGAGTGTATTTGGGGTGCAGGTGGTGGATAGAAAACTAAATAATTTGTTTGTTACATAGAGTACATGGAGGTGAATAATATAAGGATGGAAAGGTAGTATATCACCATGGGCTGGTCTAGCCAATAAAGTTCATATATTATTTGAGAACAAGAGGAAACCACTTAAGGTTTTCACCAGAGGAGAAAGACAAGTCTGTGCAAGAGAAAATCTGGCAGCACTATGAAGAATGGAGCTTATGTGGAGAAGAATAGTGATGAGAAGATTTACATGGATAATAATGAAGGGCTGAACCAAGGTTGGAAAATGTAAGGGGAATGAAACACATTCTGAATATGGGATCCACAGGGCTTCCTCATTTATTAGGTGTGAGATATGGGTAAAAAATCCAGCCAACACTCACTCCCTTTTGCCACCATGCCTCAGATGCTATCTTATACTAGATCTCTCATTTCCCATGTCCTCATGCAGAAAGATTTAAATCTCCCTCCTCCCTCTCACCATAGCATACCATACTTCATTTCTTATTTCTAAGTCCCTCCAAGGACCTACATTTTGTGGCAAAGCCCAGAATGGTTAACTTTCATTCCACTCCTGCCCCTGATTCTGATTTTCAAGACTTCAACACCCATGACCCTACTCAAGTTCTTTCCCTCCCTTTCCTCTCCCCACTTTCTAGCTCCCAGTAATATGTTGCCTTCCCCCAATGGACAGTAAGCTCCTTGAGGGCAGGGACTATCTTTATTTTTTTGAATATATTTGTAACCCCAGCAGGTATCAAAGTACATAGCATTTGTAAGCACTTAATACATGCTTGTTGCTTTAATAAATCTTTGTTGTTTTAGGATAGCAAAGCAAAAGCACTGTGAGGGATGCAAAGAAGCTTAATGCTTCATATGTATATTCAAGGAGCTTACAATACTTTTAGGGAGAGAGGGATTGTATATACAAAAGACTGATTACTAACCAAAATCAGTGTATGACTAAGCACCAAGAAGATAGTATATATGAATTCCATTTATTTCATTTGGTTTCCATGTTGAATTTTCATCTCCTTCACTACCACAATCCATCAGACACAATAAAGAGGATGAATTTTATGAGACCAAAGAAGATAAAGAATATGGTAAATTCAACTGAAGCATAGAAGCTGCCAGAACTATTTTTACAAAAAAAAAAAAGAAAGCAAAGTAGTAAAATAGAATGGCAAAGTCCATCTTAGCTTAGGCTAAAGCCAGGCTGAAGGACAGAACATATATGCATAAAGTCATAACATGATGGAAAGAATATTGGATTTGGAGTCACTAAGCTGGCTTAGCTATGTTGGTTGGTGGTTGTTGTCCTTTGTTCTTGAAGAGGATCAAAATGACATGACTATGTTTGCTTGAGTCAAGATTCAATTCAATTGCAACTGTGGCTGATCAGGCCAATACGAGCTCTGAATGCTCTACCCCAGGTTGGGCCCAAATAGTCAGTGCGAACATTTGAGGTGGACACTCCAAACTTGTGCATCCTCTGTTTCCTTTGAACTGTTTCAATTCTGCTTTGTTCATAGAGCACAGTACCTTCTTTGATGTGGGAACGCCATGCTGAGCGGTCCTGTACCAAGGTCTCCCACGTCACACAGTCAATTCCAAAGTTCTTGGGAGAGACTGTCCTTGTATTGCTTCTTCTGATCACCATGTGAACACTTGTCCTGTGTGAGTTCTCCATAAAATAGTCTTTTTGGCAAGCATGCATTTTGCATTCAAACAACGTGGCCCATTAGAGTCATGCTCTCTGAAGCAGAGCTTGACCAGACACTGAGCCATACAGTACACACATAGCCATGTGTTACATACATTAGCTATTGGGCAAATCACTTAATCGCACTGAGTATCTGTTACTATCCCTATAAAAAGAGGGGAATAAGACAAGATGATCCTAAATGTCCCTTCAAGATCTGAACCTATGATGTATGATCCTAATCAGACAGATTTTACATGTGAGGTTATGTCAGATATGACTACTGCCTTAATCCTTCATGTGTCTTTTATGCTAAGTATGTTAATGCCTAGCTGTCAGGAACAGTCAAATCCAAATTTACAGGGAACTGAATTGGCCCAATATGTTAAAAATCTTATGCAACAACAAGAAAAAGAGTAATGATTTGTATTTGTTATTAGGTTGTTTAGCTGTGTTTGACTCTTTGTGACACCATTTATGGGGTGTTCTTGGCAAAGATATTGCAGTGGTTTGCCATTTTCTTCTTCAGGTCTCAATTTACAGTTGAGGAAATTGAAGAAGATGCAGAGATTAAATGACATGTATGTGTATACATATTTCTATATCTATATCACTTTCATGTTTGTAAAGTACTTCACAAATATTATTTCATTTTATCCTTACAACAACCTTGGGTGGAAGGGTAATTGCTATGATTATCTTCTCCATTTTACAGATATGGAAATGTACATAGGCAGGTTAAGTGACTTGGTAGGGTCACATAACTAATGTCTATGGGAGGATTTGAACTCAGGTATTCTTTACTCCATGCCCAGTGTACTGTCTAGCTGCCACTTATATAAGCATAATCTAAGATTTCAGAGAGCAAAGTTTCCTTTGAAGAAATCTACTGCATATCAAAATTTTCTCTGACCCTTTCTCTAGTTGTTTTCCTTAGTGTTAAACAATGAGTCTCATACAACCATATAACTAATGGAGCTGCAAGGGAGGCATTGGAGGCCTAATTCAATAGCTCTTTTATGGAATTCTCATTAAGAACAATATACTTTGGAGATATATACAGACTAGACTATATAAAAATCTGGTCCATTCCACTCAATCTAGGTCAACCTTGTAAACCTTTCTGTAGCCCATTAGCACATATATCTCTGCACACTAATAATTTTAAATCATAATTGTTTATTGTGATTCTGATCAAGGGATGAAGTAATTATTGCCTGCACTAGCTCTCTGGGTAGGTTGTTCTATTCCCTAGTGGTTCTTTAAACTAGCTCTTACTTATTTTTTCACCTTCCCCTGCTGCTTTTTAAACTGATTTTTATGTTTCTCCAAATTAAATCCATTATTTCTAGTCTATCAATTTCCCAACTTGAATCAGCACCACTTGAGATTACCATCTGCTTCCTGTTGCAAGCTAGTTTTTAAATCTACCTTATTTGTCCCATTGAGCTTGGACCTCCTTAGGTGGCTTAGAAGGGCTTTGTGCAGACATTACTGCTACCTTCACTCTGCTTCAATTATCTTTTCTCTTCTATCCAGTATAAAATGCTCTCTATTTTTCTCTTTAAGTAGACTTCATGTTTGCTGACATAATTTAAAATCTTGGATTCCAAAGCACCACATATCTATTATTAAAAGCTAATCACTAAGAGCAAAAGGGGAAAAAAGCTCCTAAAATATGAAGTTGTAATTTGCCTGTCATTCAGCAAGGAAGTACCAGTAGAAGGAACCCAAGACTAGGTTCAAGTCTTACATCTGTTTATCAGTTCTTGGATTTGGACCATTCATTCATTCAATTTATAAAACATTTTCCTCATAACAGGCATTGTCTTAGGTGCTAAAGGTATAAAGACAAAAACAGTTCCTTCCTTCTGTTTGCTTTAGTTCCTTATCTGTAATATGGGGACACACTAGAGAAGGAAATGGCAAAGTATCTTTGGCAAGACAAGTTCATGGAGTCACAAAATTTGGACACAACTGAATGAATGAGGAACAACAAAATCAAGTAGCAGGCTTTTCTACTGGGGGGGGGGGAAATAATGTGTTCACAGATAAATAAATACAAAATACATATCACATAAATTACAAAGTAGTGTGAGGAAGACTCTAGGAGACTCTAAGAATTACCTTCACTTCATTTCTCTGGGATTCAGTTTCCTCATGCATGAAATGAAGATCAGCCTCAGAAGATTTTATGTTCCTGTTTTTGTTTGTTTCCTTTTTTGGTTTTTTTTTGGAGGGGGGAACGTAAGGCAATTGGGGTTAAGTGACTTGCTCAAGGTCACACAGCTAGTAAGTGTCAAGTGTCTGAGACCAGATTTGAACTCAGGTCTTCCTGACTCTGGGGCCGGTGCTTTATTCACTGTGCCACCTAGCTGTCCCTTATGTTCCTTTTCAGGCAGAGAACCTCTTTCTGAGCTTTGTATCCACAGCATCTAGCACAGGTTCTGGCACATAATAAAGTTTATTAAATGAGATAATGCCCAAGGTTCCCTCCAGATCTATGACTGCTTGATTCAACAAAACACGCAGAGGATGGTGGTAGGAAGAAAAACTTCTATTAGTTCTCGTAGAACAGTTTTCTCCTGATTAGTCAAGAGTTTTGTTTTGTTTTCTCATGTCAAGTTTCAAATACCTCCAATGCCAGAGGTTCCGTTATTTCTCATCACAAAATAAACACAGCAGGGTTATTTTCTCATGGCATTTTTCTCCTGAGGAGATCAGCACACTTCAAAATATCATCTAGTTAGTCCTGAAGGCTGGGGAACTAAGAAAGAAAGTTTCATCTGTTTTTAAACTAATTTTCTTTTTTTTCTCCCCTCCCTCCTTTTATTTTCCCAAACAAAGAGGCATAGCTTCCTGGTGGAGTTATCATTGTCTCATCTTCCTGAAGGGAAGAAAAAAAAATGTAATAGCAACTACAAAGTGAGATTCTGAGGAGAAATGGAAATTAAGGAGATTAAGGAACAGTTTTTAAAGACCCATTCCCTGGCACAAGGTAAAGTAACCATTTTGGTCTGACTGCTGGGCATTCTGGTGTACAGCTTAGTGCTATATGTCACAGTAAATCACCTGAGGCAACGGCGATTGCTCAGGACCATCCATATATCCTCTGGTGCACAGGGAAGGGATTTTCCATTCTGGTTTGCAATTTATTACAGTGAACCCACCAAGTTAATATGTACTATAAGCAGAATAGAAAGCAGAGAGAGGACTATGACAAACATTTTAACAGAAGGACATGGAAATTAAGGATGGTAAAGACTTTCTATGTCATTTTGTTCACCCTACAGCAATTTGTAAATAGTTTGTTCTTAAAACCTGACTCAAAGACCTAGTTTCTTTCTGAAAGTTGTTGGGTCAATGCTTTCCTTGAAAAATTCAGAGTTGTCTTTTTTAAAATTTATTTTAAATATAAATTAAATTTTCTTTTTTCTTAATTGTATCCCATTCTTCTTACTTATATCCCTACCAGCTTCTTTTCTTGAACCCTTCTATGATTTTCATCATTCAAATATTGGTAAGCAATTATCCAAATTCCCCTGTTATTACTTAGCTCAGTTATTCTGAATTGGGTCCTTTAATTACCCCTCACACACTTGTGCCTAAAGCATTACCTACTCCCTCCCTTGCAAAACTTCCAAGCCTTCTTTAACCTTGTTATGGAAATATTCTGCTTGAAAGTCAGATATAGGGGATTTCAGGATTTCCCTGCTGTCTTGCAGGGAACTCTGATTAAGCACCAGGAGGACCAACATGAATAATACCACAATATTTTAAGCTATCTTTGCAATATTTACAGGAATCACTTTTTCCAGGCCCCTCACTTTGTAGGTGACACAACTGAGATGCAGAGAAGTGAAGCATATTGCCTAGAATGAGACAGCTCAGTAGTGGTAGAAACAGATCTAGAGCCCAGGTCTCTTTTTTCCATTTCTATGTTTTCGTCACCGTATTCTTCTTCCAGTTGACTAGTTTATAGAATGAATTCTGCATGAATTCAAATGTTATTAGAAATCTCCTTCGGAGAGTTTAGTGAAAATATGTCTGATGAAAGTCTTAACAAAAATAGGTTAAAATTATAAGTTCATTCTACCTAGCCCTGAAACTCAATCACATGTAATTGCAGTACAGACGCCTTTGAAGAAGCCATAAGTGGAATTGTTTAAAGTCCTAAACTGTATCTCCTCAACTGAGATAAAACAGACCTGATTCCCATTATACAGATGAAAAAATAAAATAAAAAGAAAAGGGCTGATTTGCCCAGTCATCCTAATGAATAGAAGACCAAGAACAAATCTCCAAGTGTCTTGACTCCTCATCCATGATTCTTTTACTACATCATCCTGCCTCTTCTATTTGCCGACATTCCATTTTATAACAGTCAGAGATTTCAGAGGACATAGAATGTGCTGAAGTGGTGAAGATGGCCATGCCTGTCTGCATTAGGGAGATCAGAATTTCTTTTTTATATATAATTAGAATAAAGTGTAACTGTTATATTGTATATTCAGAGACCCATGACGCGCCTTCAGTTTTTTTCCCACCTACTTGCCAATGTTTAGAATTCTTTCAATAGTGGATAAAAATACATCTTACAAATAGGGAATTCCATTATATAGACAACAGAGCAAATAATTTCTCTCTCACTAAAATGGGAGTGTCCTGATAGACCATTTCTTGTGAATAGATTTTGATAACAGGCAAGGGGGAGAAACATAAAAGCATTGGTCATATGAAATAGGAGAAGGGAGAAATTAGAGCCTAGAGATGCTGGAAACAAACTTTAGCTACTTTGTTTTAATCCTATAAATCATAGTATCCTCTGGCCAGATGGTCCTTTTCATAAGATCCAAAATGAGCAAAATTATGTATTTGAGAAAAATTTAAAAATATATGATATTGGTTTTTACTCCCCTCTCTGTTCTTTGCCCCTTTCATAATTCCCAATACTTCTTATCTTCACCAATACCCTAAAAGATTCTCAGGATTACCAAAAGGTAGACCCATATGTGCTCTCTGGCAAATCACTGAATCCTTAGTGTAAATTAGTTTAATGTGTCTCCCACAAAGGATATTCATCTTAAAAGAGGATTCAACAAAATAAGCTTCCAAAGGAAAGATTTTCTAATGATGGAATCCCACGCACTGAGACAATGAGATAGGGAATTCAATTGTCCAGACAAGCTGGATACAGTTTAATCCGTATTCTAGATGTTGGGGGTAAGGAGATTTTCAGAATATAGAGAGTGAATAGGTTAATTTTTGAGATTATACAGGGAAATCATCTCAAAGCAGAATGGGATATTCTCAATAACAATATTTTGACCACACAAGTACAAAGGATTACAGTGAATTACAAAAGGGAGAGAAGGCCTAAAAAGAAAAATGTGGCTACACAAAGAGCCCATCTTCTAGATCATAATTTTTAAAAAGGTGTAGAAACAATGGGAACAAGGATAGCTATCTAGAGATGAACACAAAAGAGTAGTCTGGTAGTATAGAGACATTATAAGAAGCGCTAAAGTCTGAATATGCTATGTCTTTAAATAAATACTAAATGTTACCAAAAAAGTATTTTACCCTTTTTTTGTGCAAGACAGATGATCAAAGAATGCAGGCAGCAATATAGATAAAAAGATGATAATGGGTAATGGAACTGCTATTTACTTTATCATAGTTTTTGCTGCTTTCTCCACTTATAAGAATAATCTTAAAAGGGAAAATACAAAACAAAATTGAATTATACTTGAATTATACTTACTAGGGAAAGTATAATAAAAGACTAGCTTGCTACCTCATGAATCAAGTCATCCAGCCCTTTATTATGAAATGAACTTAATGATGAGTTTGGTGAGCTCCTATGAATGTTCTTTGAAAAACTATCAAAAATGCAATAGATTCAGCAGGAATAGAGCCTGGAAAACACTTTTGAGATTATAGGCATGTGAGCTATGGTCTTAGTGAATGTCTAGAGTTTATTAAAAGATTGGGTCATGTCTACTGTGAAAGTGAAGCAATGCTCACAAGGATCCAGCATTAATAACACATAATATCTAACTAACCTGATTTCCTTTTTATACATGGTTATTATTAGATCAGGAGAATGTCCAAGGCAAAATATGGACTTTCAATAAAATATAGGACTTTCAAGATTTCTCAGTGAAAAGAGCAGAGCTGAATAGAAAATTTGACTTTCAAACACAAGAATCAAGAGAAGCACGAAAAGGTAAACAAAAAAGAGAAATCGCAAGGGACTTACTAAAGTTGAACAGTTTTGTTTACATTCTTACATGGAAAGAAGATGTGTATGATTCATGAGACCTCAGTATTAGGGTACCTGAAGGGAATATACATATACATATACATATACATACATACATACATACATATATGTATATATGTGTGTGTATATATACACACATATATACACATACATACATGCATATATGTGTGCGTGTGTGTGTATGTATGTATGTATGTATATATATAGAGGACACAGAGTGAGTTGAATATGAAGGGATGATATCTAAAAAATAAAATCAAATTAAGGGATGAGAGGAATATATTGAGAGAGGGAGAAAGGGAGAGATAGAATGGGGTAAATTATCTCACATAAAAGTGGCAAGAAAAAGCAATTCTGTAGGGAGGGAAGAGGGACCAGGTGAGGCGGAATGAGTGAATCTTGTGCTCATTGGATTTGACCTGAGAAGGGAATACGATACATACTCAATTGGGTATCTTACCACACAGGAAAGAAGGAGGAAGAAGTTAAAAAAGGGGGGATGATAGAAGAGAGGGCAGATAGGGGGAGGAGGTAATCAAAAACAAACACTTTTGAAAAGGGGCAGGGTCAAGGGACAAAATTCAATAAAGGGGGATAGGTTAGGAAGGAGCAAAATATAGTTAGTCTTTCACAACGTGAGTATCGTGGAAGGATTTTACATAATCATACACGTGGCCTATGGTGATTTGCTTGCCTTCTTAGGGAGGGTGGGTGGGGAGGCAAGAGGGGAGAGAATTTGGAACTCAAAGTTTTAAAAACAAATGTTCAAAAAAAAGTTTTTTCATGCAACTAGGAAATAAGATACACAGGCAATGGAGCATAGAAATTTATCTTGCCCTACAAGAAAGTAAGGGAAAAGGGGATAGGAGGGGAGTGGGGTGACAGAAGGGAGGGCTGACCAGGGAACGGGGCAACCATAATATATGCCATCTTGGTGTGGGTGGGAGGGTAGAAATGGGGAGAAAATTGTAATTCAAACTCTCGTAAAAATCAATGCTGAAAACTAAATATCTTAAATAAATTAAATTAAAAAAAAAACATCAGGAGAATGTAGCCAGCATCTTAAGCCTTAAATTCAACCAGACCTTGGACAACGTATCCCAAATGTCAGCAAGGCATTTAACAAATTATAACAATGTGTCCTTGTAAATGTATCTACATGGGTAAAATGGAAATAATGTGGGCTGAAAGAGGAAGAGGAGAAAAAGAAGGAAGAAGAGACAATTATATTCTAATACTGTTTCAGCATTTTTTTTAGTAATTTTATCTACCTATTCAATAATCCATAGGAAAAACAGCAAGAGAGTGAGTGACTTGTCCGAGTACTGGTTCTATCTGAACCTCAAACCACCCCTGCCCTCCCACCAAAAGGACAGGATGAAAATGAGACAATAATGAGGGTGCTAATAGCTTGCATTTCCATATTACTTTACAATTTTCAAAGTTCTTTCCTTACAGTAATCCTTTAAGGTTGAGAGTACAATCAGATTACAACATAATTGGGAAATATTTAACAAAATAAGTTAAAATACAATAAAACAGATAATATTACATTTTATACTTAACTCAATATGTAATCAATGGGGATTCTTACGTATGGTTTAATGGCCCCTGTTTCTATTTAAGTTTGACACCACTGACCTAGACGTAAGAAAGTGATGAAAAATGTTAAATTCAGATTAAACTTTAAAATGTATCATGTATATATGTTTTTCAGAAAGCTGGTTTTTATATAATTACCAGCATGTCCCTGGTTAGGGGATTAGAAATCATATGACACATAAAGATCAGTCAAACAAATTGATGATATTTAGATGCAGAACAAAAGACAAAGAGGAAACATGATAGGCCTCTTCATGTTTAGAATATTGGGAAGTATGATAGATTTGGAATCAGATGATCTGAGTTCAAAATATAGTGCTGCTATTTGCCAGTTGTATAACTAAAGGTATCTATATGGTGTTCCATAATCTCCTTGCTAAAATGAATAGATTACACAAGGTGGCCTCTAAGATCTAATCCTAAATTTAGGATCTCTTAATCGATATTTGAAAGATTGTCATGTAGAAGAGGGATCAAGTGTATACTCTATGTGCCAAATATACTGGCAGGATAAGGCTATTCCCATAACAGCACTTTATCTCCCACCATCATGTCTTTGCCCCTGTGCCTAGAATGTACTACTAAATTCATCTGGGTTGTTTAAAATCCCTAGCTTTCTTCAAGGCTCCATGAAGATACCACATCCTACAATAAGCCTGTCATTTATCCTCCAAATCTTCCTTAATTGCTGTTGCTCTCTTCATCAAACTACCTTGTTTTCACTTAGCTTTCTATCTCCACTTCCTCCCCTCAGTAGAATATAATTTTGCTGAGATCAAAATCAATTTTGTTTATGACTTTTTATCCCTAGACCCTAACACAGTATTTTGTATATTCTTCCATGTCTCTTTTTTTTGGTAGGGGAGGGAGGAGGTTAGCACAGGCAAACATGGGATTTCATTGGTACAGGACATTTTCAAGTTCCATCTGCCAATGCAGAAGGAAGACCTCCTACTTACTACCTAGAGTAGGGGCAGATCACTACCTACTCGACAACTTCTGGACTTCAAGTTGCTTGGGTTACTGAGAATGTAAGTATCATAGGATCATAGATTTAGAGCTAGAAGGGACTTGGGAGATCATTGAACCTAATTCCCTCTTATCACAAATGAGGAAACTAAGAGTTTAAGTGACTTACCTAGATTCACCCAACCAGTATGTGCAACAGATGAGACTGAATTTGAGAAGATTTAAATCCAGGCCTTCCTTACTCCAAAGCTGGCTCTCTACTACTCCATGCTGTCTCTCTGCCTTGCATATAATAGATACTTAGTGGATGTTGTTTACCTAAATGCCAAGGGATCTGTTTACCAAATTGAATTGAACTGAACCAGACACAGAGAGAAGAACTGGGAGCACTGGTAAGAAGTTGCAGAGTTGGATTTAGGATTAATGTTAGGAAGAAACTTCCACATAAGGAGAGAAGGTAAAAGACAAATATTCTGCCTCAGGAAGCAGACAGGAAATTCAATAAAGAATATTCCTATTCAGGAATGAGATAACAACAACAAACAGAGGAAAGAATGAAATAATCCTTGCTTTCCAAAGTATACATGTATACATTCTAGTGGGAGAAACACACACACACACACACACACACAGAGTCATACATACACCCACACACATGTATATATACATACACACATATGTGCATAAATAGATACATGCATATATAAACAATTCAAATATATGCATACATTTGGCATATATTTGCATTTTTTATATATGTCTGTGTGTGTCACATGTGTGTTGTTTGTATACACATATGCTATTGTGTATATAAACAATACTTGTATATACTTTTCTATACTGTAAATATATGTGTCTATGTGTATATACTTATGTATACACATATGTATGCATACTCTGTGTTTGTGTATATATACTCAAATGGTGCCATCACCTTAGATTTTCACGGCCAGGAATAAGTAGGCAGAGGTTATCTATTTTGAAACTGGGCAGGGAATCTCTATGCATGCTTCAAAGGCTGATCATCTTTGATCATTCTATCCTTTCTTCCATTATATTTGTATTTATTTATGTGTACATATCTAGGCTGTATACATACATATATATATATATATATATATATATATGCATACATATACACACAGATACACACATATATACTAGAATATACACAGTATATATTTATCTAGCTAATGAGTATATATGTATACACATACCGTATTTCCCCAGGTATAAGACACATCCTTTTTCAAAAAATCTGGAATCTAAAAACTAGGTACATTTTATATAGTGGTTGCAGATTTTTTCACTTGCATTTCCTGCTTTTTCACGCTTGTTTTTGCACTCATTGTAGATTTTTTTTACTTGTATTTCCTGCTTTTTCGCCCTTGTTGTCTTTCACTCATTGTTTCACATTTGTTACCAGTATATTAGGTTACGTTTTGCCACGTTTTGCCCAGAAATGGTTCAGAAAAGATTTTTGTACAGTGCTGAATTCAAGTTAAAAGTAATCCAGTTTGCAAAAGTGAATGGAAATCGTGCTGCTGAACATAAATTTGGTCCTCCTCCAACTGAGAAATCAATCCAAGACTGGCTACAGGAGGAAGAAACCCTACTTAAAACCCTACAGCAGAAGAAGGCCACGAGAGGCAAGTCAGCAGAATGGCCTGATTGAAGATATGGATTGAAGAGCAAAGGACGGTTGGAAGTCCTGTGTCCACAAAGATGGTTCAGCATGAGGTAAGAAGAACTGCTGATGAAAAAGAAGTTATTGATTTCAAAGGAGGGCACAATTGGTGCTTCAGGTTCATGAAATGGAATGGACTAAGTGTGGGTACATACACCAGACTTGCCCAAAAGATGCCCGAAAGCTAGGAGCAGATGAATAAACTTGAATTCAATAACTTTATATAATACATTTTTTTCAAATTTCAGGCCCCCAAATTAAGGTGCATGTCATATGTGGGGAAATATGGTATATACACAGTCTAAGTATATATTGTTATATACATGTATGTTGTATGTATACACACATATATATTACATAGATACATACACATAAGAAAATACAAATATAAAAGAGGGAAGGAGGGAATGACCAAAGATGATCAGTCCTTGAAGCATGCATAGAGATTCATTGCCCAGTTTCACTTCTTAGAACAAATATTCTCTGCCTACTTTAAATCAAAATTTTGTAAAGTTTTATGATCCTTTTTCTAAATCTAAGATGATGGCACTGTGAAAATATGAAAAGTCTTCTAATTGGCCGGTGAACCAAAGGAACTTATGATTTAAGGGTTGTTGAATCAGACTTAAGTGTTCATTCAGTGGGTATGAATACCCACTTCTCAGTTTCTTACATGGGCAAGTTCAAATTTGGAGGACTCCTTTAAATTGCCAGATGACGGAGGTGCAGCTGGACAAATATTTCCTCCCAGCTACCGTGTGTTTTTGACCATATTGTGCAATCATTTTCAATTGTTTGTTTTGTTTTGATTTGATTTTTTGGTTTGGTGTGTGTGTGTGGGGGGGTGTTGTGTCTTTTTTTTCTAATCTTACGAAATGTATATTCCAAAATGCTAGTGACAAGGTCTGGTAAGTTTAGTAAATCCAGAGTTTCCACTGGAGGTTGCATACATGACCAGAGTTGGTAGTAGACCTCATCAGAACAGGTAGCAGTAGACTCAAGAATTGTTGAGGTACGGGGGCGGAGCCAAGATGGCGGCTGGTAAGGAGGGACTAGAGTGAGCTCCATACCGAGTCCCTCCAAAAACCTATAAAAAATGGCTCTGAACCAATTCTAGAACGGCAGAACCCACAGAACAACAGAGGGAAGCAGGGCTCCAGCCCAGGACAGCCTGGATGGTCTCTGGGTGAGGTCTATTCCACACGGAGCTGGGAGCTGGGAACGGAGTGGAGCAGAGCCCAGCCTGAGTGGCGTGGAACTACCAAACTTGGAGTTGGGCGGATGGGGCCCCAGCACCCTGATTATGTGAGCTGCGGCAGTTACCAGACCCCTCGACCTACAAACACCAAAGACTGTGGAGAAGGTTAGTGGGAAAAGCTGCGGGAGTGGAAGGAGTTCATGGTTCAGCTTCCAGCCCCAGGGGCAGCAGAGGTGGGGCAGCTACAGTTGCTGCTGCTTCTGGCCCCAGGCCCACCTGGTGGGAAGAATTAAGGGGCGGATCAGAGCAGGAGTGCACAGCCTGTTGAAGATCTAAGCCCAGCCCAGGTTGGGGGTTCTTGGGGAAGGAGTAGTGCTGGTGTGACAGAGCTGGCACCTCCCCCCCAAATGTGGAACATAGAGCTCGTTAGTCTACAAGCAGTCATACCCCACTGAAAAACTCAAGAGTCAAGTTAGTTGGTTGGGAATATGGCCAGGCAGTGAAAGCACACCCAGATTCAGTCTCAGACTTTGGATTCTTTCTTTGGTGACAAAGAAGACCAAAACATACAGCCTAAAGAAGTCAACAAAGTGCAAGAGCCTACACCAAAAGCCTCCAAGAAAAACATGAGCTGGCCCCAGGCTATAGAAGAGCTCCAAAAGGATTTGGAAAAGCAAGTTAGAGAAGTAGAGGAAAAATTGGGAAGAGAAATGAGAAGGATGCGAGAAAACCATGAAAAACAAGTCAATGACTTGCTAAAGGAGACCCAAAAAATACTGAAAAATACACTGAAGAAAACAACACCTTAAAAAACAGACTAACTCAAATGGCAAAAGAGCTCCAAAAAGCCAATGAGGAGAAGAATGCCTGGAAAGGCAGAATTAGCCAAATGGAAAAGGAAGTCCAAAAGACCACTGAAGAAAATACTACTTTAAAAATTAGATTGGAGCAAGTGGAAGCTAGTGACTTTATGAGAAATCAGGATATTATAAAACAGAACCACAGGAATGAAAAAATGGAAGACAATCTGAAATATCTCCTTGGAAAAACAACTGACCCGGAAAATAGATCCAGGAGAGATAATTTAAAAATTATTGGACTACCTGAAAGCCAAGATCAAAAAAAGAGCCTAGATACCATCTTTCAATAAATTATCAAGGAGAACTGCCCTGATATTCTAGAGCCACAGGGCAAAATAGAAATGGAAAGAATCCATCGATCGCCTCCTGAAATAGATCCCAAAAGGAAATCTCCTAGGAATATTGTCGCCAAATTCCAGAGCTCCCAGATCAAGGAGAAAATACTGCAAGCAGCCAGAAAGAAACAATTTGAGTATTGTGGAAACCCAATCAGAATAACCCAAGATCTGGCAGCTTCTACATTAAGAGATCGAAGGGCTTGGAATGCGATATTCCGGAGGTCAATGGAGCTAGGATTAAAACCTAGAATCACCTACCCAGCAAAACTGAGTATCACGTTCCAAGGCAAAATATGGAGTTTCAATAAAATAGAGGACTTTCAAGCTTTCTCAGTGAAAAGACCAGAACTGAACAGAAAATTTGACTTTCAAACACAAGAATCAAGAGAAGCATGAAAAGGTAATCAAGAAACAGGAAATTGCAAGGGACTTACTAAAGTTGAACTGTTTTGTTTAAATTCCTACATGGAAAGATGATGTGTGTGATTCATGAGACCTCAGTATTAGGGTAGTTGAAGGGAATATGCATATATATATATATATATATATATATATATACACACATATATAATATATATGTTTATGTATATATATAAGTGAATGTGTAGGTATGTCTATATCTATGTGTATATGTATGTATGTGTATGTATGTGTGTGTGTATATATATATGTGTGTATATATATATATATATATATATATATATATATAATGTAAAAGAGAGAGAGCAGACACAGGGTGAGTTGAAGATGAAGGGAAGATATCTAAAAGAAATAAAATGAAATTAAGGGATGAGAGAGCAACATACTGAGAGAGGGAGATAGGGAGAGATAGAATGAGGTGGATTATCTCTCATAAAGGTGGCAAGAGGAAGCAGTTCTGTGGGAGGAGGGGAGAGGCAGGTGAGGGGGGAATGAGTGAACCTTGCGCTCATCAGATTTGGCCTGAGGAGGGAATACCATACATACTCAGCTGGATATCTTGCCCAACAGGAAAGAAGAGAGAGGAAGATAAAAAAAATAAAGGGGGGGGATGATGGAGGGGAGGGCAGATGGGGGTGGAGGTAATCAAAACAAACACTTTGGAAAGGGGACAGGGTCAAGGGAGAAAATTCAATAAAGCGGGATGGGTTGGGAAGGAGCAAAATGTAGTTAGCCTTTCACAACATGAGTATTGTGGAAGGGTTATACATAATGATACACGTGTGGCCTAGGTTGAATTGCTCGACTTCTTAGGGAGGGTGGGTGGGAAGGGAAGAGGGGAGAGAATTTGGAACTCAAAGTTTTAAAAACAGATGTTCAAAAAAAGTTTTTCATGCAACTAAAAAATAAGATACACAGGCAATGGGGCGTAGAAATTTATCTTGCCCTACAAGAAAGGAAGGGAAAGGGGGATGAGAGGGGAGGGGGTGATAGAGGGGAGGGCTGACTGGGGAACAGGGCAACCAGAATATATGCCATCTTGGAGTGGGGGGGAGGGTAGAAATGGGGAGAAAATTTGTAATGTGAAAATCAATGCTGAAAACCAAATATGTTAAATAAATAAATTTAAATTAAGAAAAAAAGGAATTGTTGAGGTAACTGAGCAGCAAAGTCAAATGGATGTGTTGAAGCAACAACTTTGTGGGCACTCCAATGTACAGAGAGATAGCTAGGTGGTAGTTTAGTCCATTAGCTTAGCTTGGCAACAGACAGGTTTGGTAAGGAGCTATCACATCATGTGGAAAACAGCTGACTTCTTCCTCTTCCATGGTACTTATGCAGAAAGGATGAAAGACATGTATATAGAGAGGAAGATTCTCTGCAGCAGGGAACTCTCCTGACCCAGAAGTGAATAACTCACCTAGCAGAGACATCCATCTAAGGGGAACTTCACAAAGATCCTACAAATAGAGAAAAATACTTCTATTAAAAAGGAGTTTTGTGTTACAACTTTATCACATATGATCCCTACATGTGCCGTCATACACACCATCCTACTGAAAGTTTGACCCTCAGTACCACTGGGGACCTTTAATAGGTAAAATGAGTGTGTGCCTCTAGTTTGGGGAAGATGTTTTGTAGCAACTATCCCTTCCCATGCCTTCTCAGTAAATCATTTTCCTACATGAGGTCAATCAGTTGGTTGTTAATAGGAGGGATATTGGAAGGTGCCCAAGAGGGAAAGTATTGTAAAGCATTATAAAACTCATTCCCTCAGGGAAGAGAACCCAAAAACTAGTGAGTAGCAGCCTCCCAATGGGGACCCAACTTCTCAGTCTAGTTCAAGG
This sequence comes from Trichosurus vulpecula, assembly GCF_011100635.1. NCBI lineage: Eukaryota > Metazoa > Chordata > Mammalia > Diprotodontia > Phalangeridae > Trichosurus > Trichosurus vulpecula. The sequence continues at coordinate 152,995,180 of NC_050574.1, forward strand.
GCTGTGTTGGATTGGGGCTATTACATGAATATATGCAGAAAGCAAATGCAAAGCATCTTGAAGGATCAGGAAAGTCCCCTTGCAGGAAGTGTTATTTTCACTGGGTTTTGAAGAATAGGCATCAGAGACAATCTTTTCAAAGTTAGAGATGAGATGGAATGTTATATACGAGGAGAAGCATATGCATTGAACTAAATGGTTTCTGAGGTCCTTTCCAAATCTGTGATTCTCAGAGTATATGAAATTATATGACCAAAGGAACATGCCCATTCTGTCCATGCATAAGTCTAATTATCCCTATATTATACCTCTCTTTCTATCCCATCACAGCATAAATGCCCAGGCCTAGGAATGAATTCCCACATTCATTCTCTGCTTCTTCTGTCCCCTCACCTAGGATAGAAAAAAAAAACTTCCACCTGGTTTGGAATTATTGATATAACTCCAAGGCAAACTGTCTTTATTCATTCATTCATTCATTCATTCATTCAATTTGACTTATTCTTATGCTCTCCCTCTGCCAAAAAAACAAAACCTTTCAAATGAAATCAGATTAAATGGAATTCTAAAACTGGAAATGTAGGATTTCAAATCTCAGCTATGCTATGTCCTGTATATGTGATCTTGGTTAAATTGCTTAACTTCTGTGGGCCTCAGTTTCCTCTTCCATAAAATGTGAGGTTTGGATTAGAAAACATCTCACTTCCCTTACAGCTCTAGATCAATGATGTTACTAGATGCCTAGGACAAAGTTACAAAATTATATTTTGCATTCTCTAGTTGATAAATGGTCAAAGGATATGAACAGACAGTTATCAGATGAAGAAATTAAAACTATCTAGAGTCTTATAAAAATGCTCTAAATCACTATTGATTAGAGAAATGCAAATTAAAACAACTGAGGTACCACCTTATACCTATCAAATTGGCAAATATGACAGAAAAGGAAAATGACAAATATTGGAGAAGATGTGGGAAAATTGGAACACTAATGCATTGTGATAGAGTTGCAAACTGATCCAACCATTCTGGAGAGCAGTTTAGAACTATGCCCAAAGCCTTTAAAACTGTGCAAACACTTTGATCTAGCAATATTGCTACTGGATCTGCATCCTAAAGAGATCATAAAAATGGGGAAAGGGCCTGTATATACAAAAATATTTATAGAAGCTCTATTTTTGGTGGCCAAGAATTGGAAATTGAGTGGATGCCCATCAATTGGGGAATGGCTGAATAACTTGTGGTATATGACTGTAATGGAATACTATTGTTCTATAAGCAATGATGGATTTAATAGGCAGGTGGATTTCAGAAAAACCTGGAAAGACTTAGATGAATTGATGCTGAGTGAAGTAAGAAGGACCAGGAGAACACTGTACACAGCAACAGTAACATTGTATGATGATTAACTATGATAGACTTAGCTCTTCTCAGCAATACAATGAATGGTCCAAGACATTTCCAAAAGACTCATGTTGGAAAATGCTAACCACGTCCAGAGAAAAAACTGTGGAGTCTGAATGCCAAGTGAAGCATACTATTTTCAATTTTGTTGCTTTTTCTTTCTTCTGCTTTATCCCTTTTGTTCTGATTCTTTTTTTTACAACATGATTAACGTGGAAATAGGCTTAACATGATTGTACATGTATCACCTATGTCAGATTGTTTGCTGTCTGGGGGAGGGGAGAGGGAAGAGAAGGGAGAAAAATTTGGAACACAAAATTTTACAAAATTGAATGTTGAAAACTATTTTATATGTAATTGGAAAAAAATAAAATACTAGCACTATAAAAAATAAATACATGCTGTTAATATTTTAAAAACAAAATGGTAATTTGTCTTATGGGTGTTTGTGTGAAATAGGGACATGGAAAACAGAAGTAAAATGTTTTTAATAATCTTGGACAAGGGTACTTTGGGGATATATATTTATATACACACATATACATGCACTCACATAATGTATGTATATACCTAAATATGTAGGTATATACATGTCCACTTGTGTGATAGATGTATATACAATTATACATATCATACACCTATTATGTGTACATTGTATAGGCTCAAATGTGAGGCATGTGTGCATATATACACTTATGTATGTTTATTACAGAGTCATCTAACCCTCAAGTTTTTTTTAAAAGCATCCACCAGCCATCTTTCTTCATAGCTATTTAACTGAATCACTGCCCACCTGCCACAGTTCAGGGGCCCTAGTAATATGAGTACAGAGACCAATTCATTATGCTAATGTCTCTGACTTCATCAGTCTGTTCTTCTTATTTAGTGTACCCCCCATTCACTGGCCTAGCACTTAGTTAAGTGCTTTGTAGTGACTGACCCTTTTATGACGTGGTACTTGCAAATGTCTGTTTGCCTGAGAATACACTTCACAGGGCCTCAGCATTGACACTCAGCAGCAGAAATGACACTAACGAGAGTGGATAGAGCCTTCAACATGTCTTTACTTTCAGAACTTTAAGAAAACTCATGACACAGTATATTCATTTATGCAGACTCTTACTGCAACTCGTGCATCTTTTTTAAAGTTAAATCATGCTGGTAATTGAAAGAGTCCAGGAAACTTATCCTCACACTTAAAGAAGTTTTACTTTTCCCATGGAAGCACTGCAGTATAGGCTAACATTTGAAATAATTGCTTTTAATTATCATGTGCGATGTTTCGCTCCTGGCTTTGCGAAACTAACGAATACTAATCATTTTTATAAGTTATTTTGGAGTAGCATAGCTAGAGCCACACAGTAACTAGCATGAGGTCAAATGGGGGTTTGCTCCATAAGACTGAACTTAAAGGACATCAAAGTGAGAGAGCATGGCCATCACATGAAGCCCTTCATCAGCAGAGAAATATCAGAGTTTAGTGCTTTATTACTGAGACTAATGAGTAAAAGTAGGAAATTATCATATTGGAGATTAATTTGAGTTCTTCCTTTACCCTATGACATTTTCAACTCCTCTTTCCTCAACTAGGGGTTCACTTCACTTTGTGCATCCATTAGTAAAACACCTCCTGTGGGCAGAGAACTGTCCTAAGTGCTGAAGGAGATGCAAAGATTAGATAAGTCACAGTTCTTATTGTCATGGTGTATGCCTTCATTTACCTTTAACCTTTAACAGAGAGGAAGCCATTTATGTTGCAAACTCTCCCACAAAAGCACAAACACAGGTCATTTTGTTTTCCTTAGTGCAAACTCATCATGAAACTTCAGCCTGCCAGTTGCAGGAAGTAATGGACTTCCAACTACTGTTCAGCAAGGTATATGAATTTAGAAAACACCAGGTAGCCACATTTATGGCTCCTCTTTGATTAATACAATCATATTCCTAAATAAACAAAGCATGTAGGTATGCTAATTATATTATTTCTTCTCTTGTAGCCAGGGACTGTCTCCCCACTGGGTAGCTCTCCATTTTAATTTTAAGAATTTTCTCTCCTGATGGAAAATGATGTAAGAAAAAACCTGAACCTATAAGTGGAACACAAAGCTTCAGTCCCCCAAGACACCTGGAACCTTCTTAGGTACCAAAATTCACAACCAAATAAGTTGAAGGCAGCCTTTTTCCCCCATATGCTGAGTTCTGTGCCTCAAGGTTCAGATATTTCTCTTGTCCATCAACTCCTCCTGGCTTATGCATCAGCTCCCAAAGTGCACAAGTTATTTCCTAGAGTCCATACATGTAGTATCAAGTTAAAAATTTACCTTCTGTCATTTGCATCATTTTCAATTAAAAGAAAAATTTGTCTTTACTTACTTTCAAAAGGGACAAGTGGAGAAATACATCATCTTATATATTTCTCATTCTCTAAAATCCCTTGCATTGTGTCACTTCAAGATGACATCTTTCTTTATAACTACTTGATGCTTATAATTATGTAAATCATTAACAATTAAAGTGGTATATAATTATTTAATTTATACCTGCTAAATATTTTTCTCCCCCCAAAATTACAAAATGCATAGAACTTTTTAAGTTTATTATATCCTTTATGGTTTTTTGTTTGTTTTGGCCAATAGGCTATATGATTGGCCAAATTGGGAATAAAAAAAAAGGCTGAGCTTGAAGGCCACCATAGTCTTTCCCAAGGTGGAGACTATCTCTCTCCCCTCTTTGAAGGCAGAATGATCCTTATTATGGCCACTCCACAGTATTATTCCACAGGATTTATAAGTGGACATAAGAGGTTCCAGGCATTCTATATAGAATGTCATCATGAATCCACTCCTAGTCTGACACTTTGACTTCTGCTTTAAGAGGTCATGTATGCCTCCAGTCACAGAATTCTAGATATGTAGAATGCTGGGAGACATTAGAGATCATGGAGGTAAGTTCTCTCAATTTACAAATGAGGAAACAGTTGTAGGGAGTTAAAATGCCTTACAAATTATGAGGGACTATAATAGTTTTGGAGTAGGAATCAGAAGACAGAAATCCTAGTCCCCTTTGTCCTGCCATTGGGGAAGTTGCCTCATTGTTCTGAATATCAGTTTCTCATGTGTCAAATGACTGTAATAGCACTAGCCTTGTGTACCTCTCTGGTTATTGCAAAGACATAGTATGAGGATTTGTGTGAAAGGACTTGGAAAAGCATAAATAAAGAATGATGCAAATAAAAATTGCCATCATTGCTGTCACTGATGATAACTTCTCAGGAACTGGTGAATGGTCACCCAGATACAGGCAAAAATACAAATGGAAGCCAAAAGAGGACATAATGACCAATATGAATCCTGGGTTTGACCATGAATAAGTCACCTAACACTTCTTTACCTCCATTCTTTCTATACAAGGGTTTTCAAGACTTTGCAGGGCTCAGGTTATTTTCATATCTGTCCCTTCAGGCTGACATGTCACATCACTTTAAAAAGACCTTTCACTTGAGAATCCAGCTGCCTCCATTTTTATCCCCATACATTTCTGTCCTAGTTAATTATACCCACTTTCACAGTCTAAGAAAAGCCTTCACTTTGAAAGGGCTGGGATAAGAAACAGACTTGGATTCTAGACAGCCCTCCCCTGTAGTATACCGCAAGAGTTTACTCTGAGTGCAGGCATGGCAGATGTGGGGCTGATCAACTTCACTTAGCAGCCAGCACTGATAATAATGATAAACTGCACGGTGATTTCCTAGGTTTGAATATCAGCCCTGAAGGCCCTCATGCTCCCTCAGGAGGATATTCTGTAATACTGAGACAGCCTAGCCATCTGAGATAATAAGACCATCTGCTGGGACCACCCAGCAACTTCTGTTTTCCTCCTCAAAGACCTGTCTTCATTTTTGAAAATGTTCTTTATTTAGTAGGCAATGGGCAATTCAGTCCCAAGCAACTGTATGTGCCCACTAAGTTTTGCCCAATTAAAATTTTCCGTAAGTTCTCCTGTAATGTCTGCCATATAAGGTTTGATAACATTTGGCTAGCTGAACCTTTAAGTCTTTCTCTAAAATATTAGAGGCAGTTTGGCACAGTGGAAAGAAAGTATTTAATGGAAAGAACACTGGACTAAATTTTGAATCTGAATTTTGATGCTACCTTTGCCACTGGCTCTCCGTGATACAGAACCACATAGACATTTTGACAATTATTATCTATATTGTGATTATTGCCTTGCTAATAAAGGATGACACTGAAGTTACCAATCTGGGTTACTGGAATCTCACAACTGCACCTTCTATTGAGCATTATTATTGGTAAACCTCTGAGGAAACTGGGCAAATCATTTCATCTATCAGTTTCCTCAGAGGTATCGCAAAATACGAGACTCTGTATAGAAGGTAGAAGTAAACCATTTATTCAGACACCAGAGGACAAAATCCCAAAACCAGTAAGCCCAATCCATCACAGCAGCAAAGAATTCAATACACAATATCACAGCAGAGAACCACTTCACCCCATAACTTTCCCACTCCCTGCTGCAGTCTTGCCATCAACAATCAGTCACACAGCACAGCCACCATGTCTGGTCTCTCCCTCAGTTCAAACTGTTCTCTCTCCATTTCCTGTGACACACTTTCCTTTTCCTCTCAGCAAGCTCCTCCCTCCACATGTGACTTAGGCGTCCTGTCATGTAAGCAGGTCACATGGACTATTAATGGGTGGAAAAGATCTTCAAATCTAAATAATCATTACTCATCCTCAACCCATTCACTAAAAGCATCTAATCAATTCCAGTCTTATTTTTTTCTACATTCACAATAGGTCTTTTATTCATCACCATCTCTCCACTCAAATAGTCAACACCTGAGTTTAGGTCCTCTTTGCCTAGTCTCAATTACTGTGACAGCTTCCTAATCAGTCTCCCTGCCTGTAGTCTCTTACCTCCCCAGGACATCTTCTACACTACTATCAAAGTAATATTCCTAAAGCACTAGTAGATGCTTAATAAATGGTTACTGATTGATTGCTCACATGAGACAATGCATGAGTTTCTCTGTAGAATCAAGCTTACATTTGTTAGTCGGTCAGTCAAAAAGCACTGGGAATACAAAGAAAGGCCAAGACAGTCCCTGCCCTTGTGGAGCTCACAGTCTAATGGGGAGACAACATGAAAACAACTATGTGAAAGCATGATATATACAGGCTATTAGTGTGGATCTCTGTTCTTCTTATAATCACCCTTTCTGTACTTGAATAGAGCATTAAACAAAATTTTGTCTTTGCTTTCCTAGATTAGATCAGCCTCTTTCTGGCCTTTTCAATTTCCTCATGTTCTTCTTAATATTTGTGTGCAAACAATGGTGTAGGAAACATTAGAGTATTGGAAATTTTGCATGATTATTTCCTGACTCTTACATTTCATATTTCTATGGATGTAATCTCACAGTATGGCAGATAATCATTATTGATTTTTAATAATGATATTATGTTGTTTACTCTTCATCATCTATGGTGATCTACCATCCCTTTGCCATTTTTTAATTTAATTTAATTTTATATTCAAGGGCCAGAACACAAATACAGAATAAGGGAACAAAATATATCATAAACTTAAATCTTGAAACTTAAATACAAAGTAAGAAAGAAAAAAAGCATGTCATTTGCACAGCAGAACATGAGAGGATTCAAAATATATAAGGATAGATTTTTATTTCAAGATAGCCTATATGATAAATAATGTATATTGTGTTGAGAATTGTCCATCTTTTCTTTGCTTCCTTGTGAATTTTCTTTTGTTCTCTGTGTACTTTTTTACTTTGTTCTTTTTTCCTTCCCCCCACCGAAGGCTACAATAAAGTTTAGATATGTCTCTCTCTCTCTCTCTCTCTCTCTCTCTCTCTCTGTGTGTGTGTGTGTGTGTATATATATATACACACACACATATATACATACATATATAGACATATACTTTCTAAAACATACTCTGCTCCTGATTTTTGTTTTTATATTTGTGCATATCTCCTGTTGCCTGTTCCTCCTGATTCCTCTACTTTACTTCTATTGACTACTTTGCCTTCCTATTACTTGCCTACCCCCTCCAAGCATTCCTCCCCTAAACTCCCATTCCCATAAATCTAAACACCCTTCTATACCCCCTTTTACCTATTCCCTCATTCTCCCCTCTAAAAATCCCTCCCTTGTCCTCTCTCCCCCCTCTATACCCATACCATATTATATCTTCTAAATTTAGAAGACTTTTATACTCTTCTAAATATATATGTATTGTCCTCCCTTAAACCCATTTCCAATGAAAGTAGATTACCAGAATTATCAGCCCTCCTCCCCTAATTCCTCTATATCCTTTCTTCCTCTTGTATAAAATAGTTACCTTTTTTAGCTGTTTCTAAATGGTTTTATTTTTTAAATTCTAATCATAATCAGGTTTACTCCCCGCTTTCTTATGAGCTCACCAATGCTTAATAAGAATCTTAGACATATATTTTACATTTTATGTTATATAAAAGGTAAACAATCTGTGCTTATGAATCCTTTATACTCAGTCTTTGGTAAGTACCTTATGTTTCTCTTGGTTCCTGTATGTCAAATTCTCAATTAAGTTCAGTATTTTTTTAAAAAGTCTTGAAAGTTTGAGACCTTATCAAATGTCCATTTTTTCATTCAAGATAATGCTTAAATTTGCAGGGTATGATATTTTCAGCCAGAGCCCCAGGTCTTTTGCTATTTGATATATTCCAAGTCCTGCAGTGCTTTAATGTTTTTGCTACCAGATCTTGTGTAATTTTAATTGTGGCACCATCATATTTAAATTGTTTTAGTCTTGATGCTTTTAATATTTTATCATTGAGCTGGGGGTTTCAGAATTTGACTATGATATTCCTATGAGTTTTCCTCATAGGATCTCTTTTAAGTGGTGTTCAATGGATTTTTTCTATTTCTTCTTCCCCAACTTGTTCTAATGCTTCAGGACAATTTTCTTTAATTATTTCTTGTTGTATCAAGATTCTTTTTTTGATAAAACTTTCAGTTAGTCTGATTATTTTTATATTTTTGCTTCTTGATCTATTCTCCAAATCTTCTCTTTCTCTTGTAAGATGTTTCACTTTCTCTTCTATTTTTTCATTATTCAGGTTTTGTTTATATATTTCTTGATCTCTTATAATTTCACTGGCTTCACTTTGCCCAATTCTAATTTTCAAGGTGTCATTTTCCTTCTTAAGATTCTGGATCTCCTTTTGTATTTGGTTGACTTTCCTTTCATAACCTTCTTGTTTTTCTTGGATTATTTTTAGTTTTAGTTTTAGTTTTCCCTCCATATCTGTCATTTGATTTTTAAAGTCTTTTTTAAGATCTCCTATAAACTCTTTTTTGGCAGGTGACCATTTGACATTACTTTACTTCAGTATCTTCCTCTGAAGATATTGGATTGGATTCTTTCTCTTTTGCCTGTACTTTTTTGTGGTAATAACTTGATTTTTGCCCCAGATCTTCAGTTCTCCCCTCTAGCCTGGAACCAAAGGCAAACCTCCGAACTCCTGTAAGTGCCCACTGCCAGGGGCTTTCTGCCCCACCGCTTCTTCACTCACTGGGCCTATGCTGGCTCCTTCTTGCCCCCACTACCTTTGTAGCACAGTTGGGTCTGGTGTTCCTCATCAGCAGAGGTTCCCTCAATCTTATTGGGCTCAAATGCCCAACTCCCCTCACTGAACTGGGGTGAGAAATTCACTGTGACTGGAGCCAAGGCAGCCTTTCAAACCAACTAACCCCAGGGCTTGCTGCTAGTTGTTAAAACAGAAACTAGCCTGGAGGTGTTTGCTCTTCCCAAGGACCAAACCTTGTTCTGAGATTTTTCTTTGGTTCTTCTCAAATTGTCCCAGGAAGATCCTGGTTGTACCCCTATTCTTCTTTGTCTCCACCCACACTTTGTTAGCCCTAAGGTGCTATTTTAACTCTTTGGTGGGGGAAAATCTTGAGAGCTTAGAATTTTCTGACCTACTCTGCCATCTTCCCAGAATCCTCTCTCTCCTTGCCATTTTTAAGCTATAAATAGCTAGTCCAACATTATCCACCCATATCTTGTATAATTGCTTTCTTATATTTATTGCTGTGAACACTGTAGAGCAGACAATGATTTGATCAAGGACATTATGTGGCTTCTAGGAAGATGGCATAGTCCCCAAAGAGTGAAAGGAGCAAGTATAATGTCTATCCTTTGACAAGGGAAAGGGAACACAACCACTCATGCCCCCAAATGAGCTTACCTTCCACTACTTAAAAGAATATTGAAACATACCTATGCAGAAATCAACTTACAAACATCTAGGTGTTTTATTGAGTACAAATTACTGAGGTTTCAAGATGGACTGTTTTTTTCTAAAGGGGAGACAGCCTTAAAGAAAAATCATTGGTGAGATTTTTCATTCAAATGAATCTGAAATATTCAAGAAGAGTCTGGAAAAGTATGTTTTAGATCACATCATACTACTTTCATATAGGCATACAATTGCTTAGAGAGTCACTCACAAAAAAGTCAAGAAGTTATTAAAGGTAGAGGAGATGGTGGGATGGTTTTAGTGTATCTACTAGAGCTCCAAATAGGTAATTCCTGTACAATTTATGTATTTACCAATAGAAGTGACCTTAAAGATCATATAGTTACACTCCCTTCTTTTTAAAAAGTGAGGAAACAGAAGACCAAAGAAGTCACATGATCTGCCTCAGGTCACTTAAGTGAAAGATCTGAAACTCAAAATCATGTGATTCGAAACCAAGTCCAAGCCCAACATTCTGCCTACTACATCATGGTGCCTCAGGAACCACTTCCCTCTTGCTCAACAAACAAATTGGGCTATACAAGATTATAATGTGTCTATGAGCTCAGAATAAGGAATACATTTCTAGATATGAACAGATAGGGATAACTAAGATGACTCTGTACAACCTTAAGGCTATCCCTGTTTTCCCATCATAAGAAAAGCCAACATAGATGTAAAAGGCTCTTGTTGCTAGTGTTCATACTTCGTTTTTGAAGAGGATCAGTGATATCATAGGATGGATATCTTGATTTGCACATGAATTGGATTTAAGTGAGGCAGAGTTACACAAAGTTGTCAGCCTCACTCTCTTGTCCAGAATCATCAAAGTACAATGGCAACACCAAAATCAATATGACTGGTGATGGCCCAGGACGCTGTGGATTACCTTGGCATCTTTGCTTTCTGATTGGGCTCTAAACACTCTGCAGCACCTGGTTCAGCTACCTTCATGGCCATTGGAACAAATTGTTCTCATCTGCCCATTCCAGCAGAGGAAGTCTTTATCTGCCTGGGTTACACATCCCCATAACTCACTGATGGGTTTGAGGCCTGTTGGTTACCCTCAACCTGGTTTAGCCAGTCTGCTGAAATGGTGTCTACTGGGGTGTGGACAATTGGCATGCTACAGTTTCTTGGTGCCAAAGATGAGAGTTGGGTGAATGTGGACACCAAAGGCAGATGAGCAGGCCTGAAAAGGGCTTGGCAAACCCTCATACGGGAGGTGCTAGCCCTCCTTGAACATCCCATACAAATGAAGTCTTTAAAAATAAATTTTGCATTTTGTCTTCTCCTTTCATTAATAGATGCAGACTATTTCATAGTCACTTTTGGATATATGGAATTTATAATTTCCCTTCTTAAGTTAAATATGGTTATTTTCACTCATCTGGTATTTTTTAAAGGGGTCTATGCAACCATCAAAGAAAAAACACACTCTTGGCCAAGGCTTCAGAGTGATCTTGCTGAGCTCACTACTATTCTACTCACAGAATTTTACTATTAGCCCTTTTGGATACCACCAAAGCTGTACTGTTTTCAACCTGTATGATTGCCACTGAAATTAGTCTTCATTTAAAGTGAAAGATTTCGAATTCTCTCTGCTGTCTGAAGTGCCCAGAGATACAAATTTTCATGGGTTTCAACCTCCAGGATATTAAACACTGTTTCCAAGCCACTTAAGGTGGTTGATAGTACCTCTCTCTTCTTCCTCCCCCAAAGTCAAGAAAGAAATTTTAAATTGTTCATTGGGGAAAAAAAGTATAATTTCAAAAAGTTGAATCTCAAAGTACTCTGAGCTGGCCAGGTTATACTCAGTATCATGTTAATTTGGGGGAAACTATTTTTGGGAGATACTGACAAACTTCAGTGTGTTGAGAGTGATATGACTCAGTGATGTAGAGATTTAACACCATGCCATATGAGAATGTGTTTTTGAAACTCCATGTGTTTAGCCTGAATAACAAGAAGAAAGAGGTATGGACAACATAACTATTTTCAAGTATTTGAAGGGATGTTATATGCAAGACAAATTAGATCTATTCTCCTTGGATCCAGAAGGAAGAACAAAGATCATGAATTAAGATAATTAGAAAAAGGTATTATGAAAAGAGCACCAGACTGGGAATTAGGGCATGCCTGTTTGAATGGGGGTGGGAGAGAGGATAAGCATTTTAAAATACCTGCTTTGTGCCAGGCTCTCACAACAACCCTGCAAGGTTGATGCTATTATTCTTTTACTCTTGAGGAAACTGAGGCAGACAGAATTTAAATGGTTTGCCCAAGATGACACAGCTAGTATCTGAGGCCAAATTTGAACTCAGATCTCCCTGACTCCAGGCTCAGCATTCTATCCACTGCTCCAACAGCTGCATGGAACCATGTAATGTGAAAGATTATCCCATAGTAGGAAATGGCCAGATTTTGAAGAGATTTAAATATTGAAGATAGTTCATTCCAGAAGTAATAGGAAACTACTGACATTTATTGAAGAGAGGATTGACATGGTAGAACCTGTGCTTTAGGACAATTACTTTGATGGATTGTGAAAGATAGATTAGAATATGAAAAGACTTGAGAAAGGGAGACCAAATAGGAGACTGTTACAATAGTCTAGACAAAAGCTGATGAGGGCCTCGTCTAGAGTGTGGCAGTGTGGATAGAAAGGAAATATGTGTCAGAGATACTACTGAGACAAGACTGAATAAGTGATATAATACATGGTGTGACAGAGAGTAATGAAGAGAAAATGTCACCAAAGCAGTGAATCTGAGTAACTGGAAAAATGGTATTACCCCTAACAGTAATAGGGAAATATGGAAGAAGGTTGGATTTGGAAGGAAAGCTATGGAGTTCCATTCTGGACACATTGAATTCAACATGTCTGCAGGCAAGTCGCTTAATCTTTCAGAACCTCAATTTACGCATTTGTAACCTATATTATAGGGCTATGGAGAGCTTCATGTAAGAAAATATATTAAATGTGTTTTGCAACCATAAAAGCCCATGTAAATGTCTGATAATAACATTATTATTTTTAGCTCAATTTACAGAAGGATACGGAAGGATTTATTAGAACTGTCAAAAGAAAATAAAAATAAATGTAGGAAAAAGTGGTGCTGCCTCATGAGCTAATGAGCTCCTTGCCACTCTTAGTGTTCAAATACAACCCAAATGACTGATCTAGGGTGGTACACTGGATCAGTACTGGGCCTGGAGTCAGGAAGACCTGATTTTGATTTCAGCCACAGACACCTACCAGCAATATAAACCTAGGCAAGGTGCTTGACCTCTATTTGCTTTCATTTCCTTAGTTATAAAAGTGATAATAATAGTATACACCTCCCAGGGCTGTTATGAGGATCAAATGCGCTAATATTTGTAAGGTGGTTAGCACGTTGCCTCGCACATTGTAGATGATATAAACGGTGTTGTTCATTGTTGTTGTTTTGTTATTATGGTTGTTGCTATTCATAGAAAGGATTCACGCATAAGGCCAAAAGGTGGGATTAGGAACATGTAGGGAGTTAACTTCTTGGTGTTGCTAGGAGACGATTTGATGAAAGACAAAGAATATTATCTTTTATTCAATGAGATAGTCATAAAGCATTTAGGACAGTGCCTGATATACAGTGGGCGCTATAAAAATGTTTATTCCTTTCTCTCCCTTATTCAAAGAAACCTAGATTTGAGCTCTAATTCTAACACTGTCTTTGTGAGTATGGGCAAGGCACTTAATCTATTAACCAACCCTCAAATTCCTCATCTGTAAAATAGGAATAATGGAGGATAAAGATACTTGGCAGAACTATAGTATAGAGAAAAAAATTGGACCTATTTAGAATCTGAAGGCCTGGGTTCAAATTTCAGCTCTTCTCCTTACTTTGTATGTTACCCTATGTGAGTTTATTCATTCTCTCTAGGTCTCTTGTTCTTCACATTTAAAATAAAGTAAGTATCCCTAAAGGACCTTTTCAGTTTTAATATACTGTGTTATTTGACTGGAAAACACTTAAGTCTCAAACTGACTCCACCATTTACTAGCTATACAATGTCAGTTTATTTATCTATAAATTGGGTATATTGATATACTACTTACCTATTATCAAATGAAATAGTGTACCTTGCTACTGTTGCCTATTATTTTAAGTCATTAAAAGAAGAATTATAATATATGTCAGGGAATAAAGAAGGATATAAGGATAAATGTCTTAGATAATACAATATACAGATTTATAAAGGTTTCTAGATGGAAGAGAACATGAGTTCCTTATAGGTGAGAGGATGGAACTTGCCTCAGTAGTTTCACTCTCTTCAGAGGATATATTTCCCTTCGCAACTGTCAGTTGTCAGGGACACGGTTTTAGAAATGAATTTAGAAATGAAAGGGTGCCTATGTTGAGGTCTAGGGGTGTTGGGAATCTCAGAATTCAAGGACAAATGATGCGGGTCCTGCCTCGAATGAATTCTACCCAAACTTTCTTTCATCCAGAGGCAAGTTTTATTAAAACAGGGGTTGGGGTGGTTGGCATTTTAAGAATCTGCTCATGTGTCATAGTATTAACATGTGGGCCGCACTCTTAAGGAATCTGAGCCATTTCTACTGCTAATGCAAATAGGCCAGATTCTTTTTTTGTTGTTGTTAAGAGTTTAATGTTCAGAAAGAAAATGAAATCAATAAAAGGGAGCTTTTGAGGGTTCTCAGTTTTGATTTTTGTTGTGGTATCCTAGCATCTAAGACACTGCATGTGACACCTCTTGTTGTGGGTGTTTTATTTCCACTCATGTATGACTTTGTCACTCCATCTGGAATTTTTGTGGCAGAGATACTAAAGTGGTTTGTCATTTTGTTCTCCATTCGTATATGCCAGGTGAGGAAACTGAGGCAAATTGGGTGAAGCTGATGGGATGCTTGGTTGCTTGTGCTTGGACCCCACTTCCAAGGTCACTTTTCCTCCCAGCCTCCAAACGCTATCCCTGACTGTTTTCTCCCCAGCCCAAGGACACTATGCCTAGCAATAACTCATGAGTGGGCCCCAGTAAGACAAAATCTTGAAGTCACAAGTCACAAAGTCACAAGAACAAGTTGACCTCTGAAGAAATTCTCTCACAAAAACTCAGGACTATGTTGGATCTACAGAATTATCATTCATTGATTCCCAAAGTTATCATATCCAATCCAGAGGTCCAGCTACACATATACATACATACATACATATATACATATACATATATACATATACATACTATATATATATATAGTATATAAGTCAGTTCTCAAAGCTCTCTTGCTACCAACAGAACAGACCAAAAATACCCCCCTGAGAAACACCTTCCTGAGGTTCCCAGTAGTGAATGATGCCTGTGTCCAAGAATGTATGTTATCACCTAATTAGCATATCTGCCAGAGAATCCATACTTTTCCTATACAAGCAATAGCATCAATCCTGTTGGGTTGCAAATCCCTTGAGGAAGGCAAGTTCTTCAAGGAGCTCTCCCTGTCATATTGGCCTTACAACAAACATTTGCTTACTCACTGATTCAAAGAATGTTTGAGTTTGTGAATTCATTCCAGACAACCTTCCCCTATTCTCTGGTCCTTGAGGGGTCCCTGAACATATTAAACACCATCAAAGCGACGTGCCCGGGGTCCAAGAGCTAGTAAGTGTTTGAATTCAGGAATATGGGTTTTCCTGACTCCAGGACCAGCACTTCGTGCACTAGGCCATGGAGTCAAGTAGAACATATTGAATCCTTCTTCCACAGGATAGTCTTTCCAATATTTGCTCAGATACCATATACCCCAAGTCTCTTCTTCGTAGAAAGGATCTTCCTTCCAGTGCAGGTCATATATCATGGTTTCTAGGCCTCTCACCACCCTAGTCACCCTTCTGGAAATGTCCTGCCTAAAATACACAATGAGTCCTTATTCCAGAATCCAGGCCTCTCCTAGCAACAGTAAACACACAAACTGTTTGTTGGCTATGTAGGTAATCAACTCATTGAGCTTCTAGTGTGGCAAAATTCTTAGATATTTTTCATAGCAACTCTTGTATAACCCTATCTTCCTCATTTTTACCTGAATCATTGGCATCTGGGTGATGTTTGGGATCCATTAGAGGGACTTTTGGGGAGTTATTTTTGATAACATTTTAGGTACTTGCAGTGGCAATTTGATAAAGCCACAAGACCACTTTGTAGTCCATTATCTATGACTTGAGTGGGGATTCTTCTCCACTGGGTTACACTTTGTCTTTTGAATATGAACCATTATTTTTTCTTCAGGTCCAAGCTTTTCATGCTTCACATGATTTTTTGTTTGAAAGTCAAATTTTCTATTCAGGCTCTGGTCTTTTTCACTGAGAAAGCTTGAAAGTCCTCTATTTTATTGAAAATCCATATTTTGCCTTAGAGCATTATACTCAGTTTTGCTGAGGAGGTGATTCTTGGTTTTAATCCTAACTCCTTTGACCTCCAGAATATCATATTCCAAGCCCTCTGATCCCTCAATGTGGAAGCTGCTAGATCTTGTGTTATCCTGATTGCGTTTCCACAATATTCAAATTGTTTCTTTCTGGCTGCTTGCTGTATTTTCTCCTTGACCTGGGAACTCTGGAATTTGGTGACAATATTCCTAGGGTTTGTTGGGGGATCTTTTTCAAGAGGCAATCGGTGGATTCTTTTGATTTATATTTTACCCTCTGGCTCTAGCATATCAGGGCAATTTTCCTTGATAATTTCTTGAAAGATGATATCTAGGCTCTTTTTTGATCATGGCTTTCAGGTAGTCCAATAATTTTTAAGTTATCTCTCCTGGATCTATTTTCCATGTCAATGGTTTTTCCAATGAGATATTTCACATTGTCTCCATTTTTTCATTCCTTTGGTTCTGTTTTATAATATCTTGATTTCTCATAAAGTCACTAGCTTCCACTTGCTCCAATCTAATTTTTAGGGTAGTATTTTCTTCAGTGCTGTTTTGGAACTCCTTTTCCACTTGGCTAATTCTGCCTTTCAAGGCATTCTTCTCCTCATTGGCTTTTTGGAGCTCTTTTGCCATTTGAGTTGGTCCTATTTTTTAAGGTGTTGTTTTTTCAGCGTATTTTTCAGCATTTTTTGGGTCTCCTTTAGCAAGTCATTGACTTGTTTTTCACGGTTTTCTCACATCTTTCTCATTTCTCTTCCCAATTTTTCCTCTACTTCTCTTACTTGCTTTTCCAACTCCTTTTTGAGCTCTTCCATGGCCTGAGATCAGTTCATGTTTTTCTTGGAGGCTTTTGATGTAGGCTCTTTGACTTTGTTGACTTCTTGTGGCTGTATGTTTTGATCTTCCTCATCACCAAAGAAAGGTTCTAAAGTTTGAGTCTGAATCTGAGTCCATTTTCACTGCCTATTTATGTTCCTAGCCAACTGCTAGACCTTTGAGCTTTTTGTCAGCACATGACTGCTTATAGAGAGTACTTTGTCCCAAGTTTAAGGGCCTGTGCTGCTGTTTTCAGAGCTACTTTTACACAGCAAGTTCTGCCACACCAGTGCTCCTCCTCCCCCAAGAACCATCAACCTGGACTGTGACCCAGATCCAAGCAGGCTCTGCACTCTGGCTCTGATCTGCTGCTTAATTCCTCCCACAGGGTGGGCCTGGGGCCAGAAGAAACCACAGCTGGTGCTCTGGAATCAACCCCAGAACTGCACCACTTCTGTGCTCCCGGGTCTACTGCCAACCCTATACTCTTTTCACTCTAGCAGTGTTTCCACTAACCTTCTCTGTTGTCTTTGGTGTTTGTGGGTTGATAAGTCTGGTAACTGCCACAACTCAATGAATCAGGGCCCTACCACCTGTTCTGCCAGGCTCCCGGTCTGGTTGGTCCTGGCATGGCCCAGGCTGGGCTGTGCTCTGCTCTGCTCCCAGTTTGGCATGATAAACCTTACCCAGTGAACATCCAGGCTCTCCTGGGCTGCAGCCCTGCTTCCCTCTGCTATTTCATGGGTTCTGCAGCTCTAGAATTTGTTCAGAGCCATTTTTTCAGGTGTTTGGAGGGACCTGTGGGAGAGCTTAAGCAAGTCCCTGCTTTCCTGCCGCCATCTTGGCTCCACCCCAGAAGATCATGAGACAAATTCTTAAGAAATCTGGGTCTTTGTGACACTTGTATTGGCATGTAGGCCAGACTGAATATGGGCATATTAATGGAGGCAAGATAGACCTTATATTCAGTGGTCAAAGAGTGGGTCTAGATGGAATCAAGGAGTGGAGGTCTAGGGTAGGGCCAGGTGCAGACAATGAGGGCCACAATTAAAGGATTAACTGGGAAGGCCAAGGTGCCTGAGGAAAACACCAGGGACCTGGGCCATGTGGAAAAGTCCAGGGGCTTTTCCTTTTAGGGGTTCAGATCCCATCCCCATCACCTAGAAGTCATTAGTCTAATGCCTTTAATTCACTAGTAATAAAACTGAGACCCTGGAATTGAGACTTTCCCAAGGACACTAAAGGTTGTAGGTACTAGAGAAAGGTTTCCAACCAGGATCCTCCAGACTTCTACTCTAAAGCTAATGTTCCTTCCAATACCCCTGGATGCCTCATGAGAAACATCAGCATTGGCTTCGTGTTCTTTTTGATTCTGAAAACACACCAATCCCTCTCTCTGGTTACAAATATGTCTAGGCAAGTTTGTTTAACCTATTCCGTCTGGCTTGATCCTTGTCTATGTGAATAGAAATCTTGCCTCAACACTAGCATTACTGATCCTTGAGTCTCACCAGCCAGTCCTAAGAACTAGTCTTGGTTGCTTCTGGAGAAAGTCAGCATGGCATAGTAGGAAAACCTATTTCATCCCAATTCTAGCCCTGAGAAAGTTGATGACCCTGAGCTAGTTCTTTAAACATAAGTTCCTTTATCAGTAAAAAAGGGATAATAAAGCTCCTTATCTCACAGTCAGTGACCAGCTGGTAAATGTTTAACAACTAAAATGCATGACACACTTTAAGTTTAATCTGCATTAGTGATATTTTCCCCATCATTTTCTTAAGTCTAGGCAATCAATAAAACAATTAAATCAGGACTTGATTTGTAGTATTTGCCAATTTTCAAGGTGTAAAGGCTCACACTGAAAACCTAACAACCAGGCTCTTCAAAATGAGCATGAATTTGGCTTCGACAAAACCCTGCCCAGGATTACTGTGTACAAAGGCTTTGCAATCTTTAAAGTACTAGAGAAACTGGAGTTATTAATGTTATTGTTATTATTATTATTATTGTTGTTGTTGTTGTCATCGACCCTAGAGAGTTCTCCACATGTTAATATGGCTTACCTTGGAAAGAATGGAGCCAAAGGTGATAGCTGCTTAAATATTTCTTTGTGATTACTTGAGAGGCAGCATTTCCTAGTGAAGAAAACATAGGCTTCAAAGACAGGAAGACTCAAGTTTAAGATTTGCCTCTGAGTTTGCTTCATGACTCTAGGTAAGTCACTTAGCTTCTCAGCTTTTTTCTTTGGGACAATAAGGAATTGTTGAAGACTTTTGAGGAAAGGAGTATTACCATATTTCCCCATGTATAAGACACTCTCGTGTAGAAGACACACCTTAATTTGGGGGCCCGAAATTTGAAAAAAAAATGTATTACATAAAGTTATTGAACTCAAGTTTTATTCATCTCCTCATAGCTTTCAGGCATCTTTTGGGCAAGTCTGGTACATGTACACACACTTTGTCCATTCTGTTTCATGAAACTGAAGCACCAATTGCGTCCTCCTTTGAAATCAGTAACTTCTTTTTCATCAGCAGTTCTTCTTGCCTCATGCTGAACCATCTTTGTGGACACAGGAATTCCAATTGCCCTTTGCTCTTCAACCCATATCTTCAATTCCCTTTCTAAATCAGGCCATTCTGCTGACTTGCCTCTCATGGCTTTCTTCTGCCGGGGCATTTTCACTAGGGTTTCTTCCTCCTGTAGCCAGTCTTGGATTGTCTTCTCAGTTGGAGGAGGACCAAACTTATGTTCAGCAGCACAATCTCCACTCATTTTTGCAAACTGGATCACTTTTAACTTGAATTCAGCACTGTACAAAAATCTTTTCTGAACCATTTCTGGGCAAAACGTAACCTAATATACCGGTAACACATGTGAAACAATGAGCGCAAAGACAACAAGTGCAAAAAAGCAGGAAATGCAAGTAAAAAATCTATGACCACTGTATAAGATGCATCGTTTTTAGACCCCAAATTTTTCAGAAAAGGGCGAGTCTTATATATGGGGAAATATGGTATATATGACTAAATTTACAAATAAGCAACAGAAATGTGGCAATTACATGCAGAATAAGTTAGAGGGAAGGAGTATGTAGATTCAAGAATTCTTATGACTCTCCAAGAATATAGAATTATAGAGGTGCTGACCTTCATTGGTGGAAGGAATTTCCTCACCTAGGGATTCCTTATACAAATGAAGTCATGGGTTCAGTCCTTATTACCTTGTTCTACTATTATTCGGCTGACAACTGACTAATGACAAGGGAAATATGGCTTTTAAAGAGAGTGAACCCTACTGAGGCAGCCTCCACCCTCTCATCCCTAAGGAACTCATGTCCTCTTTCATTTAGAAACCTCTCTAAATCCTTATATCTGGGATTTGTATCTATATAAACTTCTCTATTTCCTGACATAATCAGAATAAATGATGTCTCAATATTGACTTCGAATACTATAAAGAGGCCTCTCCTCTACTCCACCTTTTGGAAATTCTCAAGCCATCTTCTTTCATTTGTTCCTTCTGTCCTCATAACATAAAGTTATAAACATAAAGATGCACTCTGCCTTTTCTCATTTCTAAAATAACTAATATTCCTCTACTGTCCCTGTTGGAAATGTGTTGGCACCAACTTATGCCACCAGATGGAGGGAGGGGGAGGGGGAGAAATGGGGAGAATTGTGTGTTGTTTCAACAATCTGGCTGGCAGCTGCTGTGGGGGTGAAAGACCAATACAAGCCCAACAACAAGCACACTACCAGCATGCTGCAAAAGCCCAGGTTCTTTTGATCTGTTTTAGTAAGGAAAGCAATATTAAGGGGTTAACAAGCTTACTTTAATCCAGCATATAGACATCATTCACTTAGTTTAGGGGAAAAAGCCAGCACCCTGAACTTCAGAGCAAATTACAAACAAATTATAAACATCAATTCACACACCTTGCCTATTTCAAATCCCAATAGTTACCAGAGTTTAACAAAATCCCAGCATCCAGGTTTACAAGCTGGAGGGCTCTTAGCTACAGCTGCCCAGAGTCTCCACATCAGCATGCCACCAAGAGTGAGATCCCTAAGCAAATGGCTCTGTCTTCCCTTTTTTATACAGTTTCAGATGTTATCAAACATCATTTGAGTGACCAGAACTTAGGCTCCTATGATTGGCTCTGGAGTTAGCACCTCCCCTTAGGACCCTGGGAGTTTTACACCCACATAGGCTTAGCACCTCCTAATTAGGGGTTTGGGGCAAACTTAGGAGCAAAGATCTAATCAGGTCTCCCTTAGTTAGCCCCACCTAGGGGCCCACCTTAGTTACC
The DNA here is from genome assembly GCF_011100635.1 of Trichosurus vulpecula. Classification (NCBI taxonomy): domain Eukaryota; kingdom Metazoa; phylum Chordata; class Mammalia; order Diprotodontia; family Phalangeridae; genus Trichosurus; species Trichosurus vulpecula. Next base: position 153,016,465 of record NC_050574.1, read on the forward strand.
AATTCACACCCACATAGGTTTAGCACCTAATAGGGTTTTGGGCCTGGGGCTTAGCACCTAATAAGATGCAAAGATGCTCAATTGATCATTTTAAAACAGTAAGAAAGCCCCAATTTAATTGATATTACATGTGCCAGAAGGGAAGACAATAGAGCAAGAGAGGGAGGATTGAGGAAGAAGACAAGAGGCAGTGTCACATCTATAGGCAGGTGATTCCACTCAGGGATCATCAAGTCAACTCTTCTTCCTCATCCTGGAATGGAATATACAGTGTGCCTCTTGGACTGAGTGGAGGGGTGGCCAACTTCTAGTCTGCACCGAGTTGACTTCCAGTCCTATGGTGATACGTCACTTCTGGGGGCTTGTAGCACCTCCTCTGAGAAGTCGAAAGTCCCTTCAGAGCCACTGTTGCATCTTGGAAGGAAGGGCCCTGCAGAGACCTTGGATGGGGAGGTCACCCCAGTGTTGCACACTCTGGAGCCTCCAGGTTGCCTCCGCAGCCTGCCATACACTTTCCCCAGAAGGGGTTGGACATTCGATATGATGAATCTGATGTTCCTGCAAACTCCAGACTACAGGAGGACTTCTACCACACTTGACTTTTCCCTCTGAAGTCTCCTACCAACTATTGCTTGTTTTCTTTTTTTTTTGTTAGCACATTTGAGCTATGTGTATGAACCAGACTCCCATAGATGAAGACAGGTGGTCACATTACTTTGTCAGACTTTTATCAAAATAGTTCTGTCTTCCTTCCCTTACAATGAAGAATTTAGTTCTTTGAGGCTGCATCACAACAAAACTATTATCAAATTAATGAGAATAGCTAAGCAGAGAGTTCTTGAGGCTCAGCATGAAGAGTACCCTCTGGTCCGTAAAGTCAGAGCAAAAGAGGTGGTCTTTGAAGCACAAACTTTTCCTCATCTAAATGAGTTTGAGGAAATTGCTGTCCTAGAAAAGGGCATGTATGCACAAGTATACAAAGTTTAGAACAAATTAGGCAATTTTGTGCAATTAAAAAAAGAATTCTGATTAAGCCACTAAAAAAGATCATATGAAGGTACTTCAGGAAGTTAAGGTACTGGACAGTCTGCAACATCCTAACATGGTAGGTTATTGCACAGCTTAGAACTTGTTAAATTACCATCTCTCCAGTTGGTATCTGAGGAGACAGGATAGAGATCAATGCTATGTTCAAAGTCATGAAAGCTCATCCATTATCTTTTGCTGATTTAGACTCAGAAAAAGAAAAATCCTTTGCAGAAACTTGGGTGGACAGAATAACAAGTTAGTAAAGTACACTGATTTGATCACAGGAGATGCCAATCAATATGAATCAGAAGAAAATTGCTTGGTTAATACATCTACTAGATCTACTAGATCACTTGTTAAATATCATATGCTATAAGAGACTAATTCTTGAGAGTTTGAACTTCTAGGATCCATGATGATGGAGTAAGCAGTAAATCACTATCCTTCTCCCCTTTTGACCTCTTAAAAAACAGAGAATAGAGCCCCAGGAAAAATCCTGGAACAACAAAGCCACCAGAAAAATGGAATGGAACAGTCTCTTAGCTCAGGAAATTTGGAGGAACAGCAAGAAAGGTCTGTTTCACTAAGGTAAAAAGGGAACGCATTTCAGGACAGGAAGTGTCCCGGCAAGGCCCACCTCAGCAAACCATGGGAGATTCTGAGCCCCAGGGTAGTGGAGCAGGCAAATGCCAACACAAATACCACCCCCACCCCCATGTGCCTTAGAATAGCCAGGGGAACTGGCAGATTCCAGCCCAGAGAACCACCACCTGTGCTTGTACAGCCCTGGGCTGGTAGATGTTCTGCAGGAGTGGACCTCCATGGGATTCAGTGCAGCCACCGGTGGGTAAGCCTCCAGCAGACAGGTCTCCTTGTGTTCTGGTGCAGACCCAGGCAAGCAACCATCATTATTTAACAAAAGCTGTTGGGAAAACTGGAAACTGGTATGTCAGAAACTAGGCACAGACCAACATCTTACACTGTATGGCAAGATAAGGTCAAAATGAGTACATGATTTAGACATAAAAGGTGAGACCATAAGTGAATTAAGAGAGCAAGGAATAGTTTACCTCTCATATCTATGGAGAATGGAAGAATTTATTACCAAACAAGAGACAGAGAATTATGGAATGAAAAATGGATAAATCTGATTGCATTAAATTAAAAAGTTTTTGAACAAAGCCAATGCAACCAAGATTATAAGGGAAGCAAAAAGCTAGGAAACAATTTTTATAGCCACTGTCTCTGATAAATATCTCATTTCTAAAATATTAGAGAACAGTCAAATTTATAAGAATACAAGTCATTCCCCAACCAATAAATGCTCAAAGAATATGAACAGGCAGTTTTCAGGTGAAAAATTAAAGCTATCTGTAGTCATGAAAAATGCTCTAAATCACTATTGATTGGAGAAATGCAAATCAAAACAACTTTGTGGTGCCACATCACCCCTTTGTGGTTGCTTGTGCTTGGACCCCACTTCCAAGGTCACTTTTCCTCCCAGCCTCCAAACGCTATCCCTGACTGTTTTCTCCCCAGCCCAAGGACACTATGCCTAGCAATAACTCATGAGTGGGCCCCAGTAAGACAAAATCTTGAAGTCACAAGTCACAAAGTCACAAGAACAAGTTGACCTCTGAAGAAATTCTCTCACAAAAACTCAGGACTATGTTGGATCTACAGAATTATCATTCATTGATTCCCAAAGTTATCATATCCAATCCAGAGGTCCAGCTACACATATACATACATACATACATATATACATATACATATATACATATACATACATATATATATATGTATATAGTCAGTTCTCAAAGCTCTCTTGCTACCAACAGAACAGACCAAAAATACCCCCCTGAGAAACACCTTCCTGAGGTTTCCAGTAGTGAATGATGCCTGTGTCCAAGAATGTATGTTATCACCTAATTAGCATATCTGCCAGAGAATCCATACTTTTCCTATACAAGCAATAGCATCAATCCTGTTGGGTTGCAAATCCCTTGAGGAAGGCAAGTTCTTCAAGGAGCTCTCCCTGTCATATTGGCCTTACAACAAACATTTGCTTACTCACTGATTCAAAGAATGTTTGAGTTTGTGAATTCATTCCAGACAACCTTCCCCTATTCTCTGGTCCTTGAGGGGTCCCTGAACATATTAAACACCATCAAAGCGACGTGCCCGGGGTCCAAGAGCTAGTAAATGTTTGAATTCAGGAATATGGGTTTTCCTGACTCCAGGACCAGCACTTCGTGCACTAGGCCATGGAGTCAAGTAGAACATATTGAATCCTTCTTCCACAGGATAGTCTTTCCAATATTTGCTCAGATACCATATACCCCAAGTCTCTTCTTCGTAGAAAGGATCTTCCTTCCAGTGCAGGTCATATATCATGGTTTCTAGGCCTCTCACCATCCTAGTCACCCTTCTGGAAATGTCCTGCCTAAAATACACAATGAGTCCTTATTCCAGAATCCAGGCCTCTCCTAGCAACAGTAAACACACAAACTGTTTGTTGGCTATGTAGGTAATCAACTCATTGAGCTTCTAGTGTGGCAAAATTCTTAGATATTTTTCATAACAACTCTTGTATAACCCTATCTTCCTCATTTTTACCTGAATCATTGGCATCCGGGTGATGTTTGGGATCCCTTAGAGGGACTTTTGGGGAGTTATTTTTGATAACATTTTAGGTACTTGCAGTGGCAATTTGATAAAGCCACAAGACCACTTTGTAGTCCATTATCCATGACTTGAGTGGGGATTCTTCTCCACTGGGTTACACTTTGTCTTTTGAATATGAACCATTATTTTTTCTTCAGGTCCAAGCTTTTCATGCTTAACATGATTTTTTGTTTGAAAGTCAAATTTTCTATTCGGCTCTGGTCTTTTTCACTGAGAAAGCTTGAAAGTCCTCTATTTTATTGAAAATCCATATTTTGCCTTAGAGCATTATACTCAGTTTTGCTGAGGAGGTGACTCTTGGTTTTAATCCTAACTCCCTTGACCTCCAGAATATCATATTCCAAGCCCTCTGATCCCTCAATGTGGAAGCTGCTAGATCTTGTGTTATCCTGATTGCGTTTCCACAATATTCAAATTGTTTCTTTCTGGCTGCTTGCTGTATTTTCTCCTTGACCTGGGAACTCTGGAATTTGGTGACAATATTCCTAGGGTTTGTTGGGGGATCTTTTTCAAGAGGCAATCGGTGGATTCTTTTGATTTATATTTTACCCTCTGGCTCTAGCATATCAGGGCAATTTTCCTTGATAATTTCTTGAAAGATGATATCTAGGCTCTTTTTTGATCATGGCTTTCAGGTAGTCCAATAATTTTTAAGTTATCTCTCCTGGATCTATTTTCCATGTCAATGGTTTTTCCAAGGAGATATTTCACATTGTCTTCCATTTTTTCGTTCCTTTGGTTCTGTTTTATAATATCCTGATTTCTCATAAAGTCACTAGCTTCCACTTGCTCCAATCTAATTTTTAGGGTAGTATTTTCTTCAGTGCTGTTTTGGAACTCCTTTTCCACTTGGCTAATTCTGCCTTTCAAGGCATTCTTCTCCTCATTGGCTTTTTGGAGCTCTTTTGCCATTTGAGTTGGTCCATTTTTTAAGGTGTTGTTTTTTCAGCGTATTTTTCAGCATTTTTTGGGTCTCCTTTAGCAAGTCATTGACTTGTTTTTCACGGTTTTCTCACATCTTTCTCATTTCTCTTCCCAATTTTTCCTCTACTTCTCTTACTTGCTTTTCCAACTCCTTTTTGAGCTCTTCCATGGCCTGAGATCAGTTCATGTTTTTCTTGGAGGCTTTTGATGTAGGCTCTTTGACTTTGTTGACTTCTTGTGGCTGTATGTTTTGATCTTCCTCATCACCAAAGAAAGGTTCTAAAGTTTGAGTCTGAATCTGAGTCCATTTTCACTGCCTGTTTATGTTCCTAGCCAACTGCTAGACCTTTGAGCTTTTTGTCAGCACATGACTGCTTATAGAGAGTACTTTGTCCCAAGTTTAAGGGGCTGTGCTGCTGTTTTCAGAGCTACTTTTACACAGCAAGTTCTGACACACCAGTGCTCCTCCTCCCCCAAGAACCATCAACCTGGACTGTGACCCAGATCCAAGCAGGCTCTGCACTCTGGCTCTGATCTGCTGCTTAATTCCTCCCACAGGGTGGGCCTGGGGCCAGAAGAAACCACAGCTGGTGCTCTGGAATCAACCCCAGAACTGCACCACTTCTGTGCTCCCGGGTCTACTGCCAACCCTATACTCTTTTCACTCTAGCAGTGTTTCCACTAACCTTCTCTGTTGTCTTTGGTGTTTGTGGGTTGATAAGTCTGGTAACTGCCACAACTCAATGAATCAGGGCCCTACCACCTGTTCTGCCAGGCTCCCGGTCTGGTTGGTCCTGGCATGGCCCAGGCTGGGCTGTGCTCTGCTCTGCTCCCAGTTTGGCATGATAAACCTTACCCAGTGAACATCCAGGCTCTCCTGGGCTGCAGCCCTGCTTCCCTCTGCTATTTCATGGGTTCTGCAGCTCTAGAATTTGTTCAGAGCCATTTTTTCAGGTGTTTGGAGGGACCTGTGGGAGAGCTTAAGCAAGTCCCTGCTTTCCTGCCGCCATCTTGGCTCCACCCCAGAAGATCATGAGACAAATTCTTAAGAAATCTGGGTCTTTGTGACACTTGTATTGGCATGTAGGCCAGACTGAATATGGGCATATTAATGGAGGCAAGATAGACCTTATATTCAGTGGTCAAAGAGTGGGTCTAGATGGAATCAAGGAGTGGAGGTCTAGGGTAGGGCCAGGTGCAGACAATGAGGGCCACAATTAAAGGATTAACTGGGAAGGCCAAGGTGCCTGAGGAAAACACCAGGGACCTGGGCCATGTGGAAAAGTCCTGGGGCTTTTCCTTTTAGGGGTTCAGATCCCATCCCCATCACCTAGAAGTCATTAGTCTAATGCCTTTAATTCACTAGTAATAAAACTGAGACCTTGGAATTGAGACTTTCCCAAGGACACAAAGGTTGTAGGTACTAGAGCAAGGTTTCCAACCAGGATCCTCCAGACTTCTTACTCTAAAGCTAATGTTCCTTCCAATACCCCTGGATGCCTCATGAGAAACATCAGCATTGGCTTCGTGTTCTTTTTGATTCTGAAAACACACCAATCCCTCTCTCTGGTTACAAATATGTCTAGGCAAGTTTGTTTAACCTATTCCGTCTGGCTTGATCCTTGTCTATGTGAATAGAAATCTTGCCTCAGCACTAGCATTACTGATCTTGAGTCTCACCAGCCAGTCTAAGAACTAGTCTTGGTTGCTTCTGGAGAAAGTCAGCATGGCATAGTAGGAAAACCTATTTCATCCCAATTCTAGCCCTGAGAAAGTTGATGACCCTGAGCTAGTTCTTTAAACATAAGTTCCTTTATCAGTAAAAAAGGGATAATAAAGCTCCTTATCTCACAGTCAGTGACCAGCTGGTAAATGTTTAACAACTAAAATGCATGACACACTTTAAGTTTAATCTGCATTAATGATATTTTCCCCATCATTTTCTTAAGTCTAGGCAATCAATAAAACAATTAAATCAGGACTTGATTTGTAGTATTTGCCAATTTTCAAGGTGTAAAGGCTCACACTGAAAACCTAACAACCAGGCTCTTCAAAATGAGCATGAATTTGGCTTCGACAAAACCCTGCCCAGGATTACTGTGTACAAAGGCTTTGCAATCTTTAAAGTACTAGAGAAACTGGAGTTATTAATGTTATTGTTATTATTATTATTATTATTATTGTTGTTGTTGTTGTTGTCATCGACCCTAGAGAGTTCTCCACATGTTAATATGGCTTACCTTGGAAAGAATGGAGCCAAAGGTGATAGCTGCTTAAATATTTCTTTGTGATTACTTGAGAGGCAGCATTTCCTAGTGAAGAAAACATAGGCTTCAAAGACAGGAAGACTCAAGTTTAAGATTTGCCTCTGAGTTTTGCTTCATGACTCTAGGTAAGTCACTTAGCTTCTCAGCTTTTTTCTTTGGGACAATAAGGAATTGTTGAAGACTTTTGAGGAAAGGAGTATTACCATATTTCCCCATGTATAAGACACTCTCGTGTAGAAGACACACCTTAATTTGGGGGCCCGAAATTTGAAAAAAAAATGTATTACATAAAGTTATTGAACTCAAGTTTTATTCATCTCCTCATAGCTTTCAGGCATCTTTTGGGCAAGTCTGGTACATGTACACACACTTTGTCCATTCTGTTTCATGAAACTGAAGCACCAATTGCGTCCTCCTTTGAAATCAGTAACTTCTTTTTCATCAGCAGTTCTTCTTGCCTCATGCTGAACCATCTTTGTGGACACAGGAATTCCAATTGCCCTTTGCTCTTCAACCCATATCTTCAATTCCCTTTCTAAATCAGGCCATTCTGCTGACTTGCCTCTCATGGCTTTCTTCTGCCGGGGCATTTTCACTAGGGTTTCTTCCTCCTGTAGCCAGTCTTGGATTGTCTTCTCAGTTGGAGGAGGACCAAACTTATGTTCAGCAGCACAATCTCCACTCATTTTTGCAAACTGGATCACTTTTAACTTGAATTCAGCACTGTACAAAAATCTTTTCTGAACCATTTCTGGGCAAAACGTAACCTAATATACCGGTAACACATGTGAAACAATGAGCGCAAAGACAACAAGTGCAAAAAAGCAGGAAATGCAAGTAAAAAATCTATGACCACTGTATAAGATGCATCGTTTTTAGACCCCAAATTTTTCAGAAAAGGGCGAGTCTTATATATGGGGAAATATGGTATATATGACTAAATTTACAAATAAGCAACAGAAATGTGGCAATTACATGCAGAATAAGTTAGAGGGAAGGAGTATGTAGATTCAAGAATTCTTATGACTCTCCAAGAATATAGAATTATAGAGGTGCTGACCTTCATTGGTGGAAGGAATTTCCTCACCTAGGGATTCCTTATACAAATGAAGTCATGGGTTCAGTCCTTATTACCTTGTTCTACTATTATTCGGCTGACAACTGACTAATGACAAGGGAAATATGGCTTTTAAAGAGAGTGAACCCTACTGAGGCAGCCTCCACCCTCTCATCCCTAAGGAACTCATGTCCTCTTTCATTTAGAAACCTCTCTAAATCCTTATATCTGGGATTTGTATCTATATAAACTTCTCTATTTCCTGACATAATCAGAATAAATGATGTCTCAATATTGACTTCGAATACTATAAAGAGGCCTCTCCTCTACTCCACCTTTTGGAAATTCTCAAGCCATCTTCTTTCATTTGTTCCTTCTGTCCTCATAACATAAAGTTATAAACATAAAGATGCACTCTGCCTTTTCTCATTTCTAAAATAACTAATATTCCTCTACTGTCCCTGTTGGAAATGTGTTGGCACCAACTTATGCCACCAGATGGAGGGAGGGGGAGGGGGAGAAATGGGGAGAATTGTGTGTTGTTTCAACAATCTGGCTGGCAGCTGCTGTGGGGGTGAAAGACCAATACAAGCCCAACAACAAGCACACTACCAGCATGCTGCAAAAGCCCAGGTTCTTTTGATCTGTTTTAGTAAGGAAAGCAATATTAAGGGGTTAACAAGCTTACTTTAATCCAGCATATAGACATCATTCACTTAGTTTAGGGGAAAAAGCCAGCACCCTGAACTTCAGAGCAAATTACAAACAAATTATAAACATCAATTCACACACCTTGCCTATTTCAAATCCCAATAGTTACCAGAGTTTAACAAAATCCCAGCATCCAGGTTTACAAGCTGGAGGGCTCTTAGCTACAGCTGCCCAGAGTCTCCACATCAGCATGCCACCAAGAGTGAGATCCCTAAGCAAATGGCTCTGTCTTCCCTTTTTTATACAGTTTCAGATGTTATCAAACATCATTTGAGTGACCAGAACTTAGGCTCCTATGATTGGCTCTGGAGTTAGCACCTCCCCTTAGGACCCTGGGAGTTTTACACCCACATAGGCTTAGCACCTCCTAATTAGGGGTTTGGGGCAAACTTAGGAGCAAAGATCTAATCAGGTCTCCCTTAGTTAGCCCCACCTAGGGGCCCACCTTAGTTACCAATTCACACCCACATAGGTTTAGCACCTAATAGGGTTTTGGGCCTGGGGCTTAGCACCTAATAAGATGCAAAGATGCTCAATTGATCATTTTAAAACAGTAAGAAAGCCCCAATTTAATTGATATTACATGTGCCAGAAGGGAAGACAATAGAGCAAGAGAGGGAGGATTGAGGAAGAAGACAAGAGGCAGTGTCACATCTATAGGCAGGTGATTCCACTCAGGGATCATCAAGTCAACTCTTCTTCCTCATCCTGGAATGGAATATACAGTGTGCCTCTTGGACTGAGTGGAGGGGTGGCCAACTTCTAGTCTGCACCGAGTTGACTTCCAGTCCTATGGTGATACGTCACTTCTGGGGGCTTGTAGCACCTCCTCTGAGAAGTCGAAAGTCCCTTCAGAGCCACTGTTGCATCTTGGAAGGAAGGGCCCTGCAGAGACCTTGGATGGGGAGGTCACCCCAGTGTTGCACACTCTGGAGCCTCCAGGTTGCCTCCGCAGCCTGCCATACACTTTCCCCAGAAGGGGTTGGACATTCGATATGATGAATCTGATGTTCCTGCAAACTCCAGACTACAGGAGGACTTCTACCACACTTGACTTTTCCCTCTGAAGTCTCCTACCAACTATTGCTTGTTTTCTTTTTTTTTTTGTTAGCACATTTGAGCTATGTGTATGAACCAGACTCCCATAGATGAAGACAGGTGGTCACATTACTTTGTCAGACTTTTATCAAAATAGTTCTGTCTTCCTTCCCTTACAATGAAGAATTTAGTTCTTTGAGGCTGCATCACAACAAAACTATTATCAAATTAATGAGAATAGCTAAGCAGAGAGTTCTTGAGGCTCAGCATGAAGAGTACCCTCTGGTCCGTAAAGTCAGAGCAAAAGAGGTGGTCTTTGAAGCACAAACTTTTCCTCATCTAAATGAGTTTGAGGAAATTGCTGTCCTAGAAAAGGGCATGTATGCACAAGTATACAAAGTTTAGAACAAATTAGGCAATTTTGTGCAATTAAAAAAAGAATTCTGATTAAGCCACTAAAAAAGATCATATGAAGGTACTTCAGGAAGTTAAGGTACTGGACAGTCTGCAACATCCTAACATGGTAGGTTATTGCACAGCTTAGAACTTGTTAAATTACCATCTCTCCAGTTGGTATCTGAGGAGACAGGATAGAGATCAATGCTATGTTCAAAGTCATGAAAGCTCATCCATTATCTTTTGCTGATTTAGACTCAGAAAAAGAAAAATCCTTTGCAGAAACTTGGGTGGACAGAATAACAAGTTAGTAAAGTACACTGATTTGATCACAGGAGATGCCAATCAATATGAATCAGAAGAAAATTGCTTGGTTAATACATCTACTAGATCTACTAGATCACTTGTTAAATATCATATGCTATAAGAGACTAATTCTTGAGAGTTTGAACTTCTAGGATCCATGATGATGGAGTAAGCAGTAAATCACTATCCTTCTCCCCTTTTGACCTCTTAAAAAACAGAGAATAGAGCCCCAGGAAAAATCCTGGAACAACAAAGCCACCAGAAAAATGGAATGGAACAGTCTCTTAGCTCAGGAAATTTGGAGGAACAGCAAGAAAGGTCTGTTTCACTAAGGTAAAAAGGGAACGCATTTCAGGACAGGAAGTGTCCCGGCAAGGCCCACCTCAGCAAACCATGGGAGATTCTGAGCCCCAGGGTAGTGGAGCAGGCAAATGCCAACACAAATACCACCCCCACCCCCATGTGCCTTAGAATAGCCAGGGGAACTGGCAGATTCCAGCCCAGAGAACCACCACCTGTGCTTGTACAGCCCTGGGCTGGTAGATGTTCTGCAGGAGTGGACCTCCATGGGATTCAGTGCAGCCACCGGTGGGTAAGCCTCCAGCAGACAGGTCTCCTTGTGTTCTGGTGCAGACCCAGGCAAGCAACCATCATTATTTAACAAAAGCTGTTGGGAAAACTGGAAACTGGTATGTCAGAAACTAGGCACAGACCAACATCTTACACTGTATGGCAAGATAAGGTCAAAATGAGTACATGATTTAGACATAAAAGGTGAGACCATAAGTGAATTAAGAGAGCAAGGAATAGTTTACCTCTCATATCTATGGAGAATGGAAGAATTTATTACCAAACAAGAGACAGAGAATTATGGAATGAAAAATGGATAAATCTGATTGCATTAAATTAAAAAGTTTTTGAACAAAGCCAATGCAACCAAGATTATAAGGGAAGCAAAAAGCTAGGAAACAATTTTTATAGCCACTGTCTCTGATAAATATCTCATTTCTAAAATATTAGAGAACAGTCAAATTTATAAGAATACAAGTCATTCCCCAACCAATAAATGCTCAAAGAATATGAACAGGCAGTTTTCAGGTGAAAAATTAAAGCTATCTGTAGTCATGAAAAATGCTCTAAATCACTATTGATTGGAGAAATGCAAATCAAAACAACTTTGTGGTGCCACATCACCCCTATCAGATTGGATAACATATAAGTTAGAGAAGATGTGGGAAAATCGGAACACTAATGCATTGTTGATGGAGTTGTGAACTGATCCAACCATTCTGGAGAACAATTTGGAACTATGCCCAAAGGGCTATCACACTGTGCATATCCTTTGACCCAGCAATACCACTTCTAGATCTGTTTCCCAAAGAGATCACAAAATGGGAAAAGAACCCACATGTACAAAAATATTTATAGAAGCTCTGTTTGTGTTGGCAGAGAATTGGAAATTGAGGGGATATCCATCAATTGAGGAATGGCTGAACAAGTTGTAGTATATGAATGTAATGGAATACTTTTGTTCCATAAGAAATGATGAGCAGATAGACTTCAGCAAAACCTGGAAATACTTGCATGAATTGATGCTGAGTGAAGTTGCAATGCAGAAGAACATTATATGCAATAACAGCAGCCTTATGCAATGACCAGCTTTAATACATTTGGCTCTTCTCAGCAATATAGGGATCTAAAACAATTACAAAAGACTCATGGCATAAAATACTATCCACATCCAGAGAAAGAACTGTGGAGTCTGAATGCAAACTGAAATAGACTATTTCTCTCTCCTCTCCTCTCTCCTCCTCCTCCTCTTCCTCCTCCTCCTCTCTCCTCGTCCTCCTCTCTCTCTCTCTCTCTCTTTCTTCTTCTTCTTCTTCTTCTTCTTTCTCATGGTTTTTCCTTTTGGTTCTAATTCTTCTTTACAACATGACTAATGTGGAACTATGTTTTATATGATTGTACATGTATAGCCTATATCAAATCACATACTGTCTTAGGGAGAGGGAAGTGGAGGGAGGGGGAGAAAATTTAGAACTCAAAATCTTATAGAAGTGAATGTTTATAACTAAAATAAATAAATAAAATTTCTTTAAAAAATAGAATCATTCTTACCTAGAGGAGAATTTTTGCATCCACTGAAGAATCTTCTGAAGAAAACTTAGTCTTGGGTATCATTGCATGCTCCATATTCAGATGCAGCTATGTGAAATCACTCTTTGGGACTGGATTACTGATAAAAATAAAAATAAGGGATCATATGTAGATGAACCTTCCTATCCTCATATTATGAGTAGTCTTGCAACAAAAAAAAATTTCAAGAGTTTTTGGGTGCTATTTATTACATATGTAACACAGAGTTCTAAAGCCCACAAATATCTTTCTTCAAGGCCTTCACCATCATGTAAGAATGGAAGATTTCATTCTAGCTTATACAGACATCATTCAGAAAGACACGGAATACATCAATAGAAATGGAAAACGACTGACACATCAGGAGTGGGTAATAGTCAGTATGCTTCACCAGGGTAGCTGCAAGGATCTGAATACTTCACCAAGTCAGATGTGTATAGTTTGGATGTGATTCTTCTAGAGCTCTTTCAGCCATTTGGAATAGAAATGGAAAGAACAGAAGTTTTAATATGCTTAACAAATGGCCATATCCCAGAGTTGCTTAGCCAAAGATGTCTAATACAAGCCAAGTACATAAAACAATTATTGAGGAATAATTATTTGCAGTGACAATATGTTGGACAGCTACTGGAAAGTGAAGGTTTTCAAAAATCATGGAAATGTATGGTATTATGTTCAACTTAAGTTTAAAATGTAATGCTTAAAAACAGTATTTGGTCATTATAGATTACTATTCATAATGCTCACACTCTTCAGATTAAGAAAGTAGGCTCCTTTTTAAGTATGTCTGTGAAAAGGAAATTGGTATATGGAAATTCTTTTCTCAGTGGAGTTTGTTGGGTAGTCTGGGGATAAAGTTATTAGATAAGGGTATATTCCAAGTTGTTTTGGGAGAAGTGAGACACAATGACTTATTTTCATTCTCTTCCTACTTAGGCATACTTTATTATGTTTTCCAAATTCTACTCAGCCTAAGTATTTCACTTCTATTTAACATTTTATAGATCTTCAAAAAAAAGCTATCTTAGTGTTATACTACATTTTTTAAAAACAGCAGTAATTGCAAAAAGAATAGAAATTAAGTATGATAGAGCAGCTGGATTTAACATCTGACAGGCATCTCAGGGGATCAACAATCCAAGGGAGTAAGTTAACTAATTTTTGGCTAAGGGGGAAGCAAGTACGTCTAACATGTATCTAGATGACTTAAATTAGGCCATCAAGGTGCAGTAGATGGCACTTTGGAGTGATCCTAATTGAGAAAAAAGTTAAAGGATATCAGTAAGTAGTTTTCAGATGAAGAAATCCAAGCTATCAATAACCATACAAAAATGTTCTATATCACTAATATTTAAAAATAACACAATTCTAAGGTTCCATCTCAAACCCATCAGATTGGCAAAGTTGACAAAAAAGGGAAATGACAGACTAAGGAGGGGCCGTGGAAAAACAAGTACATTAATGCACTATTGGTGGAGTCATGAACTTGTCCACACAGTCTACAAAGCAAGTTGGAATTATGCCCCTAAAGCTATCAAACTACGCATACCCATTGAGCTAGTAATAGTACTATTAGATCTATACCCCTAAAGAAATCAAAAAAGAGGAAAATGACCCACATGTGCAAAAATATTTATGGTAGTTAAAAAAAAACCACTGGTATTGAAAACTGAGGGCGCCCATCAATTGGGATGGCTGAACAACTTGTTTTATGTATGTGATAGAATAGTGTAGTGTGTGTGTGTATGTGTGTGTGTGTGTGTGTGTGTGTGTGTGCATTTTTATGGGAATGGTCAGAGAAACATGAGAAGATTTGTATGGAGTGATGCAGAGTTAGATGAGCAGAACCAGAACAACTTATACACTAAATACAAAACCATAAAGACTTCTTTGTACTGTGATCTGCACAATGACTAACCACAGTTTCTGAGGTCTCGTGACAAAATGTGATAACTACCTCCTCCTGTTAGAGGTGATGAATTCAGAGTACAGATTGAGACTTTTCTTTTTTGATTGGACATGGCCAATGAATGTAGGCTTGACTGTATGTGATTGTAAAAGAGTTTTATTTTTCTTGTTTTCTCAACTGGAGGTAGAGGCTTGGGTAAGGAAAGTGGAAGGGAGAGAATGATCTAAAAAGAAAACAAAATTTTAAAAATGGAAACAAAATAACTAATATTTCAATAGAATAACAAGTGAATATAAGGGAACATGAACAGTATTACAAGTACTAGTGGGTGGATGTAAACAAATTGACCATGTTGCACAGAATTTGGAGCCCCAAAGATTTCTAGCCGCTAGATTCTGTGCCAAGGACAGTTTCCAAGAACAGCCCACTCTCATAGATGCTCTATATGAAACCCTTTCCTATCTTGAACAAAATGCTTTCTAAAGTGTATTATGTTGGAGTGACTCTTTAATAAATTCATGAAGGCTCCATTGATTGTGGAACATCTGTCTTGGACTCACATCTGCATCATTTTAGTTAATAGAACCAGTAGCCTGACTTTCAGCTGCGTGCTGGACTTTTAGTATTCCATTAATCATTTCCCTGACAACCAGAGAAGTCTCCATGCTTCTCTGAAGTTATAGATAAAATAGATTAAAATTTCATTTCTCCTTTGGATACTACTTGTGTCCATTTTTCTTTGTAATGGAGTGCACTATACAAAGCAGTGGGGAAATAACATCTCTAGCAATGTCTATGATTTGTAAAATTAAAAGAAAACTAACAAAATTCTCTATAATCATAGCAAGCAGTTTTGGTAAGGAGGTGTGCTCAGTGGGTTGGCAGATTGTACATTGCCACTGGTTCAAGAGATTATTCATTTCAAGGACATTCTGATTTAGTCATATCTGCCTGCGGGTTTGAAATGTACGGTATGGAGCTAGGATGTAATTCAATAGCAAAACACTGGAGAAAATGACTATTATATAGAATAATCCATAGAAGTTTTTGGCAGGTTCTAATACTTGCTTCCTATAGGACCCTGAGGAAATGATTTTGCCCCTTTAAGTCTCAGTTTCTGTATTTGGAAACTAAGGTTGATAATACTTTCACATGTTACCTCACAGAATATAAAATGTAAGCAAAGAACTTTGTAAAATTAAAAGCATCATAGAAATGGGAAGTCTCCATTGTTGCTAATATTAATATTATTGTAATTTTAGTCTATAGACTAAGGCAATGGAATATTATTTCTTTAATTATTCCTAGAATTAAAGACCATATTCACCTTTCAAACAATGGGTGGAAGTTATGGAGAGACATATTTCAATTCAACTTAAAGAAAAAAACTACCTAACTATTAAAGTAGAGTGGCCTGCGTAATAAGGTAGTGATCTCGGAGGCATCTAGGTGGCACAGGGAGTAGAGCACTGGCCCTAGAGTCAGAAGGACCTGAGTTCAAATGTGATCTCAGACGCTTGACACACTTACTAGCTGTGTGACCTTGGGCAAGTCACTTAACCCCAATTGCCTTCCCCTTCTCCTCTCCAAAAAACAAAAACAAAACACAAACAAATAAGGTAGTGATCTCTCCATGACTTAAGGTCTTCTGGCAGAGGATGAATGGCTAATTATGAATGGCTACATTGTCAAGGAGGTTGTAGGAGAGGTTCCTGCTGAAGGCAGAGCAAATGTCCTCCTAGATCAAAGAACTTGTAAAGGAAAAGACATCAGAAGTTATCAGACTGAAACTCCTCAATTTTTAGGTGAGGAACCTGAGGCCCAGGTATGTCAGGTGCAGCAAATAGGTTCATATGAGTAGCAAGCCTCAGAAGTAGAAACAAACATAAGTTCTAGGATTCATAACTCAATGTTTATTTCACTGTGTCATCCTGCCTCCTTTACTTCCAAATATGTGATTCTAGGGTATTATAGCCTAGAGATAAAGCCTGGCTCGGTCACTAATCATCTGACTTTAAACAGGTCTAAGCTTCATGGTTCTGATCTGTCAAACATGAATAATAATCTTTGCACTATTGGCCTCAAAAGGCAATCTTTTTTCATTTTTAAAACCCCCTATTAATTCAAATTATTATTATTATTATTATTTACACATCCAAATCACCCAGCCTTTAACCTACAAGTTACTTACTCAGTAATGAATGAATGAATTCCAGGGAATAAATAAACTGTTTTGAGTAGGAGGGAAGTTACAGTGTGTTGGCAAATAACTTTTCTATTAATCTACCAATGTTGAGCAAAGGATAGCTTTCATTTCTCAATTCTATTTTTTCTACTTTTCTACTTTATTTACTAGGATACCATTTGATAGTTTGACACAAATGCAAGATAGTAATCTCTGTGTGTTTTATGAAAACCTTTAAACACATCAGTTGGTAGATATTTGTTATGCATCTACTATGTGCTAGAACTGTGCTGGGCCTGGGTATACAAAGGCCAAAAAATGGCACAGCCCCTGCTCTCAAGGAGCGTATATTTGACTAGTAAGAAAACAAGCATACATAAATACACACACACACACACACACACACACACATATATATACATACATAACTACGCACACAGATACATGTGTGTATATAAGCACGCACGCATATGTTTATGTACGCACATATGTATGGATATGTGTGTATATATGAAATTAAAATATAGGGTAATTTCTTTCCAGAGGAAAACACTATTAACTATGGGCATAAAGAAAGTCCTCATGTAGAAGGTATATTTTGAGCAGAGTTTTGAAATAAGGTAGATATTCTAAGAGGCACAGGCAAGGTAGGAATGCATTCTAGACATGGAGGACACCCAGTAGAAAGGTTCAGAGACATGAGATGGAGAGTCGTGTGTAAAGAACAAGTTTGGCAGGACTACAGAGTAAGAAGAGAAGTAATTTATATATAATAAGGTTGAGAAAAGTCAGTCGGGTCTGGGTTGTAAAAGGATTTAAGAGCTAAAGTGAGAAGCTTCTGTTTGATGCTAGAGGAATTAAGGAGTCACCCCTGATTATTGAGGAGACAAGTGACATGACTTTTACTTTAAGACAATCAGTTGCAACCTCTATGGATGGCTTGGAGAGGGGAGAGACTTGAAGCAGGGAAACAAGCAAGTCGGAAACTATTCAATATCCAGGTGAGATGCGATAAGTGCCTGAAGTAAGGTGGTGGATATGTGATCAAAAAGGGAATAAATAGGAGAGATTATAGAAGTAGAAATCATAAAATCTACAACTCATTGATTCTGGGGGGTGGATGAGGCATCGGGAATTGCCAAAGTTGCAAACCTGGGTAACTATAAAGATAGTCGTGGCCTCAACAGAAATGCTTTCGTTCAGAAGAGGGGAAAGTTTGCAAGTAAAGATAAGCTCAGTTTTAGACTCTTAAGTTTCAGATACCTCTGAGACATCCAGTTTAAAATGTCAAATAGGCAGTTGGAGATACAAGACTGGAGTTGAGAATAGAGACCTGTCTCGGATGTATGTATTTGGGTGTCATTGGAATATTGAGGACAACTGAACCTATGGAAGCTCATGTGATCTCCAAGTGAGAAAGATTAGAGAAAGAATAGAACAGAGCCTTATATCAATAGGAAGGCAATATACAGAAATGGAGAAACCAGAATGGAAGATCACGCGTAGTGGGAAGGATAATGATCTTATCTGGGGACGTAGTGAGTTTGAGGTACCTGTCAGATATTCAGGTGGAGCTGACCTATAAGCAGTTTTAGTTTTGAGTTAAACTCAGAAGAAAATAAAGAGATGGAGATAGTAAGTTCAGACTTATCAACACAGAAATAGTTTGAACTATGGAAATAGATTCCTAAGGAAAAGAATATAGAACAACAAAAATAGTTCCCATTCCTTGGATATTTTCAAGTCAAGGATGATTATCACTTCCTACTATATCGTAGCATGGAATCTCTTCCAAGCTGAGGTTGAAGTGGAGGGGAATGGCTTTCAACTTTAAAATTCTATGAATTTGTGATTCTCTAAGAAGAAAAAGGAAAAAAGCACAGAGACTCAAAGAAATAGGAAAATGGGGACCCAGTAAATGGATCTCAGTTTTCTCATCTGTAAAATGGGAGATTTTGACTAACTGTTCTCTAAGATCCCTTCCTAAATAGTGCAAAAAAGGAAAAGTATTGTGTTCTCATGCCAAGAGAGAAGAAAATATCTATTGTGAAAGGCTACTTTAGATTGTCAAAAGTCATGAGTCAAAAGCCAAAGAAAATGGGAACCTTAAAATAATCATTGGGTTTGGAAACTTGATAGTCATTGGTCAACTTTGAGAAAGCCTGTCATAAATAAATTAGACACCACTGATGATCACCCAGCACAATGAACATACATAGCAACAGGAAACTTCGCATTGCACTTAACTATGAAGGTTAGCCATAGTATTGAACCTGGGAGAGGTTGAGCTACCAGTATAATTATGAACTACCAGTATAAAGGACTGAGGATCTGGCTTCAAGCAAGTATGGAGAGCTAGCAAAATGACTAGCTACAAGTTTGTGCTGAAATTTAGTAATGCTTATTTATTTATGAAGATTAAGTTGGCCTCCATTCTAGCAAAAGGGAAAGATGAGAAGGAATGTATCTTGATTCTTCAGGTTATCAAGGAGAATGAAGTATTCTTTGAAGGGATGGATTTCCTTCAAGACGGAAAACCAAGAAGAAAAAGAACATAAATAAGCAAAGAGAAATCCCAAGCTGTATTTGAAAGATAGGAGAAAGAATGTGACACAGAGAAGGAAGAGAAGAAGAAACGCTTCTTATCCGAAGAAAAAAGAGGTGAGCCCTCTCATCTTAAGATGAAGAAGCTTCTTCTATTCCAAGGAATAGGGATATAGATCCCCAGAGGTTATCCAGTAATAGTTATAGGAAGAAAAAACAAGTAGAAGTAGTTGCTTGTGATTCCCTGGTGAGGGACAGTAATTTTTCTATCAGACATAAAAAACAATTTTCAATCTCTGAGAGATGGAGTATGAGAGCATCCTACAATATGTCCAACCTGAGGTCAGTTACCTACTCCTGATGCTTCCTGTGATGACAGGTGATACCACAAAAAGAAAACTAAAAACCTTTGCTATGAACTATTAAACTGTGAGCAAACACCTGAAGGCTTTGAGGGGAAATGTGGCTTGCATCCCTATTGCGAATGGAAATAGAAGATACAGGAAAGAAATGCATATTGTAGAAATTCACTTATAAGCAGGGATTTCATTATGACATGACCATAAGTTGCTCTTGAGAGAACAAAGATGTTAAGGTTGGAAGCCAGATAGCAGGTAGTGGAAAAGAAAGTAGATGGTGGTAAAGTACAAACTTTGGTTGCTGAAATTTTTAAAAAGAATTTTAAAAATGAATAGGAAGAAAGCTACGTCTTTTATAATAGGAATTTATTGATATATCATAGATTAACAGCTAGAAGGGACCTTATTGATAATCTCCTCCAACTCTGAAGAAACTGAGGTCCAGATAAAGTAACCTATCCAGGGTCACACTGGTAGTAAGTAGCAAAGTTTTGATTTAACACAGTCCATTTTACTCCAGAAGTCATATTCTTTCTATTGCATCATGATAGCATTGTTTATCACATGTGTGTTGGATAGAATTGAATTGACCATCTGCCTAAGAAAATGGTTTCTGAAAATAAGATTTATAATTCTGTCAGTGTGGAATAATGTATAAAGGACTAAATTTGAAGTTAAAAAAAACCTGAGTTTAAATCTTGTCTTTAATGATTCCTTATTGTTTGATCATAGGGCAGTTATTTAATCTCTCTCAGCCTCAGTTTCTGCATCTATAAATGGGCACAATAATGCATTTAGTATATATTGCACAAGGTTTATGGGAAGATAAAGTGAGCAAATGCATGAAAAGACTTTGTAAGCTTTAAAGTGCTATGTGAACGCTATTTATTGTTTTTAATATTATAGCAAACTTTGGCTCTTCACTGGCAACAAAGTGCACCTAGAAAGGGTTAGTAAATTTTACCTGGATTTAAATTTTACTAGAAAATATGTTCAAAATGCCTTTATCTGAAAAGGTCTGGGGAGGAAGATAAGTGCTCATATATATCTTCCCAGTTTGATACCACAGGCAGTAGCAGGTACAATAGTGCAAGATGAATACTATTAGAGAATACCAATAACTCATGAGAGACAATTTCCAAGAAGGGAGCTAGGAATAAAACTCATAGGCACACATGTCTGTATGTAAATATACAAAAAGCTAAAGACATAAGAGGAATTTAACCTCATAGGTACAACTGATACTTTGTGAGATGGAACTCACAATGGAAATATGCCTCTGACCAGGTATAACTAATACAAAAAGAAATAGAGTAGATTAAAGAAGTGAGGGGCTGGTTGTTTTTTTAATATTAAGAAGCAAAAGCTCACAAAGAAATCCAGAAACCTGAAGGCAGGAATGGAGACTCAGGGTAAGAGCACATGAGTGAAGAAGAGTAGAAGAAAAGACAGAGACAATATTGTCATCAGGGTATGTTGCAGACTACGTGGAGAGAATAAGATATTGATATTGGAATTCAGGAAACAGATGAAAGATAAGAATCCTGACAAAGAGATGAAAATAAGAGATAATAAGAATACAAGCTAAATCAATTATCACTATCATTTTTCTCTATTTTCTTTTAAAAGGAGAATGATTTTCTGCCTTTTTCTATATACAGAACAAAAATAGTTAACAGGAAATCAAAAGAGTTGCCAGTTCAGAAAGCTCTGTGGAAATACATCCTGGGGTACCATAAGAGAGGACATTTGTAATCATTGAACTGCCATAATTAATCTTTGAAAGATTATAGAGAAGTTTACAAGTGCCATAGCTAACAGTAATAGCTAAAATGTATATACTGCTTTAAGGTTTACAAAGCATTTTATTTTACAATTTTTTTTATTTTATCCTTAAAACAGTGCTGGGTTGCTCTTATTATCCCTGTATTACAAATGAGGTAATATAAGCAGTCAAAGGTTAATTGACTTATACAAGGTTACATAGCTAGTAAGAGTCTGATACTGGATTTGAACTCAGATGTTCCCAATCCCAGATCCAGTGATTTATCCACTGTTACCTACCTGCCTCATAGGACCCAAAAAGGACAAAAATCCTGATTTTATTTTAAAGGATATGGCATATTCTCCATAGTATAGGTCAGCAATTTGATTTCACTTCCTGCCTATATTTTAGAACATGTTGTTAAAGGGACAGTTAATGAGTATTTGGAAATGGAAACAATGATTTACAGAAGCCAACATGACTTCACTAAAAGCAGAGGTAGTCAGACTAATATTATCTCCTTTTAAAAAATTTTGGGCGAAGTAACTAGATTGATAGATATGATGACTTCATCTCCATATAAGGAAAAGCTTCCTAATAATTAGGGCTTCCCGAAAGTGGAAGGAGTTGTTTTTTAGGATGTAATGGGCTCCAAATCATTAGAGGTCTTTAATCAAAGCGTAGATGACCTCCTATTGGCAATATTGTAGGGAGGATTCTTATTGGTTGATATAAGTTAAACTTTGAAATATCTTTTGATTCTTAATTTTTGGAATTCTGCAAACTCTGGTCATTCAAACGTAGTAGCTAAGAGAACTTTATGAACCCAGAGTTCATGGGAGGAAATGCTTATCCATAGTAGAAATGGGGGTGGGGGGGGTAAAGTGATAAAGAGAAGATAGCAAATTATGACTCCAGGGCATTAAGGAAAAGAATACACCTGACTAAAATGGAGAAATATCATTACCTAATATAGTTGCCAATAATAATATTATAGTTATGTAAGTTTAAGGTTTATGTTATACTTTCCTCATGATTATTATATGTTATAGTCACCATTTTACAGATGAGTAAAGGTCAGAGAGGTAAAGCGATTTGTCCAGTGTCACACAGCTAATAACTACTAGTTCTAGAATTCTTAGTCAAATTTCTTGACACTGAACCCAGTGCTCTTGCTTCTACATGTTGTCAATAAATTTCATTTGATCCTTACAACCCTGAGAGGGAAATGATGTTATTATCCCCATTTTATGGAAAAGACAACTGAGGATCCTAGAAGTTAAGTGATTTTCAGTATGCTAAGTGTGAAGCTTGGCTTCAAACTCAGGACTTCCTAATTCCAAATCCAGTCTGCTATCCACCACACCCAGACAGGCAGTTGGCTAAACCAGTGGTTTCTTTTTTTAATAATATTTTTCCAAGATTTATTTTTTAAAACGTTGAGTTCCAAATTCTTTCCCTCTCTTCTTCCTTCCCCTCCTCCCAGAGATGGCAAACAATTTCATATAGGCTATACATGTGCAGTTATGCAAAACACATTTCCATATTAGCTATGTTGTGAAATAAAACACAGGCCAAAAACAAACAAAAATGGAAAATAGGATGTTTCCATCTGCATTCAGATTCCATCAGTTCTTTCTCTGGAGGTGGGTAGCATTTTTCATCACAAGGCTTTTGGAATTATCTTGAATTTTTGCATTACTGAGAATAGCTAAAGCGTTCACAACTGATTATCATACAATATTGCTATTACTATGTACAATGTTCTCCTGGTTCTACTTGCTTCATTTTACATCAGTTGATGTAAGTTTTTCCAGGTTTTTCTAAAAGTGCCCTGTTTGTCATTTCTTATAGCACAATAATATTCAATCACAATCATATACAACTTCTTCAATCATTCCCCAATGGATGGGCTTCTCCTCGATTTCCAATTATATACCCCAACAAAAAGAGCTGCTATGAATATTTTTGTACATATAGATCCTTTTTGTTTATCTCTTTGGGATAGAGATCTACTGGAGGTATGGCTAGGTCAAATGGTAGGCACAGATTTAGAGCACTTTGGGCATAGTTCCAAATTGCTCTTTGAAATGGTTGGGCCAGTTAACAACTTTAACAATAGTACTTTAGTATTCCAATTTTCCCACATCTTTTCCAACATTTTTCATTTTCCTTTCCTGCCATAATAGTTAATCTGACAGGCATGAGGTGGTACCTCAGAGTTGTTTTCATTTGCATTTCTCTAATCAATAGTGATTTAGGGCATTTTCATATGACTATAGATAGTGTTTATTTCTTCAGCTGAAAACTACCTGTTCACATCCTTTGATCATTTATCAATTGGAGAATGACTCAGATTCTTATAAATTGGACTCACTTCTCTATATATTTGAGAAATGAAACCTTTATCTGAAAAAAAAAAACTTACTGTTAACATTTCCCCCCAGTTTTATGCTTTTCTTCTAGTCTTGGCTGAACTGGTTTTGTTTATGCAAAAACTTTTTAATTTAATTTAATCAAAATTATTCATTTGTATTCTATAATGCTCACTGTCTCTTGTTTGGTCATAAATTCTTTCCTTATCCACAGATCTGACAGGTAAATTATTTCATGCTCCCCTAATTTGCTTAGAGTTTCACCCTTTGTGTCTAAATCACCTACCCATTTATACCTTATCTTGATATATGGCAAGAGATATTGTAGACCAGTTCAAACTTTAATAGAAATGGGGGTCACTAACCTCTGTATAAGAAACTCTGTGGACCACACATTGTCTTAGGTTTAAAGTATAATATTATATATATATTTTATTGTCTATTTATTTTGTTAAATATTTTCCCAATATATTTTAAACTGGTTTAGGCTGTATTCTGGAGTTTTGTGACTGCTTGTAGCCAATAGGTAACATATTTGATGCCTCTACCTTAGACCATTAAAAAATACACCAGAGAAATTTCCTGGTCCCATAAGTAAGTAAAGAGCTTGCCTGATACAACTTTGAATCAGTATTATCTCTAGGTTGTGTCCCCTGCCACTATCCATAATTTAGTATAGGAAAGAGCTGTGGACCAAGTGGGAGGCTGGAGAACAATATAGCTGTTCTGACGTTGTCATTCACAAACTGGAAGATTTTCAGTGAGTCACCTGACTTCTTGGACCTTATTGTTTTATTCTGCAAAATGAAGGTATTGGACAAATTGATATCTAAGGGCCTTTATAGTCCAATTTCCATGACTTACTATGAACATGTTGCATTATCTCAATAAACTCTTTGAAGGCAAGGACTGTTTCCTTTCTGTCTTTATGTACCTAGCTTCTAGCACAGAATATTGCATATAATAGGCATTTCACATTTATTGAATTAAATAAGCATATGAATTAAACAATTAGTCAACCAACCCTACATCCAATGACTCAAAGAACTGCCATTGATCAATCCATCTTCTCAATGGACCTGGTCCTATAGAGAGTCTGAAGCATTACAGCTGACAAGCTCTGACTGCCAAGGAAATTCATAAATTGAAAGTTTCCCTTTCAAACTTCCACCACATCCTTGGAAGACTACTGCAGTTTAGAAAATAAAACACAACATCCAAGGAGCTCCCCATGATTGCAAATAGAAAATTCACCAAAGGCATTAAGTGACATTAAAGTTTTATCCTTGTCTGATCTGTTGTCTGTCTAGAACCCTAAAATAATAGTGATTTGCATTAATTGCAGTTATCAGGAAGTGCCAAAGAAAAGGAAGGAGAATTAATGTGTAAATGATTGTTATTTCTTCCAGCGTCTCGTAGAGTTTAGCAAAATCAAGACTAACAGCTATGGCTTATATCTATCACAGCTTTATTTCAGGCTTTTACCAAACTGCATATTTAACTCACTGGCAACTAGAATCACTCAATATTAACATTCTTAAAACCTCTAATAAACATTACTTTGTGTATGAAAGGCCCTTCTTTTGGATTAGGGACTGATTAAAAACAGAAGATTCCATAAATGCAAGCCAGCAGAGGGTGAAAGCAATGACTAAGGCTGATCACAGCTGATTTAGCCAAACAGGGCCCTCTCCCAAGGTTTGCCTAAAACCAGATAGGAGCTACTGAGGTAGTAAAGAGGGAGGAGCCCTAGAAATATTGAGAAGTGAATCTTCCTCACTTCTGACAACAGTAGCCTGCTCACTCCCAGGGCCCTGAATTCTCAAGGTTCATGGGATATAATTTACTTGACTCTATACTGTTAATTCTATTTTTTAAAAATCCTATGCATTAGCACCAACTCAAAGATATAACTACCATGGGGAGTTTGCCCCAGAGAACTGACTTTCAGGAAAGGGTCTTCCTCCCAATGAGGATCACTATCCCTACATTTAGGCACCGAGTGCCCATCTATATAGCACTGCCATAGGCAACCAGGTCTATTGTCCAAAGCACCTCCTCAAGATCCCCCTTACCATGGAACCTCTCTTATGTGTACACCTCTCCTACTACCTCCTGTAAGGTCTAGAGCCTAAGAGTTTTCTGTTCCAGATGTCTTATCTCACTCTAGCACCACCACTCCTCCACTGTTTTTGCCCCAGGTGAAAATCATTCTTGTTACAGCTCCACAGAAACTCTCCTCTTAACTATTAAGAACATTCCTATGTTCCTCATGCAGACATTTTTAGGACCAAGCCTGTCTACCTGGTATTACACCTTTAGAGGCAATTATATCTATTCTAAGGTATCATGTGCATGGCTGTTTATAGGTCTCCAGGTGAAGTCTAACTACTTTATACAATAAGACCGTCTCCTTTGATTTATACTGTATTTTTCTAGCAATTCTGTTTGGCTTCTTCAATACAGAACATAGCATGTTTTAAACTGTGGGGAATTTTTCCACAATGACTCCCAAATTTATTTGCACCTTCTGGTTATATGCTGCAGTGCCTTTCTATTGCTTCTCTCTTTGGGGTCTTTGTTTCAGAACTTGTTATTCTCTCTTTGTACCAGACTCCACTTGCCATGCTAGCAAATACATTTAAATGATTTAGCCCTCTGTGTGCTGGCCTTCTTGTTCCACATTACAGCTCACATCTCCTCATTTACTATCATTTTCAAAACTCAGTGCTGCTTTCCTTACCAGTGTGAAATCTGGGAAGATGATAGTGAGACATTTTAGGAAAGTCTCTGTCCCTTTAAAGCCTAAGCTAGGCTCAGGTCAGACAGAACAGAAGTATGGCAGGGGGACAGAAGAGAAAAGACAAGAGAAATAGGGACCACAAGTCTTTAAAAGAACTAGGATTGTTTTTAAGGTGCCTATTTTTTAATTCCTTTTTTACCAGCATTGAATTCTGCGGATGTTGTTCTGTTCCCCACATTACACAATCCTCTCCTCTTCCTCAGCTCTCATTCTCAGCTATACCTCTCAGCTCAGTCAACACTCACAATCCTTTATTCACTTCCTAGGGGATCTATTATTGCCCTACCTCTTCATTCCTATAAATCCACTAAGAGGAAAGAAAATGAAATAAAATGAAGTTTTCTGACCCAGCCTTATCTAGTCAAGGACTATTTTCTTCTTGTCCAAGAACTTGATATTACATATATTGTACCTGCTCTGTGGGAAGGCCAATGAATTTACTGTAAGGCACTCAGCAAAAAAAAAAAAAGAAAGAAAAAAAAAAGAAAAAGAAAAAGACCTAACAAATCACAAAGATTAGAGGAAAGCTTGAGCCCACACTGTTACAACTGCCTGTTTAGCTTAAGACAGGTTTCCAAAATGATAATGTACTCTACACGCTTTTACAATTATTAAAAGACTCAAAACAATTGAGCAAAAGTTAACCATCAGCATCACTCCATTTCCATCCCCCCCAAAAAACCCCAACTGTATGCTAATCCTTACTAAACTAAAAATAAATTCTTTTAGGTAACTAAAAATGTTTTTTAAAAATCATTTAGAAAGAAGATTTATAACCTTATTTATCTCCAAAGGAAAGAATAAAGAGTTAGTTTTATAAGGTACACTAAAGACCAATAAAGATTTTTGAATTATTAAACCAGTAAAAATAAACAACTAAATAAAGAGGCAGTAGTTTGACAGAGAGAAGAATAGCTGGACTTGGAATGAAAGAAGACTTGGGTTTGAGTTGTCTCTATAACTGACTAAGAGTTTAGCACAAAACCTGGGACATAGTATGTGCTTAATAAATACTTGTTGACTATTTAATGACTAAATAAACCTCAGCCAAGTCACTTTTTGTGTCTGATTCTCAGTTTCCTCATGGTCATCTCCCAACCATTCCTCTTCAGTTCTTCCTTCCACCTGAACTCAGATTCCCTCCCTGGGACCCTGGGCTCACATTAATGAATATTTACCATTCCTAGCATGGTTTCTGCTGCACTATAATCTTCCTAGCCATATCCAAGCCACTAATATGCAGGCGCCCTTCTAGCCACTTTCCCTTTCCTTTAACCTCTAGCTCCTATTTCTGTAAAGTCACCCCCTATCTTAATATAGACTCATCGGGGGCAGGGGCTATTGTGGTCATTGTTGTGGTTGTGGTTATTGTTTTATATTGAAACCCTTAGGCATTTGTGATAGTACCTGACCCACTGATAAGTGCTTAATAAATGCTTTTTCACTCATTTGCAAACTGGAGATAATAATTCTTGTAATAATCTACCTACCTTACAGGGTTGCTGTGGGTATCAAAGACTCCAAGTACCAAAAGAGAAGGAATTATTTCTTTTTAACTGCTTACCTCCTTCAGACCCTAATGTAACATTCTGCACACACTAGGTCCTTGGTTGTTGGTTGTTGAGGTGAATTAAAATGACATTTAAAGAGATGGCCTGTAAAAATTATCTGTAAATGGGCAGCTAGATACCTCAATGGACAGAGCATTGTGCCTGGAGTCAGGAAGTTCTGAGTTTAAAACTTGTCTGAGATATTTACTAGCTATGTGACCCTGGGCAAGCAACTTAACCTCTCTTTGCCTTATTGTTTGTCCTTTGTTTCCAAGAGTACCATGAAATCAAGGAGGTGATGCCATGACATGCAAGTGAATTGGATTTAAATGAGGATTGGATGTGGAAAGTCACCAGTCTCACTTTCTCCTCTGGAGCCATCTTGGTTCAGTGGCAAGATATAAATCAGGATGACTAGAGATGGCCCTAGATGCAGTGGTAGACCTTGGCCTTTTTAAGCTAAGGTCTTTACCAAGTCTCAGTTTGACTGAGGCAGTACCCATTCAGTGATTAGGTCTAGGTAAGAAATGAGGCAGAGAATGGCATCTTTAACCTAGTCAAAAAAAATCATTCTGGGAGAGGAAGATCTCAGGGTATCTGGACAAACCAAAAATAATTGCTATTTGTAAGAGTATGATACCCTATGTGGACAGAGGGAAGGGAAGAGGAAAGGAGGGGAGAAAGAAGAAAAGAAGGAAGGAAGGAAGGAAGGAAGGAAGGAAGGAAGGAAGGAAGGAAGACACTATATTGCCTAGCTGGCCAGTTCTAGTTGAATCCCCAGAGGGTCAGCTCCTACTACTCCTCCCAGAGGTTGTTGTTTGTCCTTCATTCTCGAAGAACACCGTATCATCAAGGAGGTGATGCTATGACTTGCAAGTGAACTGGATTTGAGTGAGGTAGGGCTGTGCAAAGTCACCAACCTCATTTTCTCCTCCAGAGCCACCTGGGTCCAGTGACAAAATATAGATCAGAATGACTGGAGATGGCCCTGTTTGCTTTAAGCTGCCAGAGAAGGAAATGGCAAATCACTCCAGCATCTTTGCCAAGAAAACCCTATGTACAGTATAGTCCACAGAGTCACAGAGAGTCATACTTGACTGAACAACTGAAGAGCAACAAAATGGTCCAGTGGAATATAGGTTAATGACATTATCCTCTGTATCTAGCCTAATTCCAACACTTCAGATTAAGGCTATATTAGCAAAAGTACTAGATTTAATTGTAGCTTATATGGGGGTTGTCATTAGACCATTATGCATATGTGCACATGTGTGCATTATGCACCTGTCAGCTTCTCTGTATCCCCATTTCTTAGCACAATGCCTAGCACATACTTGGTGCTTAATTAGTGCTTTTTGGGTGACTTTTGGCTGATTTTGTACTCAATCTATATCTATCCAGCCTCATTTACATTACTCTACTTTCCATACTCTGTGACCCAATCCAACTAGCCTTTTCTCTATTCCTCCATCTTCCATCTCTGCATCTTTGTACTGGTCAACCACCATACCAGGAATAAACTCCTTCCTCACACCCACCTCGTAGAACACCACCCTCCTTCAAGATACAGTTCATGCCTTCCTTTCTGTATGAAGTCTTTCATGATATCCCATCTGCTCCAACAACTACTAGTTCCCTCTTTTCCCAAGTCTTTTGTATTTAACTTCTTGGTATGTATTTGTATTTATTTTCTTCATATCTGTTCTGTATGAACTTTTATATGTATTTCTTAGAGTCTCAGTTAAAATATAATCTCTTTTTGAGTAAGGATTCACTGTATTTTTCTCTCCAGAGTTGGTCATAGTGGCTGGCACATAGTATTTTAAAATTTTTATTTATTTTATTTTTAATTTATGGAATAAAACAAGTTTTTCCATAACATAGTATAATAAAAAGATGATTACACAGGAAACCACA
The DNA here is from genome assembly GCF_011100635.1 of Trichosurus vulpecula. Taxonomy (NCBI): domain Eukaryota; kingdom Metazoa; phylum Chordata; class Mammalia; order Diprotodontia; family Phalangeridae; genus Trichosurus; species Trichosurus vulpecula. The sequence continues at coordinate 153,046,427 of NC_050574.1, forward strand.
AATCTATTATGCACAACTTGCTATTCCTTTTAAATATATAAAATTATCATGTAATTTTCTTTTTCCCCTCCCCCCCACTTTAGCGATGGCTACCATTGGACACAAATATGTATATATGTAAAAATCATTCTATATATACTTCTATTTATCAGTTCTTTCTCTGGACACAGATAGCTTCTTTATTCATATGTCCTTTGTAGTTAATTTGGGCATTTATAATGGTCAAAATGACTTACTCGCTCAAAGTTATTCTTAAAAAAAAATAGTGTTGTTTTTGTATATGACATCCTCTTGGTTCTACTAATTTTGCTCTTCATTATTTTGTGCAAGTCTATCCATGCTTTTTTCCAAAATCTTTGAGCTCATCATTTTTACAGCACAGTAGTATTCCTTCACAATCTTATGCCACTATTTGTTCAGCTATTCCCTAATTGATGGGCATCCCCATAATTTCCAGTTCTTCTCACCACAAAGAGAGATGCTATAAATATTTTAGAACATATAGTCTTTTCTTCTTTTCCCTAATCATCTTTGGAAATACATCTAGTAGTAGCATTGCTGGATCAAAGGTATAGGTAGTTTAATAACTCTGGACATAATTCCAGATTGCTTTCCAAAATGGTTAGATCAGTTCACAATTCCACCAACAATGAATCAGTGTCCTGATTTTTCCACATCCCTTCCAGCACTTGCTGCTTTCCCTTCAGGTATTTTACAAATACTTACTTATTGATTGGTTGATAGATTGATGCTTATTTAGAGTCAGAGAAAACCTCAGAGATCACCTAGTCCAGTGCCCAAGTTCACACATGTATAATTACAGTCAATCCAGGATTCAAATCCTGGACCACTTGAGGGCAGAGACTGCCTCTTAGTAGTTGTATACCAATCACTTATACACTTAAATAAATGCATATAAAATGGAAAAAGAAAAAAAATTAGCTCCCCTCCTGAGTTCAAAATCCTCTCTCTCTCTCTCTCTCTCTCTCTCTCTCTCTCCTCTCTCTCCTCTCTCTCTCTCTCTCTCTCTTCTCTCTCTCTCTCTCTCTCTCTCTCTCTCTCTCTCTCTCTCTCTCTCTCTCTCTCTCTCTCTCTCTCTCTCTCTGTCTCTCTCTCTCTCTGTCTCTCTCTCTCTCTCTCTCTTGCCTCCCTTCCTCCTTCTGACTTAAAATCCAGCTTCCTTTCCTAGGATTTCTCTTGAATTCTTAGGTGATCTTCAAGGAGTTCCTCTGAATCTTCTCCACATTTCCAGATTCATTTTCAAGTTGTAAGATCCAGAATGGTAATAGCAAATAGCATTTTTTGAGTAGTGTATCTCCTTCAATGCACTTTCACATATTATTTCATTGGATATGTAAAATGTCTCTGTGATATGCTCAGAACATACACTGTAATCCAGAGTTTACAGGTAGAGAAAAGTGAAATCTCCATAAAAATCTATTCTAGTAAAGCATAGTTCCTTTCATAGACTGGGTGCTCAACAAATATATATTGTATGAGTGACTTGCCTAGGGTCACAAAGCTACATAGGAACAAAACTCAAACTAATACATTCCCTGAATCAGTTTTCCAGCAATACTCTTGTACCCTGAACTAACCTCCCATATTCTCTGATTGATTCTAATTATGTTAAAAGAAGTTCTTGATTCCACATGAGGAGGAGGAAGAAGAAGAAGGAAAAAATCCTAGAAATTATAGCAATAAGGACAGCAGTAGCAGCTGCAGGAGGAGGTCGCATTTTGGCAATAGTTTGGATTTACAAAGCGCTTTCCTCACAACAAGCCAGTGAGGTAGGTAGACGGTCTAGTAAGGTGCTTTACTTATTCTTAAATATCTATCTTTGTATAATGCTAGCTTTTCTGGCTAGGCTATATTAAATTATACACATAAATAGCCTATATACACTGTAGAACATAGTGGTTTTACTGTCCAAACAGCATAATATTGTTAGTGTGACATATTGTTACATTTTCTCAGGTTCATAATAGGTAAAATCACATCACTGTGACTTAGAATAGAATAAATCAATGGAAAGTATAGCCTCCTTCATAATTTATGGGCAATCCTTCAGTCTTCTCTGTACTCCTCTTTTCTCTCGCATAAAAAAGCTCCACACAGATAAGAATGTTAATCACATTCTTTCTCAAAAGGGCATTGTAAGGATGAACCAACAAATGATTACAAAAAAAAAACTTATGAAGTACTTATTTGTCAACAGAACAAAGGCACAGACAAAATTATTCTCAATAATGCTACTTGAGTACTTTGATGAATCTATGATCCCCTTAATATCAGCACTCCTTCAACTGGTACAGATTACAATCCATCAAAGTCATCTTGTCCTCTGCATTCATATCTTTTCATAGATACTGTTTGCAGATCTAATAACTCAATGGAAACCTTCTTCTACGTCTTTATTATACCATGGAGAACAGTGCTGCATGTAGAGTCTCCTCCCTCAGCTTCCATATTGTCGGACTCTCCTGCTTCTCCCTTTCCATTTGCTGGATCTTTCATGTACCATGCCCTAGTCAGGACTATCTATTAGATGTCGTCGGTTTACTGGCACTCTCTCTTTTTCTCCCTGCTCCAAATAAGTCTCATTCCTATACAAATGACTCCCAAATCTATACTTGCCGTTATTTATTTCCTGAATTCTAGCTTCACATTACTGCTGCCTAATGACTTATCAGTATCTCAAATTCAGCATTTCCAAAACTATATACATTATCTTACCCTTTAAACTTCTCCATCCTCCAAATGTTCTCATCTTTCTTGATAATGCCACTATCCTTCCAATAACCCAGTTTCACAAACAGGGAAGTCATCCGCAGTTCTCACTACCTCATCCCTCATATCCAATCACTTGTTAAATCTTGTCAGTTGCACATCCACAGTTTTACTCACATCTACTTCACTCTACTCACACAGCCACCATTCCATTTCAGACCTTCATCACCTTTCACTTGAGACTAACACAGCAACCTCCCAAATGGTCACCCAATTCCCGGATTCTCTTTTCCCCAATCCATTAATTACAAAGCTGAGAAATTCATATCTCTAATACACCAATGTAACCAAATAGTCTTCTTGTCCAAAAATTATTCAAAAACTTCCTATTGCTTCTTCACAAATAAATTCCTCAAGGTAGAGATGTAGACTTATCCTCAATCTGGCCCCCATCTAATTTTCTAGACTTATGTCATATAACTTTCCACATTACTCTATATTCCATAATAATCTATGTTCCAAAATTGGCCTCATATGTTTAGGCTGGACTCAACATTGTGTCTCCTATTTCTGACTTTCCCCTTAGCTAAAATAGATTACTCTTTAAGATCTCCCTCTTAGGCCTATTTTGCTTTAGGGCAGACTAGGTATCATTCATTGTCTACATAAAGCATTTCCTGATCCCCTTTCCCAGTTATTAATTCTGTCTTCCACTTCAAATTACATTTTATTTACTCATGTCTATATAAACGTATCCTTTGCAACAGAATATGTGGCTCTTGAAGGCAAGGACTGTTTCATTTTTTTGTATTCCTAGCATAGTAAATTACACATATTAAGTGCTTGGTTCTTTTTAATACTAAACCTGCATTTAGTGGTGTAATGGAGATTGTTCAGAAAAATGGAAAATATGTCTCAAATGGGTTTGCATCCATACTACACACCACACATCATAGGAAACTAACTGAATCAGTAAGTGAAATCTCTTTTTATTTAAAAAAAATAAGAAAAAGAGATAATATTTTCACACCTAGGAGAAATGAGACATATTTATCAATTAAACTAATAAAAATTATTGGAGACACAATTGATTGGTTTAGTTACAGAAAAAGGATATTGCACAATACAAAGCAATATTGCTAAAATTAAAATGAAGAAATTGCTTTGGAAAAATTATTTGCTGTACATAAATCAAATGAATGCTTGACATCCAGGAGTTGTAAGCAACAAATTAATATCTACAAATTTATTAATATATTTTTCAACAGAGCAATGATCGAAGTACAATTTATGAAGTAAGAAACCTTTTAATAACCACACGAAAAACCAATCAAATTTCTTATTAATTTGATAAATGGAAATCAAGGCAATATTAAGAAAATACTTTGTAATAGAGTAACAAATAGAATAACAAAAATGGCAAAAAGTAAAAATAATCGAATATGAATAAACTCTTTGAAGAGCCATATGTATTGTAATATTTTTTTATTATTTTATTTATTTATTTAACATATTTGGTTTTCAGCATTGATTTTCACAAGAGTTTGAATTACAAATTTTCTCCCCATTTCTACCCTCCCCCCCCCACTCCAAGATGGCTTATATTCTGGTTGCCCTGTTCCCCAGTCAGCCCTCCCCTCTATCACCCCCCCCCCTCTCATCCCCTTTTCCCTTCCTTTCTTGTAGGGCAAGATAAATTTCTACGCCCCATTGCCTGTGTATCTTATTTTTCAGTTGCATGCAAAAACTTTTTTTGTTTTTGAGCATCTGATTTTAAAACTTTGAGTCCCAAATTCTCTCCCCTCTTCCCTTCCCACCCACCCTCCCTAAGAAGTTGAGCAATTCAACCTAGGCCACACATGTATCATTATGTATAACCCTTCCACAATACCCATGTTGTGAAAGGCTAACTACATTTTGTTCCTTCCCAACCCATCCCCCTTTATTGAATTTTCTCCCTTGACCCTGTCCCCTTTCCAAAGTGTTTGTTTTGATTACCTCCACCCCCATCTGCCCTCCCCTCCATCATCCCCCCCTTTTATTTTTTTTATCTTCCTCCCTCTTCTTTCCTGTGGGGTAAGATACCCAACTGAGTATGTATGGTATTCCCCCTCAGGCCAAATCTGATGAGAGCAAGGTTCACTCATTCCCCCCTCACCTGCCCTCTCCCCTCCTCCCACAGAACTGCTTCCTCTTGCCACCTTTATGCGAGATAATCCACCCCATTCTATCTCTCCCTATCTCCCTCTCTCAGTATGTTGCTCTCTCATCCCTTAATTTCATTTTACTTCTTTTAGATATCTTCCCTTCATCTTCAACTCACCCTGTGTCTGCTCTCTCTCTTTTACATATATATAATATATATATATATATATATAAACACACACATATATATATATACACATACACACACATACATACATATACACATAGATATATACATACATACACATTCACTTTTATATATACATAAACATATACATACATATATATGCATATTCCCTTCAACTACCCTAATGCTAAGGTCTCACAAATCATACACATCATCTTTCCATGTAGGAATGTAAACATAACAGTTCGACTTTAGTAAATCCCTTGCAATTTCCGTTTCTTGATTACTTTTTCATGCTTCTCTTGATTCTTGTGTTTGAAAGTCAAATTTTCTATTCAGTTCTGGTCTTTACACTGAGAAAGCTTGAAAGTCCTCTATTTTATTGAAAATCCATATTTTGCCTTGGAACATGATACTCAGTTTTGCTGGGTAGGTGATTCTAGGTTTTAATCCTAGCTCCATTGACCTCTGGAATATTGCATTCCAAGTCCTTCAATCTCTTAATGTAGAAGCTGCCAGATCTTGGGTTATTCTGATTGGGTTTCCACAATACTCAAATTGTTTCTTTCTGGCTGCTTGCAGTATTCTCTCCTTCATCTGGGAGCTCTGGAATTTGGCGACAATATTCCTAGAAGATTTCTTTTTGGGATCTATTTGAGGAGGCGATTGATGGATTCTTTCAATTTCTATTTTGCCCTCTGGCTCTAGAATATCAGGGCAGTTCTCCTTGATAATTTCTTGAAAGATGGTATCTAGGCTCTTTTTTTGATCATGGCTTTCAGGTAGTCCAATAATTTTAAAATTATCTCTCCTGGAGCTATTTTCCAGGTCAGTGGTTTTTCCAAGGAGATATTTCACATTGTCTTCCATTTTTTCATTCCTGTGGTTCTGTTTTATAATATCCTGATTTCTCATAAAGTCACTAGCTTCCACTTTCTCCAATCTGATTTTTAAAGTAGTATTTTCTTCAGTGGTCTTTTGGACCTCCTTTTCCATTTGGCTAATTCTGCCTTTCAAGGCATTCTTCTCCTTATTGGCTTTTTGGAGCTCTTTTGCCATTTGAGTTAGTCTGTTTTTTAAGGTGTTGTTTTCTTCAATGTATTTTTCAGTATTTTTTGGAGTCTCCTTTAGCAAGTCATTGACTTGTTTTTCATGGTTTTCTCGCATCCTTCTCATTTCTCTTCCCAATTTTTCCTCTACTTCTCTAACTTGCTTTTCCAAATCCTTTTTGAGTTCTTCTATGGCCTGGGGCCAGTTCATGTTTTTCTTGGAGGCTTTTGTTGTAGGTTCTATGACTTTGTTGTCTTCTTTAGGCTGTATGTTTTGGTCTTCTTTGTCACCAAAGAAAGAATCCAACGTCTGAGAGTGAATCTGGGCGCGTTTTCGCTGCCTGGACATATTCCCAACCAACTAACTTGACCCTTGAGTTTTTCAGTGAGGTATGACTGCTTATAGACTAACGAGTTCTATGTTCCACATTTGGGGGGGGAGGTGCCAGCTCTGTCAGACCCGCACTGCTCCTTCCCCAAGAACCCCCAACCCGAACTGGGCTTAGATCTAAGGCAGGCTGTGCACCCCTGCTCTGATCCGCCACTTAATTCCTCCCACCAGGTGGGCCTGGAGCCGGAAGTAACAACAGCTGTAGCTGCCCCACCTCCGCTGCCCCCAGGGCTGGAAGCCGAACCGCGAACTCCTTCCACTCCCGCAGCTTTTCCCACTAACCTTCTCCACAGTCTTTGGTGTTTGTGGGTCGAGGGGTCTGGTAACTGCCGCAGCTCACATATTCAGGGCCCTAGGGCCCCCTCCGCCAGGCCTCTGGTCTGGATGGTCCACGCCGCTCATGCTGGGCTCCACTCCACTCCGTTCCCAGCTCCCAGCTCCCAGCTCCGAGCTCCGTGTGGGATAGACCTCACCCAGAGACCATCCAGGCTGTCCTGGGCCAGAGCCCTGCTTCCCTCTACTGTTCTGTGGGTTCTGCCATTCTAGAATTGGTTCAGAGCCATTTTTTATAGGTTTTTGGAGGGACTCGGGTACAGAGCTCACTCTAGTCCCTGCTTACCTGCCGCCATCTTGCTTGTAATATTTTTTGATGGAATTGTAGACTGTTTTAAACAATGTGAAGAGCCATAGGGTGATATTAAATGAGAATCACTTTAATCTCTGAACTTTGCCACCATGCTTCAGCTGCTTTCTTATTCCATTCTTATAAGCCCCTTTCTCCTATTGTTGAGTTCTCCTGGGACCTACATTGTAAGGAAGGGCTCTCACCAAACATCTTTTGTTCCCTAGACTTCACTGTACCCCTTGTAGAGGTATAGTTCACTCACTCCTTGCACCTTTGAATTTCTGCTCTTTTCCTCCCCTTTATGTGTTGTCTTCCTTCAATCAATTATAACCTCCTTGAAGACAGACTTTCTTTTTCCTTGTATTTTTCTTTTTCCTTGTATTTATATCTCCTGGCCCATAGTATGTGCTTGTTGACTGACTCAACAAAGAGTCAAATATGGATAGATCAAACCTTTCAACCTCGTGATTTCATTGCTAGGACTTTACCTGGAAAATACCATGCTGAAGGAAAAAAATAACCTAGTGTATAAAATCTAAGATTATATTTTATATAAAATATTCATATGTAATATAGCTCCTCCACTGGTAGCAGCAAAAATTTAAAAACTGCTTATACTCCCAACAATTATAAAATGGTCTTATAAATTATTATGTAAATTTCATATAATGCTGGATTCTATTGTTCCACAAAATGATAAAAAATAAAGTATACAATTAAGACAGTTAAGACAGTTAAATCAGCACAACCAGAATTCCATATACACTTTCTAATATAGGGATTTTGTGTGATGGTGGATCACTTTAGCAATCTTGTAAAGCCTATAAACGCATTTTCAGACTGGTTTTTTTTTTAAATGCAATTTATTTATTTAACATATTTGGTTCTCAGCATTGATTTTCACAACATTTTGAATTACAAATTTTCTCCCCATTTCTACCCTCCCCCCCACTCCAAGATGGCTTATATTCTGGTTGCCCTGTTCCCCAGTCAGCCCTCCCCTCTATCACCCCCCCTCCCTTCTCATCCCCTTTTCCCTTCCCTTCTTGTAGGGCAAGATAAATTTCTACGCCCCATTGCCTGTGTATCTTATTTTTTAGTTGCATGCAAAAACTATTTTTGTTTTTGAACATCTCATTTTAAAACTTTGAGTTCCAAATTCTCTTCCCTCTTCCCTTCCCACCCACCCTCCCTAAGAAGTTGAGCAATTCAACCTAGGCCACACATGTATTATTATGTATAACCCTTCCACAATACTCATGTTCTGAAAGGCTAACTACATTTTGCTCCTTCCCAACCCATCCCCCTTTATTGAATTTTCTCCCTTGACCCTGTCCCCTTTCCAAAGTGTTTGTTTTGATTACCTCCACCCCCATCTGCCCTCCCCTCCATTCATCCCCCCCCACTTTTATTTTTTTTTTATCTTCCTCCCTCTTCTTTCCTGTGGGGTAAGATACCCAACTGAGTATGTATGGTATTCCCCCTCAGGCCAAATCTGATGAGAGCAAGGTTCACTCATTCCCCCCTCACCTGCCCTCTCCCCTCCTCCCACAGAACTGCTTCCTCTTGCCACCTTTATGCGAGATAATCCACCCCATTCTATCTCCCCCTATCTCCCTCTCTCAGTATGTTACTCTCTCATCCCTTAATTTCATTTTATTTCTTTTAGATATCTTCCCTTCATCTTCAACTCACCCTGTGTCTGCTCTCTCTCTTTTACATATATATATATATATATATAAACACATAATATATACATACATACATATACACATAGATATATACATACATACACATTCACTTATATATATACATAAACATATATACATATATATATATATATATATATATATATGCATATTCCCTTCAACTACCCTAATACTGAGGTCTCATGAATCATACTCATCATCTTTCCATGTAGGAATGTAAACATAACAGTTCGACTTTAGTAAATCCCTTGCAATTTCCGTTTCTTGATTACCTTTTCATGCTTCTCTTGATTCTTGTGTTTGAAAGTCAAATTTTCTATTCAGTTCTGGTCTTCTCACTGAGAAACTTGAAAGTCCTCTATTTTATTGAAAATCCATATTTTGCCTTGGAACATGATACTCAATTTTGCTGGGTAGGTGATTCTAGGTTTTAATCCTAGCTCCATTGACCTCTGGAATATCGCATTCCAAGCCCTTCGATCTCTTAATGTAGAAGCTGACAGATCTTGGATTATTCTGATTGGGTTTCCACAATACTCAAATTGTTTCTTTCTGGCTGCTTGCAGTATTTTCTCCTTGATCTGGGAGCTCTGGAATTTGGCAACAATATTCCTAGGAGATTTCTTTTTGGGATCTATTTGAGGAGGAGATCGATGGATTCTTTCAATTTCTATTTTGCCCTCTGGCTCTAGAATATCAGGGCAGTTCTCCTTGATAATTTCCTGAAAGATGGTATCTAGGCTCTTTTTTTGATCATGGCTTTCAGGTAGTCCAATAATTTTAAAATTATCTCTCCTGGAGCTATTTTCCAGGTCAATGGTTTTTCCAAGGAGATATTTCACATTGTCTTCCATTTTTTCATTCCTGTGGTTCTGTTTTATAATATCCTGATTTCTCATAAAGTCACTAGCTTCCACTTTCTCCAATCTGATTTTTAAAGTAGTATTTTCTTCAGTGGTCTTTTGGACCTCCTTTTCCATTTGGCTAATTCTGCCTTTCAAGGCATTCTTCTCCTCATTGGCTTTTTGGAGCTCTTTTGCCATTTGAGTTAGTCTGTTTTTTAAGGTGTTGTTTTCTTCAGTGTATTTTTCAGTATTTTTTTGGGTCTCCTTTAGCAAGTCGTTGACTTGTTTTTCATGGTTTTCTCGCATCCTTCTCATTTCTCTTCCCAATTTTTCCTCTACTTCTCTAACTTGCTTTTCCAAATCCTTTTTGAGTTCTTCTATGGCCTGGGGCCAGTTCATGTTTTTCTTGGAGGCTTTGGTTGTAGGCTCTATGACTTTGTTGTCTTCTTTAGGCTGTATGTTTTGGTCTTCTTTGTCACCAAAGAAAGAATCCAAAGTCTGAGACTGAATCTGGGCGCGTTTTCGCTGCCTGGCCATATTCCCAACCAACTAACTTGACCCTTGAGTTTTTCAGTGGGGTATGACTGCTTGTAGACTAACGAGTTCTATGTTCTACGTTTGGTGGGGAGGTGCCAGCTCTGTCAGAGCCACACTCCTCCTTCCCCAAGGACCCCCAGTGCAGACTGGGCTTAGATCTTCAGCAGGCTGTTGCACTCCTGCTCTGATCCGCCACTTAATTCCTCCCACCAGGTGGGCCTGGAGCCGGAAGTAACAACAGCTGTAGCTGCCCCACCTCCGCTGCCCCCGGGGCTGGAAGCCGAACCATGAACTCCTTCAACTCCCGAGGCTTTTCCCACTAACCTTCTCCGCAGTCTTTGGTGTTTGTGGGTCGAGGGGTCTGGTAACTGCCGCAGCTCACATATTCAGGGCGCTAGGGCCCCCTCCGCCCGGCTTCTGGTCTGGATCGTCCACGCCGCTCAGGCTGGGCTCTGCTCCACTCCGTTCCCAGCTCCCAGCTCCCAGCTCCGTGTGGAATAGACCTCACCCAGAGACCATCCAGGCTGTCCTGGGCTGAAGCCCTGCTTCCCTCTACTATTCTGTGGGTTCTGCCATTCTAGAATTGGTTCAGAGCCATTTTTATAGGTTTTTGGAGGGACTCGGGTATGGAGCTCACTCTAGTCCGTGCTTACCAGCCGCCGTCTTGGCTCCGCCCTCTTCAGACTGTTTTTAAATGCATAAAATAAGACATACAGGATTTAAAAAAATCAATTCTGTTCAAATGCAGGTTTCTCTGTCTCTGTATCTCTCTGTCTCTGTCTCTCTCTCTCTCTCTCTCTCTCTCTCTCTCTCACCTGCAGACAACAGGTTGAGAAACTCTGGTCAAATAAAACTTTTTTTAAACTACATCTAGAATATCATTGGTATGAGAAAATTACTATAACAAAACTCCACTTAACCAATGCAACTAGTTATCAGGTCTACAGAGTATAGTTTAAGAGAGTTATCTGAGACTCAGAGTTATCATACAAACAGTGTGTGTCAGAGGCAGAGCTAAACCCAGGTCTCCCCAACTGTGAGGGTAACTCCCTTTCCACTATGACTATGTAGACAGAAGAAAAGGAGAAGGAAAGGAAATTTAAAAGAAAAACAGAAAAATGATGGAAACTTCAGACAAGTCTGGATATGAATACAGAACAAAATGTTATATACTTTGTAATTTTTCTTAATTCATTTGATTCTGTCATGTTAAAAGATTGGTGTTCGGCATAAGAAACAAATGTCATATTATTTATATTATTTTGTTGATAGAAATTAAACTTATCATAAGTTTTTAAAAAATGTCTATTGAAATGAAGTTATCCTGGCCAAGAGCCAATAATTCCTACCTCTGAGAACATGATTGAGAAATGCAAGTTACATTCTTAGGCTCCAGCTGTTCACTTCCTAAATCTGTATTTCTCTTATGAATTTCCTATATTAGGTCAATAGAAGCAATGATAAGAACACAAGTGTAAATTCTTCAACCTCTCACTTGGAAAACAAATCACACGTCTTTTCTAGGTTCTTTTTGGTAGGTCACCTTATTCTCCCATGAATCAACAAAATGTATTGAGATTTACAGGTTTGATTCCAGACATTTCCTGTCATATCCTAAACACCAATCCAAGGAAGCCTGCATAGTTTTCTTTGATTACTGTAAGGTTATCAGATGACTCCTTCAGCACCTTTCACAAGGGAGTTGCCAACCACAAGTACTTATCTGCTTTTCTTTGTAGGAGTACCAGATGGCTTCTTCCTAGGTGGTGTCTTTAGATCTTCATCTAATACAGATAAGAAACTCCTTCTTTTTCAGTAGTTATGGCTTTAACCTCTACAGTCAATCTCAATTGTCAATTGATTGTGCTTTTTTGTATCATTAGAGATTTCTAGTGCCTGGACTATGGTGGCCTAAAGGACTGACTGTTCACATCCATTTTAATTATTATAAATATCATGAAGTCACTGCACCAACAGAAGACTAACATGACCCAGAGTGGCAGAAGTAAGATCCTCATGCCCAGCTTAGGCTGCTTATTATTAGCCATGTTATAAAAGATTGGCAACTTACCCTTTTAGCATTTCAAATTTCTAAACTGTAAAATGGAGATGATAATGTACAGATTTTGTACCTTATGAGATTGTTTTCAGAAGAGCACTTAGTAAAATTTTTAGAAACTCAATTCAATCCAATAAGCATTTGTTATACACCCACTCTGTTTTTCCTACCTGTCTTTTTGTAGATTGGCACATAGTAGGGATGCAATAAATATGCTTGTTAAAGCTCTTTGAAGGCATTATCTGGGGTGATTCTGATCAGCTGTTTTATGCAGGAAATCCTCAAAAGAAGGGTAAGTAAGATCCCCATCCTGTGATATTTCCTCATGTCAACATGGACCATGTACTTTAAATGCATGCATGTATTATACGAGTATGATTTCCCTTTATTGCTTGGGCAGCCTCTATACAGACAGAGGAAAGCTTTGGATGTATGACAGTGATGCAGAATGTTTTGCCTAACAGATTTTTTTACATATTGCTGCCATGTTCCCACATCACAGAAGTTGTAAAATGTCCCATTCATTTAACAGCCAAATCTTTGCCCCTGAATTCACAGTTTATAAAATCCTTGAATTCTATCAATGATAATGGCAAAAGCCAGTGGGAAATTTAATTACGGTCAAAAGCCTTATTTTTTCATGTTTGTCACAAAGGAATATCTATTTACTTCCAAAATTACATTGAACTGGTTGCTATACAAAGCTAGTTAAGAATAATGGTTACTGCAAACTAAGAATTTGATAATATACAGCTTGGCATTTCCATTTGAATGGTCCATTCTCAGTTTTTATCCATAAGCATCTGCTGTAGCACATGAACTTTGAACCAAATCAAATAATATTAAATGGAATAGAGACAGAACAAAATGGGACAAGTGTTTCCAAAAAGAATATCATTTTTAGAAGTATTTGGATGCTTTAGAGGAAAGAAAATCTATATGATTCAAAGGTAACTAAAAAAGCTAATATAACACTAAGCTATATTTAAGTAGTGTGATGTCTAATATGATAGTCTCTCTTCTTCTTTGATCAGATATCATCAAAAGGGATGTCTTTTATTCTGGATATCACATGTTAAGGAAAACAATAATAAACTGCAAAGCAACCAGAGGACAACCAGAATGGCTTACAGTCTCAAGACTAAACTGTACCAAGAAGGGTTGAAAGAACTATAGATATTTAACCTGGAGAAGGGAAGACTTGGAGTCAGGAGATACGATTTCTGCTTTCACTTATTTGTAGTGTATTGTATGGGAGAGGGACTAGACTTGCTGGGTTTTGACCTCAAGGGGTGAAAATAGTAGTAGTAGGTAAAATTTTCAGGGGTAAATTTGGACATAAGATCAGGAAAAAAAAAACCTTTCTAATAATTATAGCTATTCAAGAGTAAAATGGACGGTCATGGAAGGTGATGGGTTCAACCCCATTTGAAGCCTTTCAGCAAAGGCCAAATATCACTTGCTTTTAGAAGGCTCTTGTTAAGGTATGAGTTGGACTAGTTAGCCTCTGAGATACCTTCCTAATCTAAGATTCACTCAAATGATCATTGCAGAAATATTTCTGACCCTATACTTCTTCGATATGGTTCTCTTCAAAGTTAGGCATGAGCATGTTATCATGCTCTAATACTGTGGCCAGAATGGTATGGATGGCTGAGATTGTAATAGAGAATAAATGCCACACACAATTTGAGGATGTGACAGTATTTTCTCATTCTTTATCTTGCTTATCATTTCTACAATATCTGACACTATCCTCCTGCGGGATACTTTGTCCTTCCTTGACTTCTATGACACTGGTCTCCCTTGTCTTACCACTCTTTAGTCTCTTTTTTTCTTTCATCCTCCTCTTCCTACTTCCTAAGCGTGACTATCTCCCAAGTTTTGGACTTGGTACTTTTCTCTCTGTTGGCTAAAGTGAACATATCTCATTGTCTCCATAGTTTTATTACCAATTGATTGCCATCATGCCTGTTATGACCTCTTTAAAGAAGATTCTTTTGTATGTATATGTATACACATATGCATTTGCATACATGTATATGCGCATACATGTGCATATACATGCACACATATGTGTGTATGTGTCCACCATCCCTGATCTCCCCAGGATATCTGTAGTTCACATTTTCACATTTCTTCCTGGATACCAATATTCCCACCTTCATGCCCTACTTGCATCTGAACTTCAACATGTCCATAATTTAACTTATTAATGACATTCAAAACTCTACCCCTCCTTCCAATATTATGGTTTTTGTACATAATATCATAAATTTGATAATCATTTTAGTGACCAAGACTTTGCCACAAGAAGCCAATATTCAATGCAGAGTAGGTTGTGGTGCTTCCTTCCTGTCATACTCAACCTTCATCTTAGAGTTCCATGCCATTCTGCACTATTGCTCCTACAATGACAATCCCAGGGCACCAAAATTAATAAATGAAAAAGTATTTATTAAGTGTGTATTATGTGTACCACAGAGTACTAAACACTAGTCCTACAAGTAGAAAAACAAACTAGTCCCTTCTTTCAAGGAAGAGCAGGGACTATCTTAGGGAAGGACTATCATAATAAAGGGATATACCAAATGTGTGTGTGTGTGTGTGTATATATGTATATATACATATATATGTATATATACATGTACATACATATGTACGTGTATACGAGTTTTCAACTGCAAGTCAGATAGAAAGGCCCAGTGGCTTATAGGGTGGAGTGGAAAAGCAGATGATAATATATCTTCTTTAATGTCATTTCCATTGATAAAACAATATCCATGTCTGATTTTAAACCATTTAAAAGTGACAATGTTTGTGGAATCAAATACTTTCTTCTTCAGTTATTATGGGTGCTGAGCAAGCAGGTGCCACAGTACACATAAAGGCAACTAACAGCTGGTGTCTAACAGGGTTTGCTACCATGGATAAAAGCTATGAAGGCCACTACTATTTCTGAGACTATTTGGCCTACCTGTCTACTGATGGCAGGTGGTCAGAAGTTGATAATTGGTGAGAGTAGAAATGATGGGCTCCTTCTGCAATAGGATTGCTGTCTTCCATGGTAGCTGTGGAGGCAAGGCTAAAATGATCAGTGACATTAACTGTGTTATTAATTGAAACTCCTGAGGCTATTGGGCTCTGAGTCCTAGGCTATCTCTACTAGAACCTGAGAGACTGAGGTAGCAGTCGTTTGACCTATATACCACATGCCACTTCTACCTCTCCCTCTAAAAGCCTTGCTGCTGCAACTGAACTGGCTTACGTGACCCACTAGTGGCAATTGGTCAATAGTTATTTTGGTGGTGGGGATAATGGGCTTCTTTTGCATAGGATTTGCTCCCCTAGACAATGGCTATAGGCTAGGTTCAGATTAGAAGCATTACTGGTGATCTGGGAGAGAGGAAACAGTGTGCTACTGTTTCCAGAGTTATTCCCATGACATGTCTCACCTGGGAACCTTCTTTACACCCAACCAGGAATAAGAGCAGATTCTTTGGGACATGAGCTGCCCACTTCACATCAAAGTGCTTCCACTGCTGACCCTTCCCCGCTGCCAATAATTTCGCCCTGACCACAAGAATTCCTAATTAAAATTCTGGACCCTATTATGCTGGATAGTGTCCATAATCACCAATACTCTATTTGATTCTTCCCTCTCTACCTCTCCTCATATCCATCAAACTTCCAAATCAATAAATTCCATTTCTACATTACATATTACATTTATCACTCCACATTTATAGTTCTACCTATTCATTTCAAGTTTCCATCATTTCTCACTTGGCCTATTATAATAGTTTCATAGTTGTGCCTTCAATATTTCTTCTTCCATTCTTAATCATTGGTATAGAGATGATATGTGAGAGTAATTGACATTTACATGATAATTGAACCCAGTGGAACTAATAAGTTCACCAAGAAAGAAAAAAAAAGGAAAGAGGTTTCCAGATAAAGATTTTGTGTAAACATAAAATTAGTGTGTGAGATATGAGTGAGAAGCCAAAAAGGAAGACTAAACAGGAGCAATCAGACAGGTAGGAGAAAGATAGGACAGAGCAGTGTCATACAAACCCAGGGAAGAGAAATTATCCAGCAGAAGAAGACAGTCAAATAGGTCAAATGCTATAGGGCATCTGGTGGCAGCAGTTAGCACCGTAGGTAATACATGAGGCCTGCAAACAGGGAGTCTTTAGTTCAAATATATCCTCCTCAGCCACTTACTAGCTGTGTGATCCTGAGCAAGTCACTTAACCCCAAATTGCCTCAGTAGCTTAGCACAGTGTCTGACCCATGGTAGACTCTATATGAATGCTTATTCCTTTCCCCTTCTCTTCTCTTCTCTTCCCTAGGGACATCAATAGAGGAAAAAGGTCCAGAAGGAACCATTACATTTAGCAATTAAGATAACATTGATAACTTTAAAGAGAATAGTTTCAGTTGAATGATGAGACCAGAAGCATAGACTTTAGATGATTTAGAGAAGTTTTAAATTACTCCTTCTTGCCTCAGAAATAAAGCACAACTCCTTCACAGTGGATTAAAGGTTCATTACAGTATGGTTCCTAGTTATCTTCCAATCTATTTTACATTAATATCTTTCCTACAGATTATGTTTAAACTATGCTAATTGCCTGTCCCTGACACCAGTCTACCATTTCTTATCTCTCTGTATTTGCAGGCTCTGCCTGATGCCTTAAATTCACTTCTTCCTCATCACCACCTTTCAATGAATGCTCTTTTTTTAAGGTTTAGCTTGGTCACTACATCCCCCACAAAACAATCCCTATCGCAATGCTCTGAAAGTGTTTTCATCATGCTCAGATTTTTCTAAAGCACTTTGTTCAGATTTCTCCTTTGTCACCATCATTGTGTGACACTTCTTTGTGTAGCGATTTTGCTATCTATAGATATGTAGAACCCTATTTCTGGCACTTGCTGACCTTGCTATACCATTTAAGGTCCTCCAAGACAGGAATTGTGTGTATATCCATTTGCATGTGTGTATGTCTTTTGTATTTGTGTCCTTTAATGAATATTTGATAAAAATGTTATACACAATTGTTTATTTCTCAATGCAGACTAGAGAGATTGAGCAAACCACATAATTAGCATACATCAATTACTCATTGTATCCTCTCTGGTTTAATTAAATTTGATCAGAAGTGTATGATGTGGCATAAAACAGGTATAACTTCTTACCAGCTAAATGCAGGCCCTACCTTTCCCCTCGATATATCTTTCATCTTTTAAAAATTTGAACATCTATTATATGGTTTATTTGGATGAAAGTTGTCATTCTGAATCAGAAAATTGTATGTTCGTGACAATATAAATATGTATTCTCCATGATTTGGCCCCATACTTCTAGCCTTGATGAAGAAGAGGTCCCAGTCTTAAAAGAGAAATAGACAGATAGATACATACATAGATAGATTGATGAAATAAACTTTATATTAAATATGTTTTAAATATATTTATTCCAAATATTTAGGGAAATAACATAAATATATAAGACTAAGATTCATTTTCTTATAGATAAGTAAATGGTCAAGGGACATAGGAGAAAAACAGTTCTCACAAGAAGTACATTGGATTATTAACACTCAAATTAAAGATTGTTCCAAATTACTAATAAAAAGAGAAATCCAAATTAAAATTCTGAGGGAAAACTTTACACCCATAAATTCTGACCTAGAAATCCAACTGGTAAACATATGCCTCAGGGAGCTCAAAGACAAAGAGAAGAATGTCCCACATTAATCAAAATATTCATTGCAGCAAACTCTATGGTAGCAAAGAAACAAAAGGGATACCCATTATTTAGAGAATGGCCAAATTACTTGTGGTATATTAATGTAATGGGATATTATTAATGATAAAGACACAATACATATGAGTAATTCAGATGAATATGGTGTAGCTTGTATGACCTGATAACAGAAAAAAAGTAAGAAAAACTAGGAAAACAACATGTACAGTGACGACTACAACAATATAATAAAACTGAAAGCAGGAAAACTAAATCCCTTATAATAAAAATAGCCCAACTTTGGTCCCAGAACACATAAGTAACTATATTTCACTCTTCCCTTGAGAGCTGGAGAACCATACCTGTGCAAAATTTTATAAGATGCCAGAGATAGTTATTATGATAGTTGGTTTTCCTTGATTTTTGGTTTTACCTATTTGGTTTTTTTAAAAAAAAATGACTCAAGTGCAGTGTGTGTGAAATGATCAGAAATGATTGATATAAAAGTAAAAGGTATTGACAAAGGACTTCCAGGAGCCAAGATGGTGGAATAAACAGTAAATCACTGTATTTAGTTCTGTATATAGAGCTGTATATAGCTCTCCCATATTCACCTCCACACAACCATAAAATAACACCCCAGAGCAAATCCTGGAATAGCAGAGCCAGTGGAAAGACAGGATGGAGTTGTCTTTTAGCCCAGGAGACTTGAAGGATTGGTAAGAAAGGTCCATCTTAACTGAGATAAAAGGGGAGGGCATTCCAGGACAGGAAACCTCCAAGCAAGCCCCACCTCAACAGACCAGTGGGAGATCCTGAGCCTCAGTGTGGTGGAGCCAGCAAATAGACCAACACAGAACTCGTGTATGTCTTAGCCTAGCTACAGGCACCTACAGAGACCAGCTCTGAGAACCACCATCTGCTTCAGTGCAGCCCAGGGCAAACTGGCATCCTCCAGGGGTCAGATTTCCACATGCTTCAGTGTAGCCCTGGGGAAACACAGAAAACCCCACTT